>NC_143036.1:36950178-37267142 GCF_057628025.1 Oncorhynchus mykiss
TCCATGGTTGTATGGAGTCCCTTCCACATGCGTCTCATGTCTGAGCTGTTGAAATGCGACTCCACTTTGTCCCTGTACTATCGTTTTGCCTCTGATTGCCTTACAGAGGTCATAGCTGGTCTATTTGTAGATGTCCATTTTCCCAGTCACCTTGCTGTGGTTCGTGCTTTCAGTTCCCAGTGTGCGTAATCAAACAGTCTTGAAGCGTAGATTCCGATTGGTCAGACCGACGTTGAACAATCCTTTCCATGGGTGCTTCCTGCTTAAGTTTCTGCCTATATTCAGTGAGGAACAGGATAGAGGTGTGATCTGATTTGCCTAAAGAAGGGCGGGGGTGGGCCTTGTAACCATCCCGGAAAAGAGAGTAACAAAGGTCAAGGGTGTTCTCTGCGTGTAGCACAGGAGATGAGACAATATCATTTTTGGGAGCGTTTTCCTCTGGGGGGGGGGTGGGGGGTATGTTACTGAGTATTTTACAGTCCCTTATGTCTCTCTGAAAGGCGATCCTCGCCCTGAGCTAGTCTACTTTACTGTCCAGGGACTGAACGTCAGCAAGAAATATACTCAAAAGCGGTGGATGGTTTGCTCGCCGCCTGAGCCTGACAAACACCCCACTTCTCCTCCCTCTTCTCCAGCATCAAAGTTTTGGTGTAGCACCCGGGATGAAGGGGGCTACCTCAGGAAGTCTAGACGAAGAAACCAGGTCAGGAAAGTCACATTTCTGGTGAGTGACTGCAATCTTAACATCCAAAAAGTTATTTTCAAAAAGTAGGTAATAATACTAAAAATATTCAGGCAAATAATGTAAGAAATAACAGACAAAAAATAGTGCAAAGTTGGCTAGGAGCTAAAAACAGGATGACCATGTTTGTCAGCACCATCTTTTCTCAAGAGCAAAAGAGTCAAATGTAGCAAGCTAGCAGCAACCAATCAAATTTGTTCTGCCCTAAACCAATCAAAGTATTTCTGCCATTAGAACAAAGTTGACTACACATTATGTCAATCTGCTTGGGGTTTTATAGTCTGAATTATATATATATATATTTTTAAATAGTACTTTAGAAGGAAGTCTGTGTTCCTCCAGGCCATACAGAGTTTAGAGTTCAGTTGAGCAGAGTATGTTTAAAACAATGGCTCTAGGTCTGGGTTGATGTGTCCTGTTGCTACAGCTCCTCACACACACACACACACACACACACACACCTTCCTGTGTTGCTAGCTCCCACAACAATGCACTACATTAATCAAAAATAACAAGCAAAATAGTATTTACTTCCTACACGTGATGTAACACACGCCTAATAATAACAAAGTCCCTTTAAACCTCACTGACAGATTGTTACTCGCATTCATCTACGGAGTATAGAAACATACCTAATGTAACAAAAATATTAACGAAATGTGTAAAGTGTTGGTCCCATGTTTCATTAGCTGAAATAAAAGATCGCAGAAATGTTCCATATGCACAAAAGGCGTATTTCTCTAAAATGTTGTGCTCAAATTATTTTGCATTCCACAACCAACAGCCTGATCAACTCTATGTGAAGGATTTGTGTCGCTGCATGAGGCAAATAGTAGTCACACCAGATACCGACTGGTTTTCTGATCCACGTCCCTACCTTTTTTTTTATTAAAGGTATCTGTGACCAACAGATGCATATCTTTATTCCCAGACGTGAAATCCATAGATTAGGGCCTAATGAATTTATTTCAATTGAGCGACTTCCTTATTTCACTCAGTAAAATCTTTGAAATTGTTGTGTTTATATTTTTGTTCAGTATGAATAAGACAGCACTGAGCAGCAATACTTACAATATATGTACGACAACATTGGTGCATGTGTTTTGATTAGTGTGTCTGATAAGCCTGTACTTTTATCATGCTACCCCTTGCTCATGAACCGAATTTTCCTCTAGGGACAATAAGTTACTTATAACACCAAGAGCAAGAAGACTGAATGAAAATGAACATGGCAGACTCACCTTGGCCTTCTCGATGACGTTGGCAAACTCTCCGGTCCAGACAAAGCAGTGATGGGGTGTGATGAGCAGAAAGCAATCCCCGCTGTTTAGAGAGGACGCTCTGGGCTCCACTAGTCTGGTCTGGATGTGCCGTCGGCCTGGTTATCATAAACCAGACAGAAACAAAACAAACACAGACAGAGACAGATAGGCATATATTATCAAATGTTTTTATCTTGATCTTTAACAGCATTTAAGAAGAAATCATTCATTGAGTTGTTAAACAGGGCTTGGGTCAAAATAGTGCACTATATAGGGAATATGGGTGCCATTTTGGACATACCCTAAGGGTGTTTGTAAGATTAGAATACCTGGTCTGGTTGGTTTTATTGGATTTGGGGGGGGGGGGGGGGGTAGAGCGAGGTGACCTGGGTAACATGATTAAGCACCACAGCTGCATGGAAGAGGATAAGAGAAGGATCCAAAACAACCATAAAAATAAAAAATAAACATCCCCTGGAAAAGAAAGGACACCCTTCAAGAGCATCCTTCGTTGCTTTGTGTAAAAATGCCAATTAGGCCATTTTTCTCTGTGGACCTCAGCACAGCAGCACTAGGAAATGGGTTACTACTGTGACAGATGTGGCTGCAATAAGCAGTGCAAACAGGCACAACGTACACAATCCTTTCTTCTTTCCCCAGACTAGAAGACAACAAGGACAAAACAATAATATAATTTAGTCAATTAGCATGCAACAGCAGACAGACATCTGCATCCCAAATGGCACCCCATTCCCTTTATTCCCAAGGGCTCTGGTCAAAAATCGTGCGCTATATAGGGAATAGGGTGCCATTGAGGATGTAGCCAACGTTTTGCTGCTCACTGTCCTGTATGGTTTGCCTTAGCATGCTTGTTATAGGCTACAGTCTCCTTGATACATGGAAGAGGAAGATGTTTTTCCTGCCCTCAATATCTGTCTAATCTAGGCGAATGACCTCTCTGATGACTGGCTGCATCCCAAATGGCACCGTCATTCCCTACATAGTGCACTGTTCACAAGTAGTGCACTACATAATGAATAGGGAGCCATTTGAGACACAGCCTGAGATATTTTTCTCCTCAATGTGACGCGACAGTCAAAGAACACACTGCCTTCCTTCTTTGTGAGGATGAAACCATTATCAGAATACTACACATAACTGATTACTCCAGTCCCTTTGTTGTCATTGTAAAGATGATCTACTATGAGACTGTCTGTTACTTTGTGTGAAATGTGCTTGGGATTCCAGCTCAGATGTATCCTCTAAACGGTTGCGTTTAAATGTAGCATTGTTGACCTGCATGTCTCTCCGAAGAACTACTAGCAAATGGCAGTGGAGGGAGCTGGTTTCAAGGCTGTTTCTTTATTTAACCTGGACTTTGTAAGGGAGTCATGCTGAGATCAAGGATTATTTTACAGATGAGCCCTGTAATTGCAGAAATACAAATGAATAAATATAAAAAGCAAAACAGAGATACAAAGCAATCATAGAAAACAAATACACTCTTCATTCAAATTATCCCTAACAAGAAAAATGCTCTAGAGCAGTGATTCCCAAACTTTTTATAGTCCTGTACCCCTTCAAACATTCAACCTCCAGCTGGGTACCCCCTCTAGCACCAGGGTCAGCGCACTCTCAAATGTTGTTTTTTTGCCATCATTGTAAGCCTGCCACATACGATACAGTTATTAAACATAAGAAGTTTTTGTCATAACCCGGCTCGTGGGAAGTGACAAAGAGCTCATTATAGGACCAGGGCACAAATAATTATATAATAATAATAATAATAATAATAAATAATGAGGATGTGCTTGAAAGTATGCATAAATCTGTAATGTTGGATTGTATTGGAGAGAGTCTCAGTCTTAAATAATTTTCCACACACAGTCTGTGCCTGTATTTAGATTTCATGCTAGTGATGGCCGAGAATCCACTCTCACATAGGTACTTGGTTGCAAAGGACATCAGTGTCTTAACAGCGCGACTTGCCACGGCTGAGCGCAGCCCAATCCAGAAATCTGGCAGTGGATTCTGATTAAATAAAATTTTCACAGAACCGCTTGTTGCAATTTGGATGATGCTCTCTTGTTCAGATATCAGTAAATGGACTGGTGGCAGGGCATGAAAGAGATAACGAATCCAGTTGTTTGTGTCATCCGTTTCAAGAAAGTCCCTGCGTAATTGCGCACCCAACTCACTCAGGTGCTTCGCTGTATAACAATTGACATTGTCCATAAGCTTGAGTTCATTTGCACACAAAAAAAGCATACAATAATGGAAAGACCTGTATGTTGTCTTTGTTAAGAGAAGAGCTCCAACTTCTTATTCATAGCCTCCATTTTGTACCGCACATTGAATATAATTGCTGAGAGTCCCTGTAATCCTAGATTCAGATCATTCAGGTGAGAAAAATCATCACCCAGATAGGCCAGTCGTGTGAGAAACTCGTCATCATGCAAGCAGTCAGACATGTGAAAATTATGGTCAGTAAAGAAACTTTAAGCTCGTCTCTCAATTTTAAAAAAACGTGTCAATACTTTGCCCCTTGATAACCGGTGCAATTCTGTATGTTGTAAAAGCATTATATGGTCGCTGCACATGCAAGATGGCGCCGACCGAGATGGTCGTCTCGCTTCGAGTCCTAAGGAAACTATGCAGTATTTACTTTTTTTTAATGTATTATTTCTTACATTGTTACCCCAAGAAATCTTAAGTCGTATTACATACAGCTGGGATGAACTATTGGATATAAGAGTGACGTCAACTTACCAACATTACGACCAGGAATACAACTTTCCCGAAGTGGATCCTCTGTTTGGGCCACCACCCAGGGCAATGGATCTAATCTCAGAAGCCGACCCAAAACAACGACACCACAGAAGAGGAAGACGGACCGGCGTCCTGGTCAGGCTCCGTAGATGTGCACATCGATCACCGCTCCCGAGTAGACTACTCACCAATGTCCAGTCTCTTGACAACAAGGTAGATGAAATTCGAGCAAGGGTTGCCTTCCAGAGAGACATCAGAGATTGTAACATTCTCTGTATCACGGAAACATGGCTCTCTCGGGATATGTTGTCGGAATCGGTTCAGCCACCGGGCTTCTGCCGGGGGTCTATGCTTCATGATTACAGACTCATGGTGTAATCATAACAACATATAGGAAGTCAAGTTCTTCTGCTCACCCGACCTAGAATTCCTTACAATCAAATGCCAGCCATATTACCTCCCAAGAGAATTATCGTCAGTTATCGTCACAGCTGGGTACATTCCCCCTCAAGCAGACACCAAGACCGCCATCAAGGAACTTCACTGGACTCTATTTAAACTGGAAACCATGGATCAAGGGGCTACATTTATTGTGCTGGGGATTTTAAAAAGCACATTTGAGAACAAAGCTACCTAAATTCTATCAGCATATTGATTTTACCACGCGCGGGGGTAATACACTCGATCACGACTACTCTAACATCCACGATGCATACAAATCCCTCCCCCGCCCTACCTTCGACAAATCCGACCACAATGCCATCTTGCTCCTACCGTCTTACAGGCAGAAACTCAAATTATGTTCTAGTGACTAGAACCATTCAGTGCTGGTCTGACCAATCGGAATCCACGCTTCAATGTTGGTTTGATCACGCGGACTGGGATATGTTCCGGTCAGACTCAGATAACGACATCGATCTATACGTTGACTCAGTGAGTGAGTTTATAAAGAAGTACATTGGAGATGTACCCACTGTGACTATTAAAACCTACTCTAACCAGAAACCGTGAACGGATGGCAGCATCCGCGCAAATCTGAAAGTGCGAACCAGGTCTGGGAATATGCCTGAATATAAACAGTTGAGTAATTCCCTCCGCAAGGCAATCAAACAGGAGAAATGCTGGAACAGGGACAAAGTGGAGTCGCAATTCAACAGCTCAGCCACGAGACCTATGTGGCAGGGTCTACAGGAAATCACGGACTACAAAAAGAAAACGAGCCACGTCACGAACACCGACGTCACACTTCCAGACAAACTAACCACCTTCTTTGTCCGCTTTGAGGATAATACAGTGCCACCGTTATGGCCCACTAACAAGGATTGCGCCCCCCCTTCTCTGTGGCCGATGTGAGTGAAACATTTAAATGTGTTAACCCTCGCAAGGCTGCTGGCCCAGACGGCATCCCAAGCCGCATCCTCAGAGCATGCGCAGACCAGCTGACTGGTGTGTTTACAGACATATTGGAATCGCTACCTATCCCAATCTGCTGTCCCAAAATGCTTAAAGATGGCCACCATTGTTCCTGTACCCAAGAAGGCAAAGATAACTGAACGAAATGACTACCGCCCCATAACACTCACTTCTGTTATAATTAAGTGCTTTGAGAGACTAGTCAAGGACCTTAATCACCTCCATGCTACCCGCCCACCCTAGACCCACTTCAGTTTGCATACCACCCCAACAGGTCCACAGACGATGCAATCGCCATCACTCTGCCCTATTTTAATTATTATTTATCCTTCATTTAACTAGGCAAGTCAGTTAAGAACCAATTCTTATTTACAATGACGGCCTAGGAACAGTGGGTTAAATGCCTTGTTCGGGGCAGATTTACAGATTACAGATTTTAACCTTGTCCACTCTGGGATTCAATCCACCAACCTTTCGGTTATTGGTCCAACGCTCTTACCATTAGGCTATCTGTCTCCCCGATCCCATCTGGACAAGATGAATACGGGTCTCAACGCCACCCTGTACAATTGGGTCCTGGACCTTCTGAAGGGCCGCTCCCAGGTGGTAAAGATAGGAAACAACATCTCCACTTCGCTGACCCTCAACACTGGGGACCCACAAGGGTGCGTGCTCAGCCCCCTCCTGTACTCCCTGTTCACCCACGATCGAATGGCTATGCACGCCTGCAACTCAATCATCACGTTTGCAGATGACACAACAGTAGTGGGCTTGATTACCAACAACGACAAGACAGCCTACAGCCTACAGGGAGGAGGTGAGGGCACTGTGGTGTCAGGAAAACAACGTCTCATTCAACGTCAAAAAAACAAAAAGGTGATGATCGTGGACTTCAGGAAACAGCAGAGGGAGCACCCCCCTATCCACATCGAAGGGACAGCGGTGGAGAGGGTGGAAAGTTTTAAATTCCTTAGCTTGTCACCCAAAACCCTCACAAACGAGAGCATCCTGTCGGGCTGTATCACAGCCTGGTACGGCAACTGCACCACCCTCAACCACAAGGCCGCTACCATCCAGAAGGTGAAGGCGAGGTCATTGCAGGTGCATCAAAGCTGGGACCGAGAGACTGAAAAACAGCTTCTATCTCAAGGCCATCGGACTGCTAAACAGCAATAACTAACTCAGAGGCTGCTGCCTACATTGAAACCCAATCACTGGCCACTTTAATAAATTGATAAATTAATAAATTAGTCACTTTAAACAATCCCACTTTAATAATGTTCACATTACTCATATCATTACATTACTCACATCATTACATTACTCAAATCATAAACTCAGCAAAAAAAGAAATACCCCTTTTTCAGGACCCTGTCTTTCAAAGATAACTCGTAACAATACAAATAACTTCACAGATCTTCATTGTAAAGGGTTTAAACACCGTTTCCCATGCTTGTTCAATGAACCATAAACAATTAATGAAGACGCACATGTGGAACGGTAGTTAACACACTAACAGCTTACAGACGGTAGGCAATTAAGGTCACAGTTATGAAAACCTAGGACACTAAAGAGGCCTTTCTATTGACTCTGAAAAACACTAAAAAGAAAGATGCCCAGGGTCCCTGCTCATCTGCGTGAACGTGCCTTAGGCATGCTGCAAGGAGGCATGAGGACTGCAGATTTTCTTTCTACCTTTCTTTCCACTCCTTTCCTTTTTTGACCTTACCCTTCCCAGTCACAAGGTAAGCAATACGCTTGACCTCATCTTCACTAGAGGCTGTTCACCTACTAACCTCACTGCAACCCCATCCATCTCTCTAATCACTACTTTGTTTATTTTTCTCAACATATTTACTCCAACCGTACCCACTTAGCCTCTACCCAGATGGTCATGTGCCGCCACAATCTTTGCTCTTGCTCTCCCCCCCTACCCTCTCCTCTTCTATCTTTTCCTTTTGCCTCTTTTGCTAAATTCTTTTCCCTCCTGTCTCCTTAATATGCCTCTTCATCCTACTCTCCTCCCTTTCTGCATCCTTTGTCTCAATCCAGCATGACTTCTGCCACGCTATAAAAACTGGAAACTCAGAGCTGGGAAATCTGACTTCAGTGAGTTCAAGGCAACTGGGAACTCTGGGGGGGGGGGGGGGGGGGGAAGAGCTCTGACTGGGAAACTACGTTCTGAACAGTCACCCAAATCTAAATTGCAAGTCAAAAACTCAGGCCTCTTCCTAGAGCTCTGACCTGAAGTTTCATCGATGTCATCATGATTCAACCTAGTTTTTTCCCCCAAAGTTCCCAGTTGTTTTGAAAGCACCATAAATCCAGAGATTTTGATGACAAAGTTTGATGCCAAAGTGCTGTACTCACCAAGTCCAAAAACATATTGTATGCTGCTGCTTACATTATGTAACATGCCAGGGAGATAGTATTACTTTCTTAGCTACAGTATAGATAAGTATATGTTGTGTAGTAAGCTGTTAATAGCCCAATAGCCCACCATAATAATTGTCCCATTTCCCCCTCTTAAATTCGCCTTCCTGTTCTGACTTGGTGGTGCACTTGTAGCCTACAGCCTGTTTTAGAGAAATGTAATCTTTGAATATTGTAAGAGCTTTCGTTGTCTGCTTTATATGCCCCCTTATCTTACAGCTCTGACTTGGTGTACAGGGAGAACACTGTCAGAACGGTCCATGTTCTGAATTCTGTAGCTGTACATTTCAAAAGTACTGAACAAATAGTTATATTGACTACGTCCGACCTAGCTTGCTCATTAATGTCTTAATCGAAATCACGGATTTCCTCTCATCCGCTCGTCGTCCCCTTTAGCCTTTGTTTGTACATCTCAATTGTCAGTAGAAACCACATTTGTTGAAGCAAGTCAGCCATATGTGCGCGTGTCCGTGTTGTGTGTAAATTGACTATGCAAACAATTTGGAATTTCCAACACATTGTTTCTTATAAAAACAAGAAATGACGCAGTCAGTCTTTCCTTAACTCTTAGCCAAGAGAGACTTGCATGCATAGTTTTAATATTAGCCCTCTGATTACAATGAAGAGCAAGACGTGCGGCTCTGTTCTGGGCCAGGTGCAGTTTAACTTTCTTTGCAGCACTTGACTTATATGACTGGACAATAATCAATGTAAGATAAAACTAGATCCAGCAGGACTTGAATCAAAATGTTTTGACCACGACAATTTACAATCTAAGGTAAGGCCAAGTAATCTCCTACACTTGCTCAACAGTCTCACCATTCATTCCTAGATTCAGCTGAGGTCTAGCACTTAGGGAATGATTTGTACCAAATGCAATGCTCTTAGCTTTAGAGATGTTCAGGACCAGTTTTTTACTGGCCACCCATTCCAAAACAGACTGCAACTCTTTGGTAAGGGCAGTGACTTCATTAGCTGTGGCTGCATATATGGTTGAATCATCAGCATACATAGACAAACATGCTTTGTTTAATGCCAGTGGTAGGTCACTGGTAAAAATAGAAAAGAGTAGAGGGCCTAGAGAGCAGCCCTGTGGTACACCACACTTTACGTGTTTTACATTAGAGAAGCTTCCATTAAAGAAAACCCTCTGAGATATATTAGATAGATGGGTCTGAATCCATGATATGGCAGAGGTTGAAAAGCCATAACACATAGGTTTTAACAACAGGTTATGGTGAATAATACTAAAGGCTGCACTGAAATCTAAAAGTAAAGCTCCCACAATTTTATTATCAATTTCTTTCAGACAACCATCAGCCATTTGTGTCAGTGTAGTACAAGTTGAGTGCCCTTCTCTATAAGCATGCGGAAAGTATGTTGTTAATTTGTTTACAGAGTAATCGCATTGTATTGGTCAAACAGGCTAATGCTAAGATCTGGCAGCAAGCTGATAGGTCTGCTGTTCGAACCAGTAAAGGCCGCTTTACCACTTTTGCGTAGCATAATGGCTTGAGGACAAAGACTTTCCTCTAGGCTCAGATTAAAGACATGGCAGATAGGAGGGGCTATAGAGGCAGCTACGATCCTCAGACGTTTTCCATCTATGTTGTCAAAAGAAAAAAAAAAAAAAAATATATATATATATATATATAAAACACCTTTATTTAACTAGGCAAGTCAGTTAAGAACAAATTGTTATTTACATTTACGGCCTACCGGAGAACAGTGGGTTAACTGCCTCGTTCAGGGGCAGAACGACAGATTTTTACCTCGTCAGCTCAGGGATTCGATCCAGCAACCTTTCGGTTACCCCCCAATGCTCTAACCACTAGGTTACCTGCCACCCTGTTAATGCCAGGAGGTTTGTCATTATTAATCAATAACAATAATTATCCCCTCCGTTCTGTGGCCGAGTGATTCACTGCTTGCTAACAGAACAGGGCTGCGGACCGTTGAGTAGAATTGAAGGAAAACAAAACTTCTGGAGGACTTATCCTCCCACTCCCTTCTCTCTACCTTCCTTTCCTCTGTATCCACTTCTAAAGCCTATTTCTGTCACTCTACATTCAAGATTCTGCCTCCATCCCTTGGAAAATTCTCCAAACTCCTTAATCCTCCACCTCCTCTCCTCCCTCTAAGCAGACCATTGAAAAAAAGTTGACAACATCCGGTCATCATTCACTTAGCCTACTGAGCCCACTCACACAGAACTACCTTTGCCTTATTCTCCCTTCTCTCTCCAGATGAAATCCTGCAATTAGGGATGTCCGGCCGCCCAACAACCTGCCCACTTAACCCCATTCCCTCCTGTCTTCTCCAGCCCATCTCTGGAGACCTTATCCCATTCCGCACTTCCCTCATCAACTCATCCCTGACTACTGGCTGCATCCTCTCTGACATTAAGATAGACAATCTCTCCCCTCCTCAAGAAACCAACACTTGACCACTCTGTGAAAAACAGGAAACTGGTATCACTTATTTATTGTCTTTCTAAAACACTTGAGTGCATTGTCTCTGACCAACACTCTCATTATCTCTCTCAGAATGATCTTTATGACCTTAACCTTCAAGGCGGCTCACTAAGACCACTGTCATATGTGTCACAAAAGCTCTCCGCTCTGCCAAAGCTGACTCGCTCCTCTGTTCTCATCTTCCTAGATCTATACGCTGCTTTCGAAACCGTGAATCATCAGATCCTCCTCTCCACGCTCTCAGGGTTGGACGTCTCAGGCTCTGCACACTCCTGGCAGGTCCCTCCTACCAGGTGGTGTAGAGAGGATCTGTGTCTGTACCACGTGCGCCCACTACATGTGTCCCCCAAAGAGGCCCTGTCCTCTTTACACCAAGTCACTCAGCTCTGTCATATCCTCACATGGTCTCTCCTATCATTGCTATACGGATTAAACTCAACCACTTTTCTCCTTACCCCCCTTCTGACACCCAGTTGGCGACAGGCCTCTCTGTGTGCCTGGCAGATATCTCAGCTCGACAAAACAGAGCTCCTCTTCTCTAAAATGCTAATTAAAAGCACCACTGATAAAAATAAACCTCAGTAGTCTGACAACTTGCATAAGCAGGGAAGGAGAGGAATTTCCACGCCTCAGTGCATTAACTGTTTTCCAGCAATTTGACAGATCACAAGCAGAGTCGGATAAAAATAAGTAACTTGATTTGGCGTTCTTAATTGCGGAGGTGCATCTATTTCGCAGCTGCCTGAAAAGCTGACAGCTACAGAGTTTCTAGCTTTAGCTTTTGACTCCAAGGCATTTAAAATGGGGGCGTTTGTCTGCTAAAGAGATAAAAATATATGAAAAAAATGCAGGGTCAGGCATAGAGACTAATACATATCATAAAGAAACCTTTGGGGAGAAAATATTTTATATCCCCATAAAAGGTGAGATTAACATACCCAGTATGTAATCAGTATGTAAACATTTCTGTTTAGAGGGTTGTGTGTGTGAGGCTAACCTGTAACGATGTACGCTGAGAGTCGGGAAGCAAGTTCAGGGAGTGAATCATTTAATAAATCAATTAAAACATAATACAAAACAAGAAACAAACAACGCACGGACATGAAACAGAAACAATGACGACTGGGGAAGAAACCAAAGGGAGTGACTTATAAAGGTCAGGTAATCAAGGAGGTGATGGAGTCCAGGTGAGTGTCATAATGCGCTGTTGCACGTAACGATGGTGACAGGTGTGCGCCATAATGAGCAGCCTGGTGACCTAGAGGCCGGAGAAGGAGCACACGTGACATAACCACATTCTTTCCCTGGGTTTTTTATCTGGGCTTTAACATGACTGACTGATGACCTTGTACCTTTGGGGGGTTGAGTGGTCTAGAGGTCATCTGACAATCTCACCTTTGACTTGCAAGAGCATGAGTTTCTTGTAGGGCACAGCGCTGTTGTTGGACATCTGGTCGGAGATGTTGACACGACGCAGGTTGACACTGCTGAAGTTCTCCTTACTGGCCAGACCCGCCAGAGCCACCTCAGAGAATCCACTATTTTTATTCACTGGAACAAAGAGATGGAGCCATAAGTTAGAGAAGTTATAAAGAAATACAATATACCATATAATTATTAGGAATCAGAACACCAGAATGGAAATGAACCTTCTTATGATGGCATAGATGTGGTAAAGGAGCCAATGGAACGCAGGCGTTCTTAGCTGTAACGCAGTTGATTTGTAACAATGACATGAACATATGTTGGGGTTGACATCCATACAAGCATCATAAGCAGTTTTTTTAAAACCTCAAAACAATCTGAAACACACATTAAAACAATAGCCTAATTGTATACATTTTGCGGGGGGGGGGGGGGGGGGGGTAGTGAGGAGACTCGGGATGTTTCCCCCATGTTTCCATGGCAATTCCACTGTTTTGGTTGATTTCGATTGACCTCTGTACTGCATCTATAAAAGGTCAGACATTATGGTATGGCAGTTGGTCAACCATGGTTTGCCTGCGCAATGAATTTGAAGATTATCGGCACTGTATGTTTGTTAGCTATCCAGACAGTTTTAGTGGAACGATTCCATTGTTTTCTAATTAACTGTCAATATGCCAACATTTCATTCAAACAGTGCAGTCAATCCACAGCCACTACTGGCTGAAATCAGTTGACTTACAGACAAGATGTAAATGCAACAAGTACTGATATTGTATTGTAATAACACACAGCTTTCCAAGACAACAATAATTGAGACATTTATGGCCTGTTTACATCAAGGCCATTTATCAAGGCCATTTATGCAGACAATTGGTTTTGGCATGAAAAGAGTGTTTTGCAACCCAGCCCACAGCACATTACTCAACCAATAATGGTAGAAAAACAACAGTGAACATTTGAATGATTGCTCTGCACAATACCAGGAAATTAAGGCAAGGTTGCATCCATAATGCGCTCTATTTCCCTATAAAGTGCACTACTTTTGACCAGAGCCCCACGGGCCCTGGTTAAAAGTAGTGAACTACATACGGGAATCCTGTGCCATTTTGGGACTCAGACAAGGCATTTAAATATAGGTCACTTTTACAGCGTTTACGTCTGCTATCCCAGAATGCAATGTGTGAATGTATTTATAGAATAGAACTACAGTACAAGGCCTGAGTACCAGCTCCTCCTTGACCTACTGAAGCTGCCAACCGCACTCAAGCTCACCCATTCAACCTGATTTGAATCAGTTCAGGTACTGTAGTATAGGAAGGAAGCGAGTTACTAACATACGATTGAAAGTGTGCTCTGGAAAGTTTGCTGTCGTGGGAAGTGTGGGAAGTGTTGGAGAATATTTTATCAGAGAGCTGTTGTGGTTCTGTTAATGTGTGTGTCTCAACTACAATCACACATACTGTAAAGCAAGCAATTTAAAGCACAGCACACAGCATCCACCTCTGCATAGACTGACAATGCATTTACAACTGAATCACAATCAGATCTAAAACTTATTTTCCCCATATTCCTAGTTACCGAAACTCCCCCAACCACAAGCACTTTTGTAGATCTGAAGGGATGGATAGGTGTAAGGTAAGCAATATGGCAAAATCATATTGTGGACTAACCATAACCCTTCTAAGCCTTCATCCTCTTGCTCTAGATCAGGCCTATGTTGAGTCCCTGCTCTATGTACTCCCTCTCGTGCACTCACTCTTCTCTTGCTTCATCCTCTTGCTCTCCAGCAGGCCAATGTTGAGTCTCTGCTCTGTGTACTCGTGTCGGATGTCCTCTCTGGCCGCCAGCATCTTCAGAGGGTTCCTGGACGACTGGACGTTGCGCACCGGACGCACCGACCGCTTGTGCTCCACCATGGCTGAGGTCAGCCTAGGTCAGAAGTTAGGGTTCAACAGAAAGCAGGTGACGGGTTTTTACAGTGTTGACTCACCCCTGACCTCTGCACTGTGTATTTGTGTGTGTGTGAGTGAATGTGTGCCCATCCTTACTTGGGCATCTGGGTACCACCGAAGATGTCGTCGAAGTCGTCATTGATGTCCACCTTGCTGTTCATGTTGAGGGGCATCTCGGCCATGTGGCGGTAAAACTTGTCGAACATCTCATCATCCAGATTCATGACATCTTTGACCGTCTTCTTCGTGACTGTGATGGTGGATTCCTGCAGGCCGCCCACTGACGGGAGAAGCATGGAAGACAAGATGAGTAACATAACATTATGCTCAAGATGTCCTCAGTCGTCTCCGATGGTGTTTTTACCAACGATTCCAGTAACTTTAAGTAAATGACCTGTAGTTTTGCAAACCTAGACATAACCCAGTCACTAAGGCCTTGATAGACAGAGACCGTCGGTCCCAACCCCTCCCCCTTGGCTTTAAATCTTCAATATTTGCAGATCTGTAGGGTCTGGACAGGAATAAGCAGTGTAGTGGCGAAGCTTCCACCCTATTCCTTCCACCTTACAGATCTGCAAACATCAGAGTTAGTGCCAAAGCGGAAGGGTTGGGAGCGAATTGGGAAAGACGGAAACAGTGTACTAGAACAAGGCACTTACCTTTACTGTTCAACTTGCTCAGGAAAGAGTCCAGCTTATCGAGTTTCCTGTCCGACTCCAGGATCATGTCCGGTTTGGCCTCGATCTCTGCAAAGCAACACGCAAGAGTTACTTTATGAATGGAGAGAGACTGACATCTACACTTAGTCAGCACGGGAATAGGGTGCCATTTGGGACTCACTTTTCAATTAAATCAGAAGACATCCATCCACAAAAAAATGTCAATCACAATAGCAATGAAGGTGACATCTGTCTCATGCATCAACACAGCGTTTAAGTTTGAGGGCAACCAAACACTATCCCGGGGATCATATTCTATCAGACATTGGTTTCCAGATAACAATGACCACACCAATGGTTAATGTCACAGGGAATACACATGACAATTACAGGCGATATGATGCACACAACACAACAGCAAAAGGAATTTGATAAAACACCTTCAGTATCAGATAAATCCTCCATTTCTTAAAGAATAAAAACAAAGACAATTGATTATAACCAAATGTTACCATTGGCAAAATAAGTATTGCACTGTAGTTTGGTCGTGAGTCAAACAGCACAGAGGCTACAATAGCTACGCAGTGATTGGATTATGTTGAGGTGATTTTTGACATATCAGTGCTAGTGTATTTTGTATTGAGTGGCTGATACACACATTTTATGATGAAGATGAGTAGTATAACATTATTCACAAGAACTCCTCAGTAGCGTTTACATTTGGGTCGGCATGTGTCTAATGACAGTACCCCAAACAACACAATGCAGTCACAACCAGGGGTTGGAACGGAAATTATTTTCCAATCGTTCTGAACAGAACAGCTCATTAACTTACTCAAGCCCTTAGCATGGATAGAGAAGCTTGCTAGTTATTTACGTACATGTTTGATTGGTCAGACAAATGCATGCGTGAGATGCGACTGAAATCTCCCCGGAGAGGAGAACCAGTAACCGAAAGGTCGTTTGTTTGAATCCCAGAGCGGACTAGGTGAAAACTCTGTCAACATGCCCTTGGGCACTTAAGTGCAATTGCTCCTGTAAGTTGCTCTGGATAGGAGCGTCTGCTAAATGACTAAAATGTAAAATGGGAGAGAGGTGGACATGGAGGGGGCTCGGCTTGATCAGCATGACATGACGTGAACTGGAATGTTTAGGCTATTACTAACGTTATAATGTTACAGAATTTTATACTAGACATTAGGCATATTTTTTGGAACAAAAAATGACATTAACCGGTTCTCAAGATCTTAAAATAAAAGTAATATTCTGGAACACTAGAGATCACTTTCGTTCCAGGTTCCGTTTCTGTTCCTAAAATGTTTGTGTTCTTTTTCGGTTCTGTTCCCTGAACCGGTTCCAACCCCTAGTCAAAACTATTTACTGTAAATAATGTTAAAGGAAAATTCCACCCAAAAACAATATTTTGGTATTTGTTTCAATAGTCCATTGTTGACATAGACCCAAACTGTTTTGCTTGTCAGCATTCAAGTTTTCAAGATACAGAAATTATCCCCTTATGATGCAAATTGCTAATTCCTGTATTTTGAAAGATAGTTTTTGGGTGCAGTTTCCCTTTAAGGTAACTCATAGACCAGAGAGGAGAGAGAGGTTTATTGCCCAATTATGATTTTTACCTTTCTCACAAAAACATGAACTTGTTCAATCCTACTCAAAAGTTTAAAGCTTTGGATATGTGTAATAAACATGGTAGACAATCTGTCCAATGCTTTTGAATCCCTAAGGGTGAGGGGAAAAAGGGAAAACTGAATTGGGCTACTGACCTTCCAGAGGCTTAGAGATGGCAGGAGTGGTGTTCTTGGGTTTGGAAGGGAGAGACGTCACAGGGTTCAAAAGAGCAGAAGGAGAAGCCAGACCTGAAACACACACAGACAGACAGAAACAATATAATTGGATGTTCCACCACACGGAACAACAGAAGAGACCTGAAAAGTTAGGGCATAATGTAAATTAACACACATACACACATACACACATACATACATATATATATATATATATATATATATAGTGTTTGAGCTACTGTAGCGATACGCTAGCCACCCACCCAGCAGCAACAGTAGTACTGTAACAGTAACTGTCTGTCAGTCAGTCAGTGTTTGTGTTCTCCCCCCCTCCATTTCTTACAGTAATGCACCACGCTTCACTCAATCTCACTCAGCAGTAAACCTGACTCAACCAGGAACCGCCAAGACCCTCTGTACCACTGCTAACTGGATAATAGGAGACCAAACACATAGCTTTCGGCCCGATTGAAATACACACTGACTGCTGCTACTCTATGGGAGCTGGGAGGGTCTGGGAAGATTGTAGGGATAATTCTAGGCACTGGCTGCCAAAACAAACTGCAGGGTTATATGGAATGAGTGTAACTGAATTGCGAATTGACACGGAAGACCACTATCCACTGACTGACACAAACCCTGGCTCCGTGTGCGCTCAGATGCGTGTGCAAATACATGTGTTTTTGTGCAAGTGTGCCCATTAGATGACCCAACCTTTCTTGACCATGCGTGCGGCCACAGTGAACTGTGTGGAGTCGTTAGCGGCCCCGTGGCCCTTGGACTTCCAGGCCTCTTCTCGGGCCACAATCAGCTGCTTCCTCTCATGGATAGACATCTCGATAGGCTGGTTCTGGTTTTCCGTAGTCTCCTCTCCCCCTCCCATCCTCTGCTTGGAGAACACAGAGACATTGGGATAGGGAGACTCTGGGTGTAATCAGTGATGTGAAATATTGTCTATGTACTAAATGGCAGCCTATTACCTACAGTGCATTCAGGGAAGTATTCAGACCCCTTGACTTTTTCCACATTTTGTTACATTACAGCCTTGTTCTAAAATTGATTAAATATATTTGTTTCTTCATCAATCTACACACAATACCTCATAATGACAAAGCGAAAACAGATTTAGAATTTTTAGCAAATTTATAAAAAATAAAAAACAGTAATACCTAATTTACAAGTGAGACTCGAAATTGAGCTCAGGTGCCTCCTGTTTCCATCTGTGGTAAATTAAATTGATTAGACATGATTTAGAAAGGCAAACACACATCTGTCTATATAAAGGCCCCACAGTTGACAGTGCACGTCAGAGTAAAACCAAGCCATGAGGTCGAAAGAATTGGCCGTAGAGCTCCGAGACACGAATGTGTCGAGGCACAGACCGGGGGAAGGATACCAAAAAAATGTCTGCAGCATTGAAGGTCCCCAAGAACACAGTGGCCTCCATCATTCTTAAATGGATGAAGTTTGGAACCACCAACACTCTTCCTAGAGCTGGCCACCAGGCCAAACTGAGCAGAACCCGATGCTCACTCTGACAGCGCTCCAGAGTTCCTCTGCAGAGATGGGAAAATCTTCCAGAAGGACAACCATCAAAACCAGCAGTCCATCAATCAGGCCTTTATGGTAGAGTGGCCAGACGGAAACCATCATCAGTAAAAGGCAATTGACAGCCCGCTTGCAGTTTGCCAAAAGGCACCTAAAGACTCTCAGACCATGAGAAACAAAATATTCTGGTCTGATGAAACCAAGATTTAACTATTTGGCCTGACTGTCAAGTTTCACATCTGGAGGAAACCTGGCACCATCCCTACAGTGAAGCATGGTGGTGGCAGAATCATGCTGTGGGAAGTTTTTCAGTGGTAGGGACTGGGAGACTAGTCAGGATAGAGGGAAAGATGAATGGAGCTAAGTACAGAGAGATCCTTGATGAAAACCTGCTCCAAAGCGCTCAGGACCTCAGACTGGGGAGAAGGTTCTCCTTCCAACAGGACAACAAAGCCAAGCATACAGCAAAGACAATGCAGCAGTGGCATCAGGACAAGTCTCTGAATGTCCTTGAGTGGTCAAGCCAGAGTCTGAACTTGAACCTGATCGAACATCTCTGGAGAGACCTGAAAATAGCTGTGCAGCGACACTCTCCATCCAACCTGACAAAGCTTGAGGATCTGCAGAGAAGAATGGGAGAAACTCCCCAAATACAACTGTGCCAAGCTGGTAGCGTCATACCCGAGAAGAAGCGAGGCTGTAATTGCTTCCAAAGGTGTTTCAACAAAGTACTGAGTAAAGGGTCAAAATACTTATGTAACTGTGATATCACTTTTTATATATACACACACGAAGTAGGAAGTTTAGATACACTTAGGTTGTAGTCATTAAAACTAGTTTTTCAACCACTCCACAAATGACAAACTATAGTTTTGGCAAGTCGGTTAGGACATCTACTTTGTGCATCACACAAGTCATTTGTCCAACAATTGTTTACAGACAGATTATTTCACTGTATCACAATCTAGTGGGTCTGAAGTTTACATACACTAAGTTGACTGTGCCTTTAAACAGCTTGGAAAATTCCAGAAAAGAATGTCATGGCTTTAGAAGCTTCTGATAGGCTAATTGACATCATTTGAGTCAATTGGAGGTGTACCTGTGAATGTGTTTCAAGGCCTACCTTCAAACTCAGTGCCGCTTTGCTTGACATCATGGGAAATTCAAAAGAAATCAGCCAAGACCTCAGAAATAAAATTGTAGACCTCCACAAGTCTGGTACACCCTTGGGAGCAATTTCCAAATGCCTGAAGGTACCACGTTCATCTGTTCAAACAATAGTACGCAAGTATAAACACGATGGGACCAAGCAGCCGTCATACCGCTCAGGAAAGAGACGCGTCCTGTCTCCTAGAGATGAACATACTTTGGTACAAAAAGTGCAAATCATTCCCAGAACAGCAAAGGACCTTGTGAAGATGCTGGAGGAAACAGGTACAAAAGTATCTATATCCACAGTAAAACGAGTCCTATATCGACATAACCTGAAAGGCCGCTCAGCAATGAAGAAGCCACTGCTCCAAAACCGCCATAAAAAAGCCAGACTACGGGTTGGAACTGCACATGGGGACAAAGATTGTACTTTTTGGAGAAATGTCCTCTGGTGTGAGGAAACAAAAATGTATCTGTTTGGCCATAATGACCATCGTTATGTTTGGAGGGAAAAGGGGTAGGCTTGCAAGCCGAAGAACACCATCACAACCGTGAAGCACGGGGGTGGCAGCATCATGTTGTGAGGGTGCTTTGCTGCAGGAGGGACTGGTGCACTTCACAAAATAGATGGCTTCATGAGGAAGGAGAATTATGTGGATATATTGAAGCAACATCTCAAGTTTGAACCAAGTTCAACAATTTAAAGGCAATGCTACTAAATACTAACTGAGTGTATGTAAACTTCTGACCCACTGGGAATGTGATGAAAGAAATACAACCTGAAATTATTCACTCTCTCTACTACTATTCTGACATTTCACATTCTTAAAATAAAGTGGTGATCCTAACTGACCTAAGACAGGGAATTTTTACTCTGATTAAATGTCAGGAATTGTGAAAAACTGAGTTGAAATGTATTTCGCTAAGGTGTATGTAAACATCCGTCTTCAACTGTATATACACTGCTCAAAAAAATAAAGGGAACACTTAAACAACACAATGTAACTCCAAGTCAATCACACTTCTGTGAAATCAAACTGTCCACTTAGGAAGCAACACTGATTGACAATAAATGTCACATGCAGTTGTGCAAATGGAATAGACAACAGGTGGAAATTATAGGCAATTAGCAAGACACCCCCAATAAAGGAGTGGTTCTGCAGGTGGGAACCACAGACCACTTCAGTTCCTATGCTTCCTGGCTGATGTTTTGGTCACTTTTGAATGCTGGTGGTGCTTTCACTCTAGTGGTAGCATGAGACGGAGTCTACAACCCACACAAGTGGCTCAGGTAGTGCAGCTCATCCAGGATGGCACATCAATGCGAGCTGTGGCAAGAAGGTTTGCTGTGTCTGTCAGCGTAGTGTCCAGAGCATGGAGGCGCTACCAGGAGACAGGCCAGTACATCAGGAGACGTGGAGGAGGCCGTAGGAGGGCAACAACCCAGCAGCAGGACCGCTACCTCCGCCTTTGTGCAAGGAGGAGCAGGAGGAGCACTGCCAGAGCCCTGCAAAATGACCTCCAGCAAGCCACAAATGTGCATGTGTCTGCTCAAACGGTCAGAAACAGACTCCATGAGGGTGGTATGAGGGCCCGACGTCCACAGGTGGGGGTTGTGCTTACAGCCCAACACCGTGCAGGAAGTTTGGCATTTGCCAGAGAACAACAAGATTGGCAAATTCGCCACTGGCGCCCTGTGCTCTTCACAGATGAAAGCAGGTTCACACTGAGCACGTGACAGACGTGACAGAGTCTGGAGACGCCGTGGAGAACGTTCTGCTGCCTGCAACATCCTCCAGCATGACCGGTTTGGCGGTGGGTCAGTCATGGTGTGGGGTGGCATTTCTTTGGGGGGCCGCACAGCCCTCCATGTGCTCGCCAGAGGTAGCCTGACTGCCATTAGGTACCGAGATGAGATCCTCAGACCCCTTGTGAGACCTTATGCTGGTGAGGTTGGCCCTGGGTTCCTCCTAATGCAAGACAATGCTAGACCTCATGTGGCTGGAGTGTGTCAGCAGTTCCTGCTAGAGGAAGGCATTGATGCTATGGACTGGCCCGCCCGTTCCCCAGACCTGAATCCAATTGAGCACATCTGGGACATCATGTCTCGCTCCATCCACCAACGCCACGTTGCACCACAGACTGTCCAGGAGTTGGCGGATGCTTTAGTCCAGGTCTGGAGGAGATCCCTCAGGAGACTATCCGCCACCTCATCAGGAGCATGCCCAGGCGTTGTAGGGAGGTCATACAGGCACGTGGAGGCCACACACACTACTGAGCCTCATGTTGACTTGTTTTAAGGACATTACATCAAAGTTGGATCAGCCTGTAGTGTGGTTTTCCACTTTAATTTTGAGTATGACTCCAAATCCAGACCTCCATGGGTTGATACATTTGATTTCCATTGATCATTTTTGTGTGATTTTGTTGTCAGCACATTCAACTATGTAAAGAAAAAAGTATTTAATAAGAATATTTCATTCATTCAGATCTAGGATGTGTTATTTTAGTGTTCCCTTTATTTTTTTGAGCAGTATATATATATATATATATATATATATATATATATATATATATATATATATATATATATATTCGGCCCCCTTGAACTTTGCGACCTTTTGCCACATTTCAGGCTTCAAACATAAAGATATAAAACTGTATTTTTTTGTGAAGAATCAACAACAAGTGGGACACAATCATGAAGTGGAACGACATTTATTGGATATTTCAAACTTTTTTAACAAATCAAAAACTGAAAAATTGGGTGTGCAAAATTATTCAGCCCTTTACTTTCAGTGCAGCAAACTCTCTCCAGAAGTTCAGTGAGGATCTCTGAATGATCCAATGTTGACCTAAATGACTAATGATGATAAATACAATCCACCTGTGTGTAATCAAGTCTCCGTATAAATGCACCTGCACTGTGATAGTCTCAGAGGTCCGTTAAAAGCGCAGAGAGCATCATGAAGAACAAGGAACACACCAGGCAGGTCCGAGATACTGTTGTGAAGAAGTTTAAAGCCGGATTTGGATACAAAAAGATTTCCCAAGCTTTAAACATCCCAAGGAGCACTGTGCAAGCGATACTATTGAAATGGAAGGAGTATCAGACCACTGCAAATCTACCAAGACCTGGCCGTCCCTCTAAACTTTCAGCTCATACAAGGAGAAGACTGATCAGAGATGCAGCCAAGAGGCCCATGATCACTCTGGATGAACTGCAGAGATCTACAGCTGAGGTGGGAGACTCTGTCCATAGGACAACAATCAGTCGTATATTGCACAAATCTGGCCTTTATGGAAGAGTGGCAAGAAGAAAGCCATTTCTTAAAGATATCCATAAAAAGTGTTGTTTAAAGTTTGCCATAAGCCACCTGGGAGACACACCAAACATGTGGAAGAAGGTGCTCTGGTCAGATGAAACCAAAATTGAACTTTTTGGCAACAATGCAAAACGTTATGTTTGGCGTAAAAGCAACACAGCTCATCACCCTGAACACACTATCCCCACTGTCAAACATGGTGGTGGCAGCATCATGGTTTGGGCCTGCTTTTCTTCAGCAGGGACAGGGAAGATGGTTAAAATTGATTTGAAGATGGATGGAGCCAAATACAGGACCATTCTGGAAGAAAACCTGATGGAGTCTGCAAAAGACCTGAGACTGGGACGGAGATTTGTCTTCCAACAAGACAATGATCCAAAACATAAAGCAAAATCTACAATGGAATGGTTCAAAAATAAACATATCCAGGTGTTAGAATGGCCAAGTCAAAGTCCAGACCTGAATCAAATCGAGAATCTGTGGAAAGAACTGAAAACCGCTGTTCACAAATGCTCTCCATCCAACCTCACTGAGCTCGAGCTGTTTTGCAAGGAGGAATGGGAAAAAATGTCAGTCTCTCGATGTGCAAAACTGATAGAGACATACCCCAAGCGACTTCCAGCTGTAATC
The DNA here is from genome assembly GCF_057628025.1 of Oncorhynchus mykiss. Classification (NCBI taxonomy): domain Eukaryota; kingdom Metazoa; phylum Chordata; class Actinopteri; order Salmoniformes; family Salmonidae; genus Oncorhynchus; species Oncorhynchus mykiss. The sequence goes on from NC_143036.1 coordinate 36,973,769, forward strand.
GCAGCAAAAGGTGGCACTACAAAGTATTAACTTAAGGGGGCTGAATAATTTTGCACGCCCAATTTTTCAGTTTTTGATTTGTTAAAAAAGTTTGAAATATCCAATAAATGTTGTTCCACTTCATGATTGTGTCCCACTTGTTGTTGATTCTTCACAAAAAATTACAGTTTTATATCTTTATGTTTGAAGCCTGAAATGTGGCAAAAGGTCGCAAAGTTCAAGGGGGCCGAATACTTTCGCAAGGCACTGTATATAAAATCTGCAAAAATGTATAAAAACCAATTTTTGCTTTGTCATTATGGGGTATTTTGTGTAGATTGGATTAAAAAAAATCACTTTTAGAATAAGGCTTCAACATAACAAAATGTGAAAAAGTCAAGGGGCCTGAATAAAAAAGTCAAGGGGCCTGAATAAAAAAGTCAAGGGGCCCGAATGCAATGTATAGTGCACTACTTTTGATGGACCCTGGAATAGGGCCCCCCCCCCCCCCCCCCCTTTATATAGCCTCACTATTGTTATTTTACTGCTGCTGTTTAATTATTTATTACATTTTTTACTTATCTATTTTTAAATTAATAATTTTTCTTAACTTTTTATACAGCATTTCACTGTAAGGTCACCATTTGATTTGAGATGGGTCTGTTACTTGAACTCAGTGAAACAATTATTTGGGCTGCAATTTCTGAGGCTGGTAACTTATCCTGAACTTTATCCTCTGCAGCAGAGCTAACTCTGGGTCTTCCTTTCTTGTGGTGGTCCTCATGAGAGCCAGTTTCATCATAGCGCTTGATGGTTTTGCGACCACACTTGAAGAAACTTTAAAAGTTCTTGACATTTTCCAGATTGACTGAGCTTCATGTCTTAAAGTAAAATTGGACTGTCATTTCTCGTTTCTTATTTGAGGTGTTCTTTCATTAAAATGGACTTGGTCTTTTACCAAATAGGGCTATCTTCTGTATGCCACCCATACCTTGTCACAAAACTGATTGGCCTAAACGCATTAAAAGAAGTTCCACAAATGAACAAGGCACACCTGTTAATTGAAATGCATGCCAAGCTGGTTGAGAGAATGCCAAGAGTGTGCAAAGCTGTCATCAAGGCAAAGGCTGGCTACTTTGAAGAATCTAAAATATATTTTGATTTGCTTAACACTTTTTGGTTACTACATGATTCCAAATGTGTTAATTCATAGTTTTGATGTCTTCACCATTATTCCACAATGTAGAAAATACTAAATAAAGAAAAACCCTGGAATGACCAAAATGGTACTGTATGTAGCGTCACAGCTATCACGCAACAAAGCTATGTACCGTCAAAGCTACAGATCCATAGAACCAAAGCTCTAGAAGCACTGACCGTCAAATCTATAGTGGATTATAAATAACCATGCTTTTCACTGGCAGAACTAGGCGTTTGGAAGAGTAGGTATGTTTTTAAATAGGCCATGAAAAAAAGTTGCCTCAGAATTGTGCTGCAGCGGTAGGACAGGGAGAGCAGCAGCAGAGCAACATCATTACAATGCCTGCAGACACATGGATAGCACTTTAGGAGTAAGGACAACTATAGAGACCGTATAGAACTGCAGGGTAGCGGATTTAACACACAAGCTCACAGCAACAAAAAAAAAACAGGCCTGGGCTTTTTTTGAGAGAGTATACAGTAATGGATATAGTGAATGATATGCATCCATATAGTAGATGAGCTTACCATGCAAAGCCTACAGATGCATGCATGATCTTTGGTGTAGATACTAAGCACATTACTACTCAATAACACTAACTGCATAAAGCAGGTAGGTAGGCTATGCATGCTGGCTATAGTATCCAGGTCATCAAACTGGATGCCTGATCTCACCTGGCTGTACTGATCAAGACAGTGACCAATATCATTGTCAGGGAGATCAGGATGAGAGAAAGTGGTGGTAAAGACCGGCTCCTACGGAGGGAGGGCCATGGAAGACACAGACAGAAAGGTCAAACGGAAAGAATCAATGACAGAGGGGAATAAACATTAGATGGAAAAACCGGGATACCGCCAACCTAATAAGCAACTGTACTCTGACAAAGGTTTGTAAATGTGGATTGTTGTCATAGCCTGCCCGCACAACTTCATTCAACACAAACAATGTCATGCAGTTTATGAGTCTGGATTTAAATGCAACCCAACTGGCACCCTAATCTCTACATAGTGCACTACCTTTGACCAAAGCCCTATGGGCCCTCGCAAAAGCCCTTTATAGGGAATAAGGGGCTATTTGGGATGCAAACCCATGCCATCACCACTTTACACAAAAAGCCTTGAGACTTGAAGCTACAGCAACAACCACATTAATGACATCTGATAAGCAGCGGGACTGAATTTGAGCAGGTCAATATGACAACACACCATCACCATGGTAATAAATTAAAACATTGATAGGGTTGCACATTTCTGGACACTTAACCCAAATTCCCAGGTTTTTCAAGAAATCCAAGTTGGAAGATTTCCCAAATCAGGTGGGAATAATAAATACAGGAATCCTCCAAACAGGATTTCTGGAAAACCTGGTAAAGTTATCAGAATTTTGCAACCCTATGTAAAAAAAAAAAAGAGACCACACCCCTGTCATTAGTGCCTTACCCCCTCAAGCATCAATACTACTGTGTATAAAACACCATACCAACAACACACCAGGGTATGTGTTAGGTTCCCCGCTAACACACTGGTCTTACCCAGAGCTGATCAGACACAACCAACTCATTAATCAGCATCCCTTCTTCCTAAAGAAGGACAACCAGGAGAAAAAGGACAAGTGTTGTCTGTAGACTAAGTTGTCATCCGATTGGCTGAGGCTAAGCTAAAACATCAACCTCTACCTCAGCACCCTATAAACCTTAACTGACTTTTGAGATGTTGACTTTGAAATACAAGCTATATTCTTGTCAGGTGTCATTTAAACCAGGGGTTCCCAAACATTCCCTCCCCCTATATTAAATACAAACACCAGCTTTATTTTTTATTTTATTTAAGGGACCTAGGAAAATCCTGCATCCTTCCTGCAATTTTACGTGGTTTAACGAGTTTAATTACATCTTTTAGGTTCGAAGACGAAGAAAAGTCTAGAGCTGATTTCCCCAAATGTTATTCCACTACCAAATGTTTTATGATCACTTATATGAACACTTAATTAAATGACACACACTTTCTCTAAAAGAGTGATTTGATCAATTGATAGGTGACAGAGTCACACATTCTCAATCTATCAAATCAAGATGCATACACATTCACCATATGGGGGGGCAATGCCCCTTAGGTTGGGAACCCATGATTTAAACAATGTTTTTAGGATCACCACTTTTTTTCCCACTTTCAGTTGAGTCCCTGAAGTTGCTGTGAGCTGTACCTTTAACATTTTAAGCAATGATTCCATGTAGTTCAAACTCTTCATAAGCATGGACAGTGACATCCTAGAGCAGAATGGGGTTGAAAGGGGTTGCCTTTCCTGATTTCTAATTCCTACTGTACTGTAGGCTACAGTATATCTCCTTTGACGTCAGAAGGACATGGTTTTGATTGAGCTTCCTGGCCAGGCTGAATGGGAGGCTAAAACAAAAACATCCATCCTTGACCTCATTTGAAGCCCTAAGACGGGCTTATTTCAGTTGATTCACTGCTCTTCTCTTTTATGCTTTGATCCTATACATTTAGTTTCCTCACCGTTCTTATCTTCCTCTTCAGAGTTAAAAGATCAGGGCCCATAGTCATAAAGAGTCTCAGAGTAGGAGTGTCGACCTCGGGTCAGACCCACCCCCGTGTAACCTTATTCATTATGATTTAAAGGGAAAACTTACTCTAAGTTACTTACTCTCTACTCTTACTCTCACTCCTACTCTAAGACGCATGATGAATACAGACGACTCAGGCCTGACAACAGCCTCCTTTTGGTTTCACGAAGGAAATCAAGTTTATCGCAAAGTCTTCAGAGGCTGTCATAACTTGACAAATGGCAGCTGTCATCGCATGTCTAATCTATCATAGCAGGCGTAAAAGAAACGCCTAAAACGAATTCCCCCTATATACTGGTCTTGACGAGAGAGAAAAAAAATGAACTGTCGGGGGGAGTTTCTCTTCTGCACTGTTCCACCAATCAGGTAAATGTGGAGGAGGAGTTAAGAGGGAGTGTCGCCGAAAGCGGAAGTCGAGTCACAGGCTCTCTTTTCATTTCCCCTGAAACCGGAACATCCAGTTGTTGGCGACTCGGCAGAGGTTACCACGTGGAACACTGAAGAATGTTTTCATTCAGTTATGTCAATTACACCCGTACTGTAAAAAAAAAAAAAAAAAACTGGCAAAGCAACAGAAAAAAAATAGGATTGGTGAGCCAAAACAAAACATGGTATTTCTGCTTCGGTGATAGGACAGAGAATAGGCGAGGTTGTGAATAGTTCTAAACAGAGAGGTAAAGTGTAAAAAAATCTCCCCACACCACTTAAAAACCCTCACACAACAAAGCTACAGTGCGCACGCAGAGATTGAAATGAAAGGTTTATTTTGAATGAAAGAAATGCACGCAAACAGAAGGAAGACAAATAGAATAGGAGAAATGACATAGAACATGCATTGGTTATTGTAGGCTAAAGACAAGATACAGAAATGACAACAAACATGCATTAGATTCATATCCTACACTTCATGCCTGACAAATAAAATGTGCAAAACCACAACGGATATGTGATATCAATTAATCCAATTCCTGATACTGCTCAGGAAGTTATCTTGACCAGAATACCGGATTTAAGGAAATGATGCCAACCTTAATCTGGTCTCCTTACGATTACATTTACTTGAAAACTACTGTACAATGTCTTCAGAATACACACATGGTGAGATAGCCTAAGTTCCTTGTCTAAATGGCTTACAGAATATGGTAAAACAGAGTAAATACAGTACTACTGATATAGGCCTACTACTCATTTCCAAAACCAACAATGACTATCATATTTGAGTGTAAGTGCAGTTTAAGATATGCACAGCAATTCTGGCCTCAATAAGCATGATAAGAAGCATGCTTTATAAGTGATTCTAACATGACTGAGATGAAAAGGAAAAGACAGACACACACACACACACACACACAATATCGATGACAATACACAACCCCTCTGTTTAGAGATATTCACAACTGTGTCTTGATATGAATTTACAACGAGTTCATATTAAACCAACAATTTTACTTTATTTATGGTTCATTGATACCAGTTAAAGGTGTCTAAAGGCGATAGCTGAAAGAAGCGACAACTTCTGCACATGGCAAAAGGACTCATTCATTCAGACAAGTGTTCTTACAATTTCCCCTTTTGGGATTACTTGATTGGAAAAGTAGAAAGCAAATGAAGGTGTTTGTGATTTCCCCCCAAAATATGCCTTAACTGCCTGATTGACTCTCTCATTAACATAAGTGTCAGCCAAAATCCTTTAACCATGTGCTTGTGAAGAGTCTTTAGTAGGGGTATAGTTTTCTGTTGATAAAGGAGCCTACCGTAGAGTATATACAGTAGTGAGTCGGGTTACCTTCTTCTTGAAGCTCTGCTCCACCTCCCATAGCTGACCGTGACGTTCTGACACGGCCACCTTCACCACATCCTGCTTCCGATTAATCCTGTTCCTCCAGTCCTCCTCGCCACTCTTCTTCAACAGGGCCAGCCTGGGGGGGGGGGGGGGGGGGGAGAGATGTCAGTCTTGGTTCTGCCAAAGGGCCATGGTTGTATAACACAAAGACACACGTAATACAGCACGCACAGTGGATTGTTTGAGCCACCTGTCCAATATAAGGTCAATTGGATCAATGACAACGAGCTGTGAGAGAGCTGAGAGATGGATGATAAACCATTCCCCCTATGGTCTCAGCTCAGTCATAAGGTCAGAACCTAGACTCTACAAGCTAGGTCCATTATTTAGAATTTGGAATCTTGCTCCTATTCTACAAGGAGCCAATCAGAGTGCCGGGAAGGTCTGGATGCTTAAACGACTCCAAAAGTGTGAAATGGCAACCTATTCCCTATATAGTGAACTATTTGACCAGTAACACAATCAAAAGTAGAGCGCTATATATGGAATAGAGTGCCATTTGGGACACAGGCGCACAGAACAGAGCTGAGAATAAATAGAGCAGGTCAGACCACGGGCACAGCGTCAGTCTCAGCCATGGATCTGGACCATAGCTACACACACTGATGGTGACGGTCAGTCATGATGGAACCCGAGTTGGGAGTCTGCTGCCAATGTTTGAAGAGCTGAAGGAAGTTCTTCTTATAATCATCATCAAAGTAAATAGTAAATTGTACCATTGGCAATGGAGATATTATATAGACTTAATACACTACATGGCCAAAAGTATATAGACAAACCTTCAAATGAGTGGATTTGACTATTTCAGCCACACCCGTTGCATGGAGACTACAGCCATGTAATTTCCATAGACAAACATTGGCAGTGGAATGGCCTTACTGAAGAACTTAGTGACTTTCAATGTGGCACCGTCATAGGATGCCACCTTTCCAACAAGTCAGTTTGTCAAATTTCTGCCCTGTTCAAGCTGCCCTGGTCAACTCCAAGTGCTGTTATTGTGAAGCGGAAAAGTGTCTAAGCGGAAAAGTGGAAGGGCACACAAGCTCACAGAATGGGACTGCAGAGTGCTGTCATGTGTTGCAACACTCTACCGAGTTCCAAACTGTCTCTGGAAGCAACATCAGCACAAAAACTGTTCGTCGGGAGCTTCATGAAATGGGTTTCCATGGCCAAGCAGCCGCACGCACACAAGCTTAAGATCACCATGTGCAATGCCAAGCATTGGCTGGAGTTGTGTAAAGCTCGCCGCCATTGGACCCAAACAGTGGAAACACATCCTCTGGAGTGATAAATCACGCTTTGCCATTTGGTAGTCCGATGGCTGAATCTGGGTTTGGCGGATGCCACCTTTGGGATGAATTGGAATGCCACCTGGGAGCCAGGCCAAATCGCCCAACATCAGTGCCCGACATCACGAGTGTTTGTGCCTGAATGGAAGCAAGTCCCCGCAGCAATGTTCTAACATCTAGTGGAAAGCCTTCCTGTGGAGGATGTTATAGGAGCAAAGGGGGGGACCAACTCCATATTAACGGCCATGATTTTGGAATGAAATGAGCAGGTGTCCACATACATTTGGCCATGTTGTGTAGGTAGAAATACTGTAGTCAGCTAATTTAATGAAACTACAAATGGGCACATACTGTAACCTTTAAATATACCACATAGTGCTGACAAGTAAACGCAAAGCTATAATCCCCTAAAACTGTTAAATGGCTAACACCTACTGTTCCTCCTCACACCTACGCTGCTACTAAAATTACTATGGATTATTACCACTACGATTTTGTTCATTGATTGCCATGATCATTAGTATCTATTTATCCTGGTACTGCTCACTATTAGTCCTGTTCACATGTATACATCGACAACTCAATAGCCCATAATGATCAAATGAAAACGTGTCGAATATGAAATACAGAAAAAATCTAATTTACATACATAAGCATTCACACCCCTGACTCAATACTTTTTAGAAGCACCTTTGGCAGCGATAACAGCCGTGAGTCTTTCTGGGTAAGTCTCTTAGTGCTTTCCACACCTGGATTGTGCAGCATTTGCCCATTATTATTTTTTTAATTCTTCAAGCTCCGTCAAATTGGTTGTTGATCATTGCTAGACAACCATTTTCAGGTCTTGCCAAAGATTTTCAAGTAGATTTAAGTCAAAGCGGTAACTCGGCCATTCAGGAACATTCACTGTTTTCTTTGTAAGCAACTCCTGTGTAGATTCTGCCTTTTGTTTTAGGTTATTGTCCAGCTGAAAGGTGAATTCATCTCCCAGTGACTGGTGGAGAGTAAACTGAGCCAAGTTTTCCTCTAGGATTTTGCCTGTGCTTAGCTACATTCAGTAAATTTTTTATCCTGAAAAACTCCCCAGTCCTTAACAATTACAAGCATACCCATAGCATGATGCTGCCACCACTGTGCATGAAAATTTGGAGAGTGGTACTCAGTAATGAGTTGTAGGACAAAAAGTTATTGCTTTGCCACATTACTTCAGTGCCTTGTTGCAAACAGGATGCATGTTTTGGAATATTGTTCATCTGTACAGGCTTCCTTCTTTTCACTCGGTCAATTAGGCTAGTATTGTAGAGTAACTACAATGTTGTTGATACATCCTCAACTTTCTCCTATCACAGCCATTAAACCGTGTAACTGTTTTAAAGTCACCATTGGCCTCATGGTGAAATCCCTGAGCGGTTTCCTTCCTCTCCAGCAAGTTAGGAAGGACGCCTGTGTGTGGGTGTGTCGATACACCATTCAGAGTGTAATTAATATGCTTTTTTTTGTTACCTCTTACTCGTGAACTTACCTCTTACTCGTGAACTTACCTCTTACTCGTGAACGTGCCATAACAAAGGGGTTGAATACTTATTGAGCCAAGACATTTCAGCTTTTCATCTTTAATTACATTGTAAAATAAAAAATAAAAATAATTCCACTTTGACATTATGGGGTATTGTGTGTAGGCCAGTGACACAATCTCAATGTAATCCATTTGTTATTCAGGCTGTAACACAACAAAATGTGGAAAAAGGCAAGTGGTGTGTATACTTTCCGAAGGCACTGTATATATTATAATTCTATATATACACACTCCTTTTTCCAGTCATTTTTCAGCCTCATTTACATGTTTATCTGCCTATCACGCCTACACTGGCACTCTGCACACACACACTAACACCCTCACACACCAACCCACCACTTATGCTGTTGCCATACTGTTGACTATTGTTATTTATCCTGCTACCAGTCTCTTTCTCCTAATCGCCAGCCGAAAATAACACTGTATCTACTGTAGCTTCCCGTATTATTTTTTATGTTTTCTGTATTATAAGTTGGTGGTTGAAGATATCCCTCTAGTGGTGTGGGGGCTGTGCTTTGGCAAAGTGGGTGGGGTTATATCCTTCCTGTTTGGCCCTGTCCGGGGGTGTCCTCGGAGTGTCTCCTGACCCCTCCTGTCTCAGCCTCCAGTATTTATGCTGCAGTAGTTTATGTGTCGGGGGGACTAGGGTCAGTTTGTTATATCTGGAGTACTTCTCCTGTCCTATTCGGTGTCCTGTGTGAATCTAAGTGTGCGTTCTCCAATTCTCTCCTTCTCTCTTTCTTTCTCTCTCTCGGAGGACCTGAGCCCTAGGACCATGCCCCAGGACTACCTGACATGATGACTCCTTGCTGTCCCCAGTCCACCTGACCGTGCTGCTGCTCCAGTTTCAACTGTTCTGCCTTATTATTATTCGACCATGCTGGTCATTTATGAACATTTGAACATCTTGGCCATGTTCTATTATAATCTCCACCCGGCACAGCCAGAAGAGGACTGGCCACCCCACATAGCCTGGTTCCTCTCTAGGTTTCTTCCTAGGTTTTGGCCTTTCTAGGGAGTTTTTCTAGCCACCGTGCTTCTACACCTGCATTGCTTGCTGTTTGGGGTTTTAGGCTGGGTTTCTGTACAGCACTTTGAGATATCAGCTGATGTACGAAGGGCTATATAAATACATTTGATTTGATTTTGATTTGATTATATATATACACAGGTCAATGATTTATTATACTATATTAATATTGATTACTGCACTGTTACAAGTTAAGCATTTCACTGTATCTGTGCATCTGACAAAACTTTAACTTGAAGGCAGACTTTCTACTGTAAGCAGAATCACATAAATCCAGATCATAGTCAAAGTCACAATGGGGCGGTTTCACGGACACAGATTAAGCCTGGCGCATCGGGCTCTGGTCAAAATGTGTGCACTATATAGGGGATGGGGTGCCATTTGGGACACATCCCTAGTAGGAGACAGGACATAGTGGTCATAAAGCCTGGGTCAGTGGTACCCCTCTGTTCCTCTCAAAAACACCCCTATGTCCCAAATGAGTGGGCGTACAATGATGGATGCATCATGCACTTCATGGAGGATTCAAGAGGACAAACTCAATTTTGCACACACGCACACACAGAGTTTTGAAAGGACGAGGTGGATTTACACGCTTCCGTGACAGAAACACACAGACACACACAGCTTTGGCTAGTCGTTGGAAGCAAATGTTGTTCCATTATGTCACCAATCAATTTAAAAGCCAATCAATGGCCAGCTTGTTGACATGGAGAACAGATAGAAACATGCTTATCTAATTGATTGGATGTGCAAAACCATCACCGGTCTGTAATACTGATGGATCGGAAACATTCCTGTTCCTTGAACTAGATTTAAAAATCACGACTCCACATATTCTGCATTCCCCATTTGCTACAGAACACGACAAAACAACACTGACTACAATTGACAGCTAGTTACAGTAGATCATAGAGACTAGTGTATGTAAACTACTGACCCACTGGAATTGCGGTACAGTGAACTATAAGTGAAATAATCTGTCTAAACAATTGTTGGAAAATAACTGATGTCCTAATCGACGTGCCAAAACTATAGTTTGTTAGAAATTAATTTGTGGAGGTGTTTAAAAACAAGTTCTAATGACTCCAACCTAAGAGTACGTAAACTTCTGACTTCAACTGTACCTGTCTATATAAAGTTCCCACAGTTGACAGTGCATGTCAGAGCATAAAACCAAGTCAAGAGGTCGAAGGAACTGTCCATGGGACTCCGAGACAGGATTGTGCACAGATCTATATTATATTATTATTGCATTATTGAAGGTCCCCAAGAACACAGCGGCCTCCATTCTTAAATGGAAGAAGTGTGGAACCACCAAGACACTTCCTAGAGCTGGCCACCAGGCCAAACTGAGCAATCAAGGGATAAGGGCCTTGGTCAGGGAGGTGAACAAGAACCCGATGCTCACTCTGACAGAGCTCCAAAGTTACTCTATGGAAATGGGAGAAGTTGTCCAGAAGAACAACCATCTCTGCATCACTCAAACAGTTAGGCCTTCATGATAGAGTGGCTAGACGGAAGCCACTCCTCTGTAAAAGGCACAACAGCCCGCTTGGAATTTTACAAAAGGCACCTAAAGACTCTCAGACCACCAAGCCTGAATGCCAAGCATCACGTCTGGAGGAAACCTGGCACCATCCCTACGGTGAAGCATAGTGGTGGTGGCAGCATCATGCTGTGGGGAGGTTTTTCAGCGGCAGGGACTGGGATGGTGGTCACGATTGAGGCAAAGATGAATGGAATAAAGTACAGAGAGATCCTTGATGAAAACCTGCTCCAGAGTGCTCAGGACCTCAAACTGGGGCGACGGTTCACCTTCCAACAGGACAACAACCCTAAAAACACAGCCAAGACAACACAGGAGTGGCCTCGGCAAAAGTCTCTGAATGTCCTTGAGCGGCCCAGGCAGAGCCCGGACATGTACCCAATCGAACATCTCTGGAGAGACCTGGAAATAGCTGTGCAGCAATGCTCCCCATCCAACCTGACAGCGCTTGAGATGATCTGCAGAGAAGAATGGGAGGGAAGCTCTAAATATAGGTGTGCCAAGCTTGTAGCGCCATACCCAAGAAAGCTTGATGCTGTAATCGCTGCCAAAGGTGCTTCAACAAAGTACTGAGTAAAGGGTCTGAATACTTATGTAAACGTGATCTTACATTTTCTCATTTGTTTATAAATTCTCAAAAATTTCTAAAAACCTATTTTTGCTTTGTCATTACGGGGTATTGTGTTTAGATTTCTGAGAGGAAAACAATAATTTAATACATTTTAGAATAAGGCTAACGTTACAAAATGTGGAAAAAGTTAAGGGTTTAGAATTCTTTCTGAAGGCACTGCATTTAAAATAATATATAAAATGTAATAATATATAAAAACAAACTCAGCAAAAAGTCCCCTTTAGAGGACCCTGTCTTTCAAAGATAAGTCATAAAAATACAAATAAAATCACAGATCTTCATTGTAAAGGGTTTAAACACTGGTTCCCATGCTTATTCAATGTACCATAAACAATTAATGAACATGGACCTGTGGAACGGTCGTTAAGACACTAACAGCTTACAGATGGTAGGCAATTAAGGTCACAGTTATGAAAACTTAGGACACTAAAGAGGCCTTTCTACTGACTCTGAAAAACACCAAAACAAAGATGCCCAGGGTCCCTGCTCATCTGCGTGAACGTTCCTTAGGCATGCTGCAAGGAGGCATGAGGACTGCAGATGTTACCAGGGCAATAAATTGCAATGTCTGTACTGTGAGACGCCTAAGACATTGCTACAGGGAAACAGGATGGACAGCTGATCGTCCTCGCAATGGCAGACCACGTGTAACAATACCTGCACAGGATCGGTACATCTAAATATCACAGGTACAGGTACAGGATGGCAACAACAACTGCCAGAGTTACACCAGGATGGCACAATCCCTCCATCAGTGCTCAAACTGTCCGCAATAGGCTGAGAGAGGCTGGACTGAGGGCTTGTAGGCCTATTGAAAGGCAGGTCCTTACCAGACGTCACCGGCAACAACGTCGCCTATGGATACAAACCCACCGTCGCTGGACCAGACAGGATTGGCAAAAAGTGCTCTTCACTGACGAGTCACGGTTTTGTCTCATCGGGGGTGATGGTCAGATTCACGTTTATTGTCGAAGGAATGAGCGTTACACCGAGACCTGTACTCTGGAGCAGGATCGATTTGGAGGTGAAGGGTCCGTCATGGTCTGGGGCGGCGTGTCACAGCATCATCGGACTGGGCTTGTCGTCATTGCAGGAAATCTCAATGTTGTGCGTTACTGGGAAGACATCCTCCTCCCTCATGTGGTACACTTCCTGCAGGCTCATCCTGACATGATCCTCCAGCATAACAATGCCACCAGCCATACTGCTCGTTCTGTGCGTGATTTCCTGCAAGACAGGAATGTCAGTGTTCTGCCATGGCCAGCAAAGAGCCCGGATCTCAATCCCATTGAGCACTACTGGGACCAGTTGGATCGGCGGGTGAGGGCTAGGGCTAGCCCCAGAAATGTCCTGGAACTTGGAGGTGCCTTGGTGGAAGAGTGGGGTAACATCTCACAGTAAGAACTGCAGTACTGCAGTACTTAATGCAGCTGGTGGCCACAAAAGATACTCACTGTTACTTTTGATTTTGACCCCCCTTTTGTTCAGGGACACATTATTACATTTGTTAGTCACATGTCTGTGGAACTTGTTCAGTTTATGTCTCAGTTGTTGAATCTTAATATGTTCATACAGATATTTACACATGTTAAGTTTGCTGAAAATAAATGCAGTTGACAGTGAGAGGACATTTTTTTCCCCCTGAGTTTATACACATTACCGTTCAAAAGTTTGGGTTCACTTAGAAATGTCCTAATTTTTAAAGAAAATCACATTTTCTGTCCATTAAAATAAGATAAAATTTATCAGAAATACAGTGTAATTTCTAATGTTGTAATTATCTACATAGGCGTACAGAGGCCCATTATCAGCAACCATCACTCCTGTGTTCCAATAGCACGTTGTGTTAGCGAATCCAAGTTTATCATTTAAAAGGCTAATTTATCATTAGAAAACCCTTTTGTAATTATGTTAGCACAGTTGAAAACTGTTATTCTGATTAAAGAAGCAATAAAACTGGCCTTCTTTAGACTAGTTCAGTATCTGGAGCATCAGCATTGTTGGGTTCGATTACAGGCTCAAAATGTCCAGAAACAAATGACTTGCTTCTGAAACTCAGACTATTCTTGTTTTGAGAAATGAAGGCTATTCCATGTGAGAAATTGCCAAGAAACTGAAGATCTCATTCAACTCGGTGTACTACTCCCTTCACAGAACAGCACAAACTGGCTCTAACCAGAATATAAAGAGTGGGAGGCCCCGGTGCACCACTGAGCAAGAGGACAAGTACATTACAGTGTCTAGTTTGAGAAACAAACACCTCACAAGTCCTCAACTGGCAGCTTCATTAAATAGTACTCGCAAAACACCAGTCTCAACGTCAACAGTGAAGAGGCGACTCCGGGATGCTGGTCTTCTAGGCAGAGACTCTGTGTTCTTTGGCCCATCTTAATCTTTTCTTTTTATTGGCCAGTCTGAGATATGGCTTTTTCATTGCAACTCTGCCTAGATGCCAGCATCCCGGAGTTGCCTCTTCACTGTTGACGTTGAGACTGGTGCTTTGTGAGTACTATTTAATGAAGCTGCCATTTGAGGACTTGTGAGGTGTTTGTTTCTCAAACTAGACACTCGTGTACTTGTCCTCTTGCTCAGTTGTGCACCGGGGCCTCCCATTCCACTTTCTATGGAATAGCATTCATTTCTCAGAACAAGAATAGACTGACGTTTTTCAGAAGAAAGTTATTTGTTTCTTGCTAATTCGAGCCTGTAATCGAACCCACAAATGCTGACGCTCCAGATACTCAACTAGTGCAGTGCTTCTTTAAATCAACACAACCGTTTTCAGCTGTGCTAACATAATTGCAAAATGGTTTTCTAACAACGTCTACACTGTATTTCTGATCAATTTGATGGTATTTTAAAATGGACAAAAAATGTTATTTTCTTTAAAAAACAAGGACATTTCTAAATGACCCTAAACCTTTGAACGGTAGTGTATATATATGGGGGATTGGAAATGATGCAGACAATTACATTGATAGAAGCCACAATCTATTTGCAATATTAAAGCGGATCTATCCCCGCCCCCCAAAAATGCAATAATAATAAAATGTCCCAGTTCTTCCATGGTCTGCATACTCAGACATGTCACCCATTGAGCATGTTTGGGATGCTCTGGATTGACGTGTTCGAAAGCATGTTCCAGTTCCCGCCAATATCCAGCAACATCGCACAGACATTGAAGAGGAGTGGGTCAACATTCCACAATCCACAATCAACAACCGCTGCATGAGGCAAATGTTGGTTTCTGCAGATGCTGTCTTTCTGATGCACACCCCTACCCTTTTTAAAAAGATATCTGTGGCAAATAGATCTAGGTCTGTTTTCCAATTCATGTGAAATCCATAGATTAGGTCCTAATGAATTTATTTCTGATTTCCTTATATGAACTGCAACTCAGTAAAATCTAGGAATTTATTGCATTTTAAGTTTATATTTTTGTTCAGTATAATTTCCTCCTTATCAGAGAGATGAGGGATGGGGTTAGAGCTGAGCAGCTCTCTCTCTCTCTTCTGCCGACCATCACTGCGGTCTTCCTCCTTGGGTGCTCACAGCTCTAACCAACCAACCGACCTACCGCCCAAAACAAATCCCTTTAACTCAAGTCAAAACGCACCCAGGGCTGCCTCGCTTTCTCTCTCGCTCTTTCCTTCCATCGGTCTTGCAACCTACATTCCACAATGAGAGTCAAGGTAAGTCTCTAACTCTCTCCCATCTCTCTCGAACATACTAATATAAGGACAAGAAAATAAAACACTACATCTTATCATTTTGACCTCATGCAGATCAAAAAGTCCACAAGCGTAAACATACTGACTGAGTCAGTGCCAATATCCAACAGGAGTCAACAACAATTCAAATAACGCATGTGTCTGTTGCTGTCCCGTCTGACAGACTGAAACAAACAGGACTACACTGCATTCAAAAAACACAGCCCAATCAGACAATGATTCAGAGAATGTCATATGCTCACACACATAGTGTACAAAGAATGACCAAAACTGCCTTGCCAAAAATGATTCATTACACTTAGGATCATGTATCAATACACCCAGTCACTACAAAGATACAGGCGCCCATCCTAACATAGTTGCCGGAGAGGAAGGAAACCGCTCAGGCATTTCACCATGAGAAGAAAGGTGACTTTAAAACAGAGTTTAATGCCTGTGAAATGGGAAACCGGAGGATGGTGAGCAAAACATGTGGTCTAGAGACAACTGCCTAGATACAAAAGGCTTTCCCTAATCAACCAGGGTTTCTTTGATGAGAAAAAGAAAATGAACTCACCTATCTTTGATGGACATCTGTCTAGCCGACATGGCTTCTGAGAGCTCTATGTCCTCTTGCTCAGACTGGACCAGGCTGTGTGTGTGTCCCAGACCACTGCTGCCGTCCGTGTGTGTGTCCGCCCCGCCCAGCTCCCGAGCCTGAGGCAGCAGTGTGTGTGGAGAGAGAGATGCACTCCTTAGCTGCTCTGCTGCTCTCGATGATGACACACTAGAGTCTGGCAGCTCTGCACACACACAGGAAGGCGTTAGTAGAGCTCCCCTAGCACAATCATGTTTGCAAACACACTTATCAAAAATCTCTAAAACCGCTGTAGAAAAGCATAACACTCTGAAAATGTTAAAACCCTCCGCCCTGTTGCTCTTCTAGTTGTGTACAGCGAACCTCCCTCTACAGAAGCCACACCATAAGAGAGTCTCTCGCTCTCGGCTGGTCCGTGCCCTAACAGGCTGCGAGAAAAGCCAAACGCTGATACAGACTGACAAGACAAAACAGGGGAGAGCTTGCTAGAGTCTGCGCCCAGAGTGAATTGTCAAATAAGGGAAAGCTTGAAAACCACAGACACTGCGTGTGAACATAATTCATAGAGACACAGGAGTTTTTTTTTTTTGATGAGAGAGATACAGCATCTCTGGTATATCTGCAGCTTAACACTTAAGTTTACACTGTGTCGTACGTAGTATTGGCTATGTTGATGTTTTTTGCGAGTAGTCTACCTGGATTTCATTTACAACAGGAGCCATAGTGGGAGTACCAAGGGGGAAATAAATGTATTTGATTGAGCTAATGTGATCTGTCAGATGGTCGGCATCGGAAATAATTTCATAACTCTCTCCCACAAACACACAGCCAAGCGATGATCAGAATTATTGGCACCATTGATAAAGAGGAGCAAAAAATACTGTATAAAATAAATAAAACAAATACTGAGGTATATTTTATGCTGAAAATTATACTAATACAATTGCTCAGAGAAATAGATTGTGTATAAGTCATAAAAACAAATCTAAAAAACATTGGGGGTTAAAATGATTGGGACCCCTGTTTTCAATACTCTATCACCCTCCCGTTACGATGATAAAGACAGCGAGCCTCTTTCAGAAAACAACGAGATTGGAGAGCACGTTGGGAAAGATGTTAGACCATTACTCTGTAGAGAACAGGGCTTGAATAGTAATTGACTCAATACATTTTAGCTTAATTTGTAAAAAAAAATAAAAAATACAAAAATAAAAATCCACTTTGACATTATGGGGTATTGTGTATAGGCCAGCTACAAAATCCTTGATATCCTTTGTTTGTGCTTATGGATTGCCCTCTTCAATTCAAACCATAGGTTTTCAATGGGGTTTAAGTCCAGAGACTGAAACAACCCTTCCTCCCTCACACTCTTTGACCTTTTGAAGTTTTGTTGTGTTACAGTCTGAATTTAAAATGGATTACATTTAGATTTTGTAGCTGGCCTATACACAATACCCCATAATGTCAAAGTGGATTTTTATTTTTTTTAACAAATTAAGCTAAAATGTATTGAGTCAATAACTATTCAACCCCTGTGTTATGGGAAGCCTAACTACATTTAGGAGTAAACATTTGCTTAACAAGTCACAAAATAAGTTGAATGGACTGTGTGCAATAATAGTGTTTAACATTGTTTTTTTATGACTACCTCATCTCTGTACCACACAAATTATTTTTAAAGGTCCCTAAATTTCAAACACAGATTCAACCACAAAGACCAGAGAGATTGTCGCAAAGAAGGGCACCTATTGGTAAATGGGTAAAAAAAAAAAAACACACAAAAAGCAGACATTGAATATCTCTTTGAGCATGGTGAAGTTAGAATTTACACTGGTGTATCAATACACCCAGTCACTACACAGATACAGGCGCTCTTCCTAACTCGGAGAGGAAGGAAACCGTTCAGGGATTTCACCATGAGGCCAATGGTGACTTTAAAACAGTTAAAAGCTGAGGATGCATCAACAACATTGTAGTTACTCTACAATACTAACCTAATTGACAGAGCGAAAAGAAGGAAGCCTGTAACAGAATAAAAATATTCCAAAACATGCATCCTGTTTGCAACAAGGACCTCAAGTAATACTGCAAAAATAATGTGGCAAAGGAATTCACTTTTTCTCCTGAGTACCAAAATCCAATACAACACATAACTGAGTACCACTCTCCATATTTTCAAGTATCATGTTATGGTTATGCTTGTAATAGTTAAGGACTGGGGAATTTTTACGGATTAAAAAAAACAGAGTGGAGGTAAACACAGGCAAAATCCTAGAGGAAAAGTTGGCTCAGTTTACTTTCCACCAGACACTGGGAGATGAATTCAGCTTTCAGCTGGACAATAACCTAAAACAAAAGGCAGAATCTACACAGGAGTTGCTTACAAAGACAGTGAATGTTCCCGAGTGGCCGTGTTACAGTTTTAACTTAAATCTGCTTGAAAATCTATGGCAAGACATGACAATGGTTGCCTAGCAATGATCAACAACCAACTTGACAGAGTTGCAGAATCCAGGTGTGGAAAGCTGTTAAAGAGACTTACCCAGAAAGGCTCACAGCTGTAATCGCTGCCAAAGATGATTCAAACATGTACTCTCAGGGGGTCGAATACCTTTTTAATCAAGATATATTTGTTTACAAATGTTATAATTATTCTTCCACTTTGATAATTTAATCCCACCTTTTAATACAACAAAATGGGAAAAGTTAAAGGGTGTGAATACTTCGTGAAGGCACTGTATGTATGCATGTACAGTTGAAGTCGAAAGTTTACATACACAGACAGTTTAAATGTATTTGGCTAAGGTGTATGTAAACTTCCGACTTCAACTGTATGTGTGTGTGTGAGCAAGCGCGAGAGAGAGAGAGAGTGGAGAATTTCTAAGAATTTGATGTGGATTTTTTAAAGCATGAGCGAAAGAGAGGCAGAGTGAGAGAAAGTGAAAGACTAACAGAAAAGACCACCCTTCCTCCCTCCTTCCCCCTGTCAGACCACAGCCCCTGGAAGCTTGTTTCACCAGCATTGCTGGGGAGTAGTGAACTACATGTCATTTAACTACATTTTTGTTGGTAGTAGAACTAAACTTCAATCGTGTTGGTGTTTTCAGTAGTTAATTACTTTTTGTTGTTGTAGCGATGTAGCCAACTACTGGAACTACACACTACTTGTTCTGCAAAAATAAACAATAATATGGGTGTGGAAGATTTTCCTTTCTTTGTTGGCACCAGACCTGCCAGAATTCTCACTTGAAACATAGTTTCTGTGTTTAATAGGCTAAACTACACATTCTGTTAACATCTGACTGCAGAGTGATCTGTTCTTGCAATTTGTACTCCATGACATTTCAATATGATAATTTATCTCTATATTTTTCTTAAGGGCAGCTTCAGTGTAGCTTACTTATTCCAGTGTGAAGTAGTTGGTAGCTTGGTAAACTATATTTTCAGAATAGCTTCTGCTTACCAGTGCTGATGACCTTTGATCTGTGTCCGTCTGGGTCCTGGAGGTCTAATGATGACTGTCTCAGATAGCCCCTCTGCTCCTGGTGCTGCCTGTGGTCCTGGTGGAGACCACCACCACCAGTCTCTGTCCCCTTCAACACACGCTGGGGCTCCACACCCTCACCACCACCCAACCTGGCCAAACGCTGGTCCTCCTCCCATTCCCTCTCACCAGACCAGGCCTGAGGCATGGGGGCCTTTCTGACACCTCCCTCCGGAGAGGGCAACTTTCTCTTCCCTCCCCACAGATCGCCCTCCTCTCCCTGGGGGAGGATGGTGGTTGAGTCAGTCTGGTTCGCCTGGAGATCCAGAGAGGCTTGGTGGTGGGGGCCAGGCACAGACCTCCAGACGGCATTGGAGGGTTCTGTGATCTGGGTGGGAGGGCTAGGGTGGTGGGGGATGTACCTTTCGCAGTACCCAGGGTTGGGTGCCTCTGCTGGGCTACCCCCACCCCCAGTGGCTAAGTGGATGTCCCCTGCGTGGTCTGTGGCCCCAGGTCTGAGGGCAGATGAGAATAGCTGGCCCAACTTGGCCCCGTTATGGATCTGGGTCGAGGGAAAAGGGCGAGAGCGAGAGAGAGAGAGAGCGAGAGACAAGAGCGCGGGATGAGAGAGGCAGAGAGAGAAAACAAAGTCAGCTAGAGGGGACAAAGTCTGCTGAACAACGTCTGCTGAAGTTCCCTCAGCAGATGAGCCCGTCTGCCTAGTAATAGTGAGGCAGCAGGCTAACCAACAGACAATGGAACTAAAAGCTGAATAATCACAGGCTGAGCACTTCCTGTGTGGATCAAAAGGACTGCAGTTTGCCTAGCCAATCACGGCCCACCCCCTGACAACCACAAAGCACAATGAATCCAGGGTCATATTCATTGGGCACCAAACAGAAGCAAACTGACCCAAAAAAGGTAGTGACTTGTTTATGTTTTTGGTTACAAAACGTTTTGCTACAGTGTGCACTTATGAATGCGACGCAGCTGCTGCAACAGTCTGTGAAGCAAAGGATGAGTCCAGCCACACAAACACTCTCCCTCCCGCTCTATTCACAGAATCATGCTCTAATAATAACACTGAATCAGTAGACATTGACACAATCGTCCATTCATTTAGGACTGACCCACAAATGTCACTTTTCAACGGAGAAAAAAAACTGACAATTTCTCTGATGTTAATCAAAAACGCTAACATCTAAAGTCATACACTTTTATGAATCATCTCATCTTTGTTGTTACATAACTTACATATCCTGTTGTGGTGTAAACAGAATCAAGTTAAAGGACATTCCTCATCTTCTAAGTCGAAGGACAAACCTAGAAATCACTTTCACAACACACATAACAGAAAACTAACTAATGTATTTCATCTGAGGTAATCAGCTCAGATTACAACAATGTACTGTACATTTACAGTGCTGTACTCTTTATGAGAGGAAAGTAGGCAGACCTCAATGCTGTCTGAACAAGCTGTACTCAAACGTTGATACCATTTAGGAGTGAATAATGTTAAGACTTCACTGTCTGTGTCAACCCTATACTGTATGGCTCACTAACTACAGTCTCAAGAAGCCCGTTCCTTCATTCGTCCCTCTCTTTCAGTCACAACAACCTTGTTTCTAACAGTGACTGGTGAGAGATCAACATCGGCTGATAAACTGCAGTCAGACCATCCCTCCATTCAGAGAATGAACAAGGGAGCAGCTTTTTATTCTCTTCCCTTTTCCTCTCCTCTCCCACAGAGGGTCTTGCTTATGCCAAAGAGCAGCTCAGTGAAATAGCGCCTGCAACCCAAATGGCACCCTATTCCCCATTTAGTGCACTACTTTGGACAGCGCCCCAAAAGTAGTGCAACAGTGGAGGCTGCTGAGGAGAGGACGGCTCATAATGACGTCCGGAACGGAGTAAATGGAATGGCATCAAATACATGTAAACCATAAATGTGATACCATTCCACTAATTACGCTCCAGCCATTACCACCAGCCCGCCCTCCCCAATTAAGGTGCCACCATCCTCCTGTGTCGCGCACTATATTGGGAATAGAGTGCCATTTGGGAGAAACCATGCCCAGCCTTCGTCCGCACATCATCACACAACAATCTCTTAATTGACATCACAGGCCAATCAGGGAGATAGCACTTGTGTCTTGTGCTCTAATTAAATGAGGCTTTCTTCAAAAGCTGCTCCGGCATGCGATGACAATGTGTTTCGCTTTCAAATGAAGCAGCCTCAGATTCATTAGAAGAGCATCAGTAAATGATCCATAGATTCTCTAAGTTATTGTATGCTATTGCTATTTTATTCACGGAACTAACAAAAGCAAACTATTCATGTTTACTAATGAATCTGATCTTTTCATTTTGGTCACGCACATACGGACAAAGCTGGTGTTGCCAAGAGCCAAGCATAGCTCCAGATGCATTAGCCTCCACTCCACACTGGTACTAAACACACAATGGGTGATGTTGAACGTCAATAAAGGGGGATAAGAGGCTTGAATCAATGTTGAACTAGATAAGGGACAGCACTATATATAAGAAGGGTTATGGATAGTATACGATTACAGCGACAATCACCACGATGACCCCGTCACACACGAATACAGTCAGAACCCCCCTGCTATAATATCTGCTCCATTGTCTCCCTACCTGCTCCAGGTCTCCCAGGGTGATGGGCTGGGTCTGGTAACGGGCGTTGGCCCTGCGCCCCCTGCTGTCCGGCCTGGTGCGGATCACCCTGGTGGCTGGCTGGGCCAGCCTGTTGAACAGAGCCATCTTCTCTGCCAAGCTTAAGGTGGACAGATCCGGCTCTGCGTCCCCCTGGCCCTGCTGGGTTTTTGATTTGATTTAATTTACTTGACACATGGCCGATACAACGCATTTCAAACCACCGAAGAGAAAACACAAACTTTTAAAAGTGTACGTTCTGGCTGGAAGGCAGGATAGGATTGGCATACTGATGATGATACATACACCAGATTATAAATACACTGCTCAAAAAAATAAAGGGAACACTAAAATAACATCCTAGATCTGAATTAATGAAATAGTCTTATTAAATACATTTTTCTTTACGTAGTTGAATTTGGAGTCACACTCCAAATTAAAGTGGAAAACCACACTACAGGCTGATCCAACTTTGATGTCATGTCCTTAAAACAAGTCAAAATGAGGCTCAGTAGTGTGTGTTGCCGCCACATGCCTGTATGACCTCACTACAAGCCTGGGCATGCTCCTGATGAGGTGGTGGATGGTCTCCTGAGGGATCTCCTCCCAGACCTGGACTAAAGCATCCGCCAACTCCTGGACAGTCTGTGGTGCAACGTGGCGTTGGTGGATGGAGCGAGACATGATGTCCCAGATGTGCTCAATTGGATTCAGGTCTGGGGAACGGGCGGGCCAGTCCATAGCATCAATGCCTTCCTCTTGCAGGAACTGCTGACACACTCCAGCCACATGAGGTCTAGCATTGTCTTGCATTAGGAGGAACCCAGGGCCAACCGCACCAGCAAATGGTCTCACAAGGGGTCTGAGGATCTCATCTCGGTACCTAATGGCAGTCAGGCTACCTCTGGCGAGCACATGGAGGGCTATGCGGCCCCCCAAAGAAATGCCACCCCACACCATGACTGACCCACCGCCAAACCGGTCATGCTGGAGGATGTTGCAGGCAGCAGAACGTTCTCCACGGCGTCTCCAGACTCTGTTACGTCTGTCACATGTGCTCAGTGTGAACCTGCTTTCATCTGTGAAGAGCACAGGGCGCCAGTGGCGAATTTGCCAATCTTGGTGTTCTCTGGCAAATGAAAAATGTCCTGCACGGTGTTGGGCTGTAAGCACAACCCCCACCTGTGGACGTCAGGCCCTCATACCACCCTCATGGAGTCTGTTTCTGACCGTTTGAGCAGACACATGCACATTTGTGGCCTGCTGGTGGTCATTTTTCAGGGCTCTGGCAGTGCTCCTCCTTGCACAAAGGCGGAGGTAGCGGTCCTGCTGCTGGGTTGTTGCCCTACTACACCCTCCTCCACGTCTCCTGATGTACTGGCCTGTCTCCTGGTAGCGCCTCCATGCTCTGGACACTACGCTGACAGACACAGCAAACCTTCTTGCCACAGCTCGCATTGATGTGCCATCCTGGATGAGCTGCACTACCTGAGCCACTTGTGTGGTTTGTAGACTCCGTCTCATGCTACCACTAGAGTGAAAGCACCACCAGCATTCAAAAGTGACCAAAACATCAGCCAGGAAGCATAGGAACTGAGAAGTGGTCTGTGGTCACCACCTGCACAACCACTCCTTTATTGGGGGTGTCTTGCTAATTGCCTATAATTTCCACCTGTTGTCTATTCCAATTGCACAACAGCATGTGAAATTTATTGTCAATCAGTGTTGCTTCCTAAGTGGACAGTTTTATTTCACAGAAGTGTGATTGACTTGGAGTTACATTGTGTTGTTTAAGTGTTCCCTTTATTTTTTTGAGCAGTGTATATTAATACAATACGCATCATTCATGAATACATACATGATACTGGGTCTGGGGCTGGTTCTCCTCAGGAGAAGAAGTCTGGAGGAGCTTGGAGGACGTACGCTGGGCCTCTCTCTGGACCTCTGGTGCATTATGGGTCTGCCTGGCCTGCTCCCTGGCTGCAGCACTCTCCTGTGAGGACGCATGCAGGCTGGGAGGAGGAATTACACACAGATAGGGAGATGGGGGGGAGAAAATGAACAGGAAGGCAGGCTAGTTCATGAAGGCCAGGACCATGCTACACAGACAGAAAGGGTGTACAGTCCAGTGCATAGCCTACAAAATGTGGACAAATGCAGTATCATTGTAATGACCGGTTGACAAAGCACAATTTCTATGCTCCATCTTTTGAGGAGGTTGTAGGAGATCCTGGATACCACAAAATTGACAATGGTGTAACATCATAACGTGTAGAGAAAAGGGAAAATAGAGTAATAGGTGCAACAGATTTTACATGCAAGTTGTTCCCTCAAATTACACAAGGGGGTGCCAAACACCCCTCCTGACCTCGTGAGAACAGATTGATGGTTGAAATTTCAGCAAAGGTTAATATAATTACACACAGACAAACACTCTGATTGGACCAAATGCTCCATCAACGATATCTCCGTCATGATGGAGCCAGTAAACAACCAACGATGCAATGATGAGCAAATTATGTCAGGAAAAAAAAAGTTGTTTGAAGAAACGTAATTGTTGTTGTAATATCGCAAATGGCTGTGAGAGTTTGACCGTTAAAGGATTCCAGCTTTAAATGAAGGCAGTTCACTTCACAATAGAATAGTGAGTATAATGTAAATGGAGTGTTTATAAGCTGCTATAAACTGTTTATATTGTGTTAAGTGTTTATAAGCTTCAGTGGATCCTTACTATGTTTCAGTGTCAAGCCCTTGGTAAGTCAAACCGAGGTGACTGTTTTAAGGCAAAACGACGCAAGGCAGAAAGGTAACAGCAGATGGAGGAATGGAGAGGCAGGTATAGTTGGGACTTACGTGGCAGCAATGACCACCTCCTCAGTAGTGACTGGCTGGGTATGGGAGCGGTCCTGGGTGCGTCTCAGTCGCCTCTCCATGGCCACGTTCCGTGATGGGGGTTTTGGGGAGCCCCCATCCGTGTTCCTCTCCAACTCCTGGGGAGGCCATGCAGGGAGACCAGAGTCATCTTCCATGTTTTCAAACCCATTCAAAGCTCAAACTCTGTATTAAGGGAATAGATTGATACTTCAATAGAAAAGAGTAAGAGAGGGCCACCCGGGTGGCGCAGTGGTCTAATGCACTGCATCGCAGGGCTAGCTGTGCCACCATTCTGGGTTCGAGCCAAGGCTCTGTCGCAGCCGGCCGCGACCGGGAGGCCCATGGGGCGACACACAATTGGCGACCAGGTCGCCAGGTGTAAGGTGTTTCCTCCGACACATTGGTGCATACCCTGAAGAGAGAACGCTTGGCTGCAACACTCAGCTTGGCCCGCTCATCCAATTTCTCTTCATCGGCTAGAGAGAGAGAGACGGAGAGATAGGCAAAAAAAAAAGGGAGAAAGAGGGGAAGGAAGAGAGAGAGAGAAAGATTAATATCACAAGGAAAATTCCAAGTGTCTCAAATAGAGCGAGAGTCTGAGAATCTTGAAAACCAATTCCCATAATAAAAACAGCATGCTTGAATCCTTTAAAACCTACTTAGTGTGTTCCACCGGAAGTGAAGTAAGTACTAAATGCCAGTACAATGGCTGCAATTTGAGTTAGATCTCACAGCTTGTGCTGCGAAGTACTACAGGCCAAAGGTTTATAATCATCATGATGGTCACCATCTGTAATGTCTATAGAACAAAGACAAGCGAGATTTCCATGTGGTGTGAGTGACTGCAGTGGAGACAGAGCCAGACATACAGTGTTTCCCCTATATTAATTCAGCAGCAGTGGCCCACCATTTGTTTTATATAAAGTGCCTTCAGAAAGTTCACACCCCTTTACTTTTTTCACATTTTGTTGTGTTACATCGCGCCGACAGGAATAAACATCTCCGGTAAGAAGAAGGGCGGAGGTGTATGTTTCAAGATTAACGACTCATGGTTTAATTGTAACAACATGTCCTTTTGTTCACCTGACCTAGAATTCCTCACAATCAAACGCCAACTGAATTATCTCCCAAGATAACTCTCCTCGGTTATTGTCAGAGCCGTATATCCCCTCGCAAGTGGATACCAATACGACCATCAAGGAACTTCAAACTGGAAACCATATATCCTGAGGCTGCGTTTATTGTAGCTGGAGATTTTAACAAAGCTAATTTGAGAACAAGGCTACCTAAATTCTATCAGCGTATTGTTTGCAGTACACGGGCGAGTAACACGCTCGACCATTGCTACTCTAACTTCCGCGATGCATACAAGGCCCTCCCCCTCCCTCCTTTTGGCAAATCTGACTCCATCTTGTTGCTCACCTCCTATAGGCAGAAACTAAAACAGGAAGCGCGCGTGCTTAGGTCCATCCAACGCTGGTCTGACCAATCGGATTCCACGCAAAAGATTGCTGGGATATGTTCCAGGTAGCCTCAGAGAACAACATTGACGTATACGCTGACTCGGTGAGCGAGTTTATAAGGAAGTGTATAGGAGATGTTGTACCCACTGTGACTATTAAAACCTTTAATTATGGCAAGGCAACTGGGAATATGGCCGAATACAAACAGTGTAGTTATCCCCTCCGTAAGGGAGTGTGGTGTCAGGAAAATAACCTCTCACTCAATGTCAGCAAAACAAAATAAATTATTGTGGACTTCAGGAAACAGCAAAGGGAGCACCCCCCTATCCACATCGACAGGGCATAAGTGGGGAAGGTGGTAAGTTTTATGTTCGTCGGTGTACATACATATCACCGACAAACTGAAATGGTCCACACACACAGGCAGTGTGGTGAAGAAGGCGCAATAGCGCCTTTTCAACCTCAGGAGGCTGAAAAAAGTGTGGCTTGTCTGCAAAAACCCTCTAACTTTTACAGGTGCATAATTAAGAGCATATTGTCAGGCTGTATCACCGCCTGGTACAGCAACAACCACAGTGCTCTCCAGAGGGTGGTGCGGTCTGCACAACGCATCACCAGGGGCAAACTACCTGCCCTCCAGGACACCTACAACACCCGATGTCACATAAAAAGATAATCAAGGACAATAACCACCCAAGCCAATGCCTGTTCACCCCACTTCCATCCAGAAGGCGAAGTCAGTACAGGTGTATCAAAGCTGGGATAGAGAGATTGAAAAACAGCTTCTATATCAAGGCCATCAGATTGTTAAACAGCCATCACTAGCACCGAGAGGCGGCTGCCTACCTACAGACTTGATATCATTGGCCACTTTAATAAATGGAACACTAGTCACTCGCATTACTTATCTCATATGTATATACTGTATCCTACACTATCTATTCTATAGTATCTATTGCATCTTAGCCGCTCTGTCACTGCTCATTTACAAATGTTATATTTATATATTCTTATCCCATTCCTTTACTAGATTGTGTATATCAGGTTTCGTTGTGGAATTGTTAGATATTACGTTTTGTTGTGGAATTGTTATATATGACCTGATAGACACTGATGTACTGTCAGATCTAGAAGCACTAGCATTTCACAATAACATCAGCTAACTGTCGGGTCTAGAAGCACACTCACAATAACGTCTGCTAACTGTTGGATCTAGAAGCACACTCACAATAACATCTGCTAACTGTCGGATCTAGAAGCACACTCACAATAACATCTGCTAACTGTCGGATCTAGAAGCACACTCACAATAACATCTGCTAACCATGTGTATGTGACCAATAAAACTTGATTTGAGCCCAGATCTACCCAGCACCGGTCTACCCAGCACCGGTCTACCCAGCACCTAATTGACAGAGTGAAAAGAAGGAAGCCTGTACAGAATACAAATATTCCCAAAAATAGCACTAAAATAAAATAATTGGCAAAGCAATTTACTTTTTGTCCTGAAAATAAAGGGTATGCTAGTAATCCTTAAGAAATGGGGAGTTTTTCTAGATACAAAATAAATGGATTGGAAATAGTGAGGCAGAATCCTTTCTACCAGACACAGGGAGATGAATATACCTTTCAGCAGGACAATGATCTAAAACACAAGGCCATTCTACACTGGAGTTGCTTACCAAAAAGACAGTAAATGTTCCTGAGTTGCCAAGCTACAGTTTTCACTTAAATCTACATGAACATCTATGGCAAGACCTGAACATGGCTGTCTAGTAATGAATAACAATCAATTTGACAGAGCTTGAAGAAATTTCAAAACAATAAAAATGGGCAAATGTTGCACAATCCAGGTGTGGAAAGCTCTTAGAGACAACCAGAAAGACTCACAGTAGTAATGTAAATTAGATTTCTGTATTTAATGTGAGAACAACTAGCATCACCAGAAACCACCACCACCCCCCCCCCCCCCCCCCCTACCCCTGCCGAAAACATTCCTAGGGGAAACACTGCATACAGGTGTGATCTCAGAGGGTTACAGGGAATGGCACCTTTGACCAGGGCCAACAGGGCTTTGGTCAAAAGTAGTGCACTATAAATGGGAATAGGGTGCCATTTTGGACACAAAAGAGAAATACCACAGGACATCACTATGGAAGCATCCCCTTTTGGCTGACGCTGCGCTACACTGCTGACTGACTAACTGATGGTGGGTATTAACCATGTGTGTGAGTGTGTGTATAATTATAGGAACCAGATGGATGTATGGATGTATAGTGCTCTGCTCTATAGAACAATAGCGGTGTTACGTACAGTTGAGAATGACACAAATATTAATTTTCACAAAGTCTGCTGCCTCAGTTTGTATGATGGCAACTTGCATATACTCCAGAATGTTATGGAGAGTGATCAGATTCATTGTAATTGATTTCAAAGTCCCCCTTTGCCATGCAAATGAACTGAATCCCCAAAAAGCATTACCACTACATTTCAGCCCTGCCACAAAAGGACCAGTTGACATCATGTCAGTGATTATCTTGTTAACACAGGTGTGAGTGTTGACAAGGACAAA
Organism: Oncorhynchus mykiss; assembly: GCF_057628025.1. Lineage (NCBI taxonomy): Eukaryota > Metazoa > Chordata > Actinopteri > Salmoniformes > Salmonidae > Oncorhynchus > Oncorhynchus mykiss. The sequence continues at coordinate 37,002,825 of NC_143036.1, forward strand.
GCTGGAGATCACTCTGTCATGCTGATTGAGTTCGAATAACAGACTGGAAGCTTCAAAAGGAGGGTGGTGCTTGGAATCATTGTTCTTCCTCCGTCAACCATGGTTACCTGCAAGGAAACACGTGCCGTCATCATTGCTTTGCACAAAAATGGCTTCACAGGCAAGGATATTGCTGCCAGTAAGATTGCACCTAAATCAACCATTTATCGGATCATCAAGAACTTCAAGGAGAGCGGTTCAATTGTTGTGAAGGCCTCAGGGCGCACAAGCAAGTCCAGCAAGCATCAGGACCATCTCCTAAAGTTGATTCAGCTGCGGGATCAGGGCACCACCAGTACAGAGCTTGCTCAGGAATGGCAACAGGCAGGTGTGAGTGCATCTGCATGCACAGTGAGGCAAATACTTTTGGAGGATGGCCTGGTGTCAAGAAGGGCAGCAAATAAGACACTTCTCTCCAGGAAAAACATCAGGGACAGACTGATATTCTGCAAAAGGTACAGGGATTGGACTACTGAGGACTGGGGGTAAAGTCATTTTCTCTAATGAATCCCCTTTCTGATTGTTTGGGGCATCCGGAAAAAAGCTTGTCCGTTGAAGACAATGTGAGCGCTACCATCAGTCCTGTGTCATGCCAACAGTAAAGCATCCTGTGTGGGGCTGCTTCTCAGTCAAGAGAGTGGGCTCACTCACCATTTTGCCTAAGAACACAGCCATGAATAAAGAATGGTACCAACACATCCTCCGAGAACAACTTCTCCTAACCATCCAGCAACAGTTTGGTGACGAACAATGCCTTTTCCAGCATGATGGAGCACCTTGCCATAACTAAGTGGCTCGGGGAACAAAACATCAATATTTTGGGTCCGTGGCCAGGAAACTCCCCAGACCTTAATCCCATTGAGAACTTGTGGTCAATCCTCAAGAGGCGGGTGGACAAACAAAAATCCACAAATTCTGACAAACTCCAAGCATTGGTAATGCAAGAATGGGCTGCCATCAATCAGGATGTGGTCCAGAAGTTAATTGACAGCATGCCAGGGCGGATTGCAGAGGTCTTGAAAAAGAAGGGTCAACACTGCAGATATTGACTCGTTGCATCAACTTCCTGTAATTGTCAATAAAAGCCTTGATACTTATGAAATGCTTGTAATTATACTTCAGTATTCCATAGTAACATCTGACAAAAATATCTAAAGACAGTGAAGCAACAAATTTTGTGGAAATGAATATTTGGCCACGACTATTGTGAGCACCAATAGTAACTAAAATGTTTTTCTTTCTCCTTTATGAATCAAACATTATATACACAAAAGTATGTGGACACCCCTTCAAATGAGTGGATTCTGCTATTTCAGCCACACCCATTGCTGACCGGTGTATAACGTCAAGCACACTGCCATGCAATCTCCATAGACAAACATTGACAGTAGAATGGCCCGAACTGAAGATCTCAGTGACTCCAACGTAGCACTGTCATAGGATGCCACCTTTCCAACAAGTCAAATTTCTGCCCTGCTAGAGCGGCTCCAGGTCAACTGTAAGTGTTGTTATTGTGAAGTGAAAATGTCTAAGAGCAACAGCGTCTCAGCCGCGAAGTGGTAGGCCACACAAGCTCACAGAATGGGACCACAGAGTACTTAAGTGCGTAGCACGTACAAACCCTCTGTCCTCAGTTGCAACTCACTACCGAGTTCCAAACTGCCTCTGGAAGCAACGTCAGGTGCTTAATGAAATGGGTTTCCAATGCCAAACAGCCTAAGATCACCATGCACAATGCGAAGCGTCAGCTGGAGTGGTATAAAGCTTGCCGCCATTGGACTCTGGAGCAGTTGAAACGCATTCTCTGGAGTGATGAATCTCGCTTCACCACCTGGCAGTTTGACGGACGTCAGGAGAACGCTACCTTCCTGAATGCATTGCACCAACTTTAAAGTTTGGTGGAGGAGGAATAATGGTCTGGGACTGTTTTTCATGGTTCGGGCTAGGCCCCCTAGTTCCAGAAGGGAAATCTTAATGCTACAGCATACAATGACATTCTAGATGATTCTGTGCTTCCAACTTTGTGGCAAGTTTGGGGAAGGCCCTTTCCTGTTTCAGCTTGACAATAACCCCGTGCACAAAGTGAGGTCCATACAGAATTGGTTTGTCGAGATCGGTGTTGAACTTGACTGGCCTACACAGAGCCCTGACCTCAACCACATCTAACACCTTTGGGATGAATTGGAACGCCGACTGCGAGCCAGGCCAAATCGCACAATATCCGACCTCACTAACGCTTGTGGCTAAATTAAAGTAAGTCTCTGCAGCAATGTTCCAACATCTAGTGGAAAGCCTTCAAAGAAGAGTAGAGGCTGTTATATTAGCAAAAGGGAGAACAACTCCATATTAATGCCCATGATTTTGGAATGAGATTTTCGATGAGCACATTTCCACACACTTTTGGTCATGTAGTTTAAGTTTAATGATAAGCCTTGCATCATTAAGCTTTTCTCATTAAGGGGAATCATTCAAACAAAAATGACTGATATGTTCTTTAGCGGAACGCAAACATATTACATTTATCCGATGGCATGTACCTGTTCAAAGTTATATACAAATAATTTTTTCCTTTTACCAATGGAGAAAAAGTTCAAAAATAACTTACCTTCAGTGCTTGGTAGATCTGGGCTCAAACCAGACCTTCAGGAGAAAAGGCAAGAAGAAATACAGAAAGAAAAAACACATTAATAGACAATCAAATCAAGTTGTTGGAAATCGATGGCAAATGACTGCAACTGTGAGTACAGCTACCCAGAGATGAGAGATTGAGAGCAGAAAGAAAGCAGTAGATTTTCCCAGCAGTAGAAACAGAGGTAACGTGATAGGTGGTGTTAGGATATTAAACAGAATGTGTCCCTAACGGCACCCTATTCCCTATTTATGCATAACTTTTGACCAGGGAACAAATAGATCAATTCAAATATAGTGCACTACATTGGGAATAGGGTGCCATTTGGGACAAGACCACAGAAATCAGAGTTTCTAACAGAGAGAGTTGCCCAATCTAAGGCATTACAGACTGCTAGACCTTAAGAATAAACAACAACAATAGGAGTGATTCATTCACCCTGGCGAGCATAGAGAGGCGAGCGCGGGTCACATGGAGTGTCCACTGCCAGGATACACTCAGCAACCACGAAACAGACCTTTGGGTTCTAATCTCCTGTCACGCTCTGCTGCCTGGCCAGAGAGCTTAGAGCCTGTGTTTAGGCCATCAGAGATTGGATGACTAGAAGGGAGGGAGGGTGAATCTATAGGTTTCTGAATGAGCCTGTGTGTGTGTTACAGTTGAAGTCGGAAGTTTACATACACTTAGGTTGGAGTAATTAAAGCTTGTTTTTCAACCACTCTACAAATGTCTTGTTAACAAACTATAGTTTTCGGTTAGGACATCTACTTTGTGCATGACAAGTAATTTTTCCAACAATTGTTTACAGACAGATTATTTCACTTATAATTCACTGTATCACAATTCCAGTTGGTCAGAAGTTTACATTGACTAAGTTGACTGTGCCTTTAAACATCTTGGAAAATTCCAGAAAATGGCTTTAGAAGCTTCTGATAGGCTAATTGACATAATTTGAGTCAATTGGAGGTGTACCTGTGGATGTATTTCAAGGCCTACCATCAAACTAAGTGCCTCTTCGCTTGGCATCATGGAAAAATCAAAAGAAAATCAGCCAAGACCACCACAAGTCTGGTTCATCCTTGGGAGCAATATTCAAATGCCTGAAGATACCACGTTCATCTGTACAAACAATAGTACGCAAGTACAAACACCATGGGACCATGCAGCCGTCATACTGCTCAGGAAGGAGACGCGTTCGTTCTGTCTCCTAGAGATGAGCGTACTTTGGTGTGAAAACTGCAAATCAATACCAGAACAACAGCAAAGGTCCTTGTGAAGATGCTGGAGGAAACAGGTACAAACGTATCTATATCCACAGTAAAACAAGTCCTATATCGACATAACCTGAAAGGCCACTCAACAAGGATGAAGCCACTGCTCCAAAACCGCCATAAAAAAGCTAGACTACTGTTTGCAACTGCACATGGGGACAAAGATCGTACTTTTTGGACAAATGTCCTCTGGTGTGATGAAACAAAAAAAGAACTGTTTGGCCATAATGACCATTGTTATTTTTGGAAGAACACCACCCCAATCGTGAAGCACGGGGGTGGCAGCATCCGGTTGTGGGGGTGCTTTGCTGCAGGAGGAACTGGTACACTTCACAAAATAGATGGCATCATGAGGGAAGATAACATCTCAAGACATCATTCAGGAAGTTAAAGCTTGGTCGCAAATGGGTCTTCCAAATGGACAATGACCTTAAGCATACTTCCAAAGTTGTGGCAAAATGGCTTAAGGACAACAAAGTCAATGTATTGGAGTGGCCATCACAAAGCCCTGACCTCAACCCTTTAGAACATTTGTGGGCAGAACTGAAAAAGCATGTGTGAGCAAGGAGACCTACAAACCTGTCTCAGTTACACCAGCTCTGTCAGGAGGAATGGGCCAAAATTCACCCAAATTATTGTGGGAAGCATGTGGAAGGCTACCCGAAACGTTCGACTCAAGTTAAACAATTTAGAGGCAATGCTACCAAATACTAATTGAGTGTATGTAAACTTCTGACCCACTGGGAATGTGATGAAAGAAATTAAAGCTGAAATAAATGACTCTCTCTTCTATTACTCTGACATTTCACAGTCTTAAATACAGCATAGTGGTCATCCTAACTGACCTAAGACGGGGAATGTTTACTAGGATTAAATATCAGGAATTGTGAAAAACTGAGTTTAAATGTATTTGGCTAAGGTGTATGTAAACTTCCAACTTCAACTGTATGTGAACACATGCTGTTGATTTATAAGAACTCACGTCAGCCTAAACGAACACTTCCTGCACACTAAACCCAATAGGATCTATATACTGTAGTCTTTTCCCATGGGGAGTGATGAGGGAGGACACTTCATTCTCCATAATTTCCTTTGCTGGCCAGGCAATGAGTCGGGCGAGAGGGATTTACATCAGACACCCTAACAGGCCTTCATCCCTGTCATTTGCAGTAGGAAGTTGTGGAAGGAGATCGGGATGCCATCTGGCGACGAGTGGCTAATCTCCCTTTGCCATCGGTACTATTGGCCAACATCAAATCGTTGGATAATAAAGTGGACGAACTACAAGAACGTATATCCTACCAACAGACATTAAAATCTGTAATATCTTATGTTTCATCGAGTCGTGACTGAACGACGACATGAATAACATACAGCTGGTGGGTTGTACACTGTATCGGCAGGATAGAACAGCAACCTCAGAGTATCTCATGATAAGTTGTAGACCACACTATCTACCTTGAGACTTTTCACCTATATTCTTCGTAGTTGTCTATTTACCACCACAAACCAATGCTGGCACTAAGACCGCACACAATGAGCTGTATACAGCCATTAGCAAACAGGAAACCGCTCATCCAAAGGTGGTGCTCCTCGTACCCGGGGACTTTAAATCTGTTTTTACCAAATTTCTACCAGCAGGTTAAATGTGCAACCAGAGAGAAAAAAAAAATTAAAAAAAATAAAATTAAAAAAAATAAAATTAAAAAAACTCTATACCACCTTTAGTCCACACACAGATGTATACAAAGCTATCCCTTTGTGACCATAATTATATCCTCCTGATTCCTGCTTACAAGCAAAAATTAAAGCATGAAGCACCAGTGACTCGATCAATAAAAAAGTGGTCAGATAAAGCAGATGTTAAGATACAGGACTGTTTTGCTAGCACAGACTGGAATATGTTCCGGGATTCTTCCGATGGCATTGAGGAGTACACCACATCAGTCACTGGCTTCATCAATAAATGCATTGAGGACGTCGTCCCCACAATGACTGTATGTACATACCCCAACCAGAATTCATGGATTACAGGCAACATTCATACTGAGCTAAAGGATAGAGCTGCCACTTTCAAGGAGCAGGAATCTAACACAGAAGCTTATAAGAAATCCACCTATGCCCTCTGATGAACAAATCAAACAGGCAAAACATCAATACAGGACTAAGATCGAATCGTACTACACTGGCTCCGATGCTCGTCGGATGTGGCAGGGCTTGCAAACTATTAGACTGCAAAAGGGAAGCACAACCAAGAGCTACCCAGTGACACAAGCCTACCAGACGAGCTAAATTACTTCTATGCTCGTTTCGAGGCAAGTACTGAAACATGCATGAGAACATCAGTTGTTCCAGATGACTGTGTGATCACGCTCTCCATAGCAGATGTGAGTAAGACCGTTAAACAAGTCAACATTCACAAGGCCGCAGGGCCGGACGGATTCCGAGCATGTACTGACCAACTGGCAATTGTCTTCACTGACATTTTCAACCTATCCCTGTCTGAGTCTGTAATACCAACATGTTTCAAGCAGACCACATAGTCCCTGTGCCCAAGAAAACTAAGGTAACCTGCCTAAACAACTACAGACTTGTGGACCTCACGCCTGTAGCCATGAAGTGCTTTGAAAGGCTGGTCATGGCTCACATCAACACCATTATCCCAGAAACCCTAGACCCACTCCAATTTGCATACCGCCCCAGCAGATACACAGATGACACAATCTCTATTGCACCCCACACTGCCCTTTCACGCCTGTACAAAAGGAACGCCTATGTAAGAATGCTATTCATTGACTACAGCTTAGCGTTCAACACCATAGTGCCCTCAAAGATCATCACCAAGCTAAGGACCCTGGGCCTAAACACATCCCTCTGCAACTGGATCCTGGACTTCCTGATGGGCAGTCCACAGGTGGTAAGGGTAGGTAACAACACATCTGTCACGCTGATCCTCAACACGGGGGCCCCTCAGGGGTGCGTGCTCAGTCCCCTCCAGTACTCCCTGTTCACTCATTACTGCACGGCCATGCACGACTCCAACACCATCATTAAGTTTGCCGATGGTGTTGGAGTCGTGCATGGCCTGATCACCGACAACGACGAGAGCCTATAGGGAGGTCAGAGACCTGACCTTGTGGTGCCAGAACAATAACCTCTACCTCAACGTGATCAAGACAAAGGAGATGATAGTGGACTACAGGAAAAGGAGGACCGAGCACACCCCCATTCTCCAACACAGTCGTGAAGAGGGCACGACAAAACCTAACCTACCTACCGGTCCTCAGATCCTCAAAATGTTCTACAGCTGCACCATCGAGAGCATCCTGACTAGTTGCATCACTGCCTGGTATGGCAACTACTCGGCCTCCGACCGTAAGGCACTACAGAGGGTAGGCCCCAGTACATCACTGGGGCCAAGCTCCTGCCATCCAGGACCTCTATACCAGGCAGTGTCAGAGAAAGGCCTTACAATTGCCACTCCAGTCACCCTATTCATCGACTGTTCTCTCTGTTACCGCACGGCAAGTGGTACCAGAGCATCAAGTCTAGGTCCAAGAGGCTTCTAAACTTAAACAACCAAGCCATAAAACTCCTGAACATCTAATCAAATGGCTACCCAGACTATCTGCATTGCCCCCCCCCCCCCCTTTACGCTGCTGCTACTCTCAGTTATTATCTATGCATAGTCACTTTAATAACTCTACCTACATGTACAGTGGGGCAAAAAAGTATTTAGTCAGCCACCAATTGTGCAAGTTCTCCCACTTAAAAAGATGAGAGAGGCCTCTAATTTTCATCATAGGTACACTTCAACTATGACAGACAAAATGAGAAAAAAAATCCAGAAAATCACATTGTAGGATTTTTTATTAATTTATTTGCAAATTATGGTGGAAAATAAGTATTTGGTCACCTACAAACAAGCAAGATTTCTGTCTCTCACAGACCTGTAACTTCTTCTTTAAGAGGCTCCTCTATCCTCCACTCGTTACCTGTATTAATGGCACCTGTTTGAACGTGTTATCAGTACAAAAGACACCTGTCCACAACCTCAAACAGTCACACTCCAAACTCCACTATGGCCAAGACCAAAGAGCTGTCAAAGGACACCAGAAACAAAATTGTAGAACTGCACCAGGCTGGGAAGATTGAATCTGCAATAGGTAAGCAGCTTGGTTTGAAGAAATCAACTGTGGGAGCAATTATTAGGAAATGGAAGACACACAAGACCACTGATAATCTCCCTCGATCTGGGGCTCCACGCAAGATCTCACCCCGTGGGGTCAAAATGATCACAAGAACAGTGAGCAAAAATCCCAGAACCACACGGGGGGACCTAGTGAATGACCTGCAGAGAGCTGGGACCAAAGTAACAAAGCCTACCATCAGTAACACACTACGCCGCCAGGGACTCAAATCCTGCAGTGCCAGACGTGTCCCCCTGCTTAAGCCAGTACATGTCCAGGCTCGTTTGAAGTTTGCTAGAGAGCATTTGGATGATCCAGAAGAAGATTGGGATAATGTCATATGGTCAGATGAAACCAAAATAGTACTTTTTGGTAAAAACTCAACTCGTCGTGTTTGGAGGACAAAGAATGCTGAGTTGCATCCAAAGAACACCATACCTACTGTGAAGCATGGGGGTGGTAACATCATGCTTTGGGGCTGTTTTTCTGCAAAGGGACCAGGACGACTGATCCGTGTAAAGGAAAGAATGAATGGGGCCATGTATCGTGAGATTTTGAGTGAAAACCTCCTTCCATCAGCAAGGGCATTGAAGATGAAACGTGGCTGGGTCTTTCAGCATGACAATGATCCCAAACACACCGCCCGGGCAATGAAGGAGTGGCTTCGTAAGAAGCATTTCAAGGTCCTGGAGTGGCCTAGCCAGTCTCCAGATCTCAACCCCATAGAAAATCTTTGGAGGGAGTTGAAAGTCCGTGTTGCCCAGCAACAGCCCCAAAACATCACTGCTCTAGAGGAGAACTGCATGGAGGAATGGGCCAAAATACCAGCAACAGTGTGTGAAAACCTTGTGAAGACTTACAGAAAACATTTGACCTCTGTCATTGCCAACAAAGGGTATATAACAAAGTATTGAGATAAACTTGTGTTATTTCCACCATAATTTGCAAATAAATTCATTAAAAATCCTACAATGTGATTTTCTGGATTTTTTTTCTCATTTTGTCTGTCATAGTTGAAGTGTACCTATGATGAAAATTACAGAGGCCTCTCATCTTTTTAAGTGGGAGAACTTGCACAATTGGTGGCTGACTAAATACTTTTTTGCCCCACTGTACATATTACCTCAACTAACCAGTTCCCTGCACATTGACTCTGTACCGGTACCCCCTGTATATAGCCTCGCTATTGTTATTTTACTGCTGCTCTTTAATTATTTGTTACTTTTATTTATTTTTTGAGGAATTTTTCTTAAAACTGCATTGTTGTTTAAGGGCTTGTAAGTAAGCATTTCACTGTAAGGTCTACTACACCTGTTGTATTCGCTGCATGTGACAAATACAATTTGATTTGATTTGAATAAAAAGGCAACACACATCTTGCCGTATGTCAGGAACAGTACATGCAGCCGGAGAGAGAAAGCAAAGGTTTCTGGATTAGCCTGTGTGAATGTGTGTGTGTATGTTCCTCCAGAGCTGAAAAATATGAGGACTAATTCCTTTTGTTTGCCATGCATTAGCCACAGCACACACAACCCACAGTACCTATCAGACCGGTGTCTCTCAGCGGTGGTGATGGGCTGGGTCCTAAACCTCTCTGAGGTCCTTCTACTCTCTCCAGGCGAGATAGAGAGTCTGGGCCTGCGCCCCCAGTCCCTGTCCCCCCTCCATGGGACTACTGTATTGTCCCGCACCCCTCTCCAGGGGACCTCCGTCCCCCCTGGGTACACCCACTTTATTTCCTCCTCTCTTTGGAGCACAACAAAGAGATGGAGAAGGGTCGGAGTGATGAAGAAAGGAAAGAAAAATAGCAGGGTGAGAGAACAAAAGTAAGAGCAGGAAAATAGTCATTTAAGAATTGAAGCATACTTTTCATTTGATTCCCCACACAGAATCCCAACCCCTGGTTTTATAATTGGAGGAGCAATGAAGGCCACACTCATGCAGAAGTTGGCTTGATTGGCCACTACATTGTGTTAGACACACATAAACACACACACACACACACACACACACACAACTGTCCATCAGGTAAGAGAAAGCAACAAGTCAAACCTCCTCCTGCGAAACACACTACTGCTAGCGTTAGTGATTGGATGAGAGTTTCTATAAGTAGAAGAAACAGTTAAGAATTATCAAAAAGATGATTTCAGTCAGTCAGGAGGTTGGTGTTAGCTAGGCAGTGCATGGCAGTGAGTGAGTTCCAGATAGAAGCCAGCAGCAGTTCCCAGCAGTATGCATTGAAGAAACTATACTGTATCAGCTTTTAGATGAGTGTTTCTACACGTTAGAAACAGTGAAAACAATCACACTGATTATCATTTCGTGTTAGGCAGCGGATGACTGAGTTCCAAACAGAGAAGCCAGCCGCAACTCTTAGCAGAATGCATTGTAGAGCAGCACTGTATTACAGAAGCACCTACAGCTCAGGTTTCCTGACGACTGGGGCAGTAGCAGTCGTAGCACTTTCCAGGTAGGAGTGACGAAGCTTGGCCACAGAGATACGAACGTCCCTGGTCTCCAGTGGTCTCTGGTCTCTATTTCTGATCCCTTCTTCAATGGCCCCCCTCCGCAGGCCTGCTGCCTCTTTGAACGACCATGGCTCCTGGGCCCTGGGGATGGAGCCTCTAGGGGCCCCATGGGGCCCAGTGTCGGATGAGGAGCGGATGAAGGCATCAGTGGTCATGGTGGTGGCGGTTGGGCCTCCTCCCCTGTTCTGGATGTGGGTAGAGATGGGGGAAACGCCTCTCTGGATGTAGATGGCGTTGTCACTCCACAGTTGTTGGCCCTTCTCCCTGGAGGCTCTGAGCTCTGCTCTGACCTCGGCGGCCTGCAGGCGGGTCATGGGTTGTTCCGTAGGTCTGATTGGTTCAGGGTCTGTGTCTGATTCCTCCCATCTCATCCTGGGTCTCTCTCCCCCTCTTTCCATGTACCCTCCTCTGGGCTCAGCCTCCCTCCCCTGTCCCACTCCCTGGACTCCTCTGATCTCTGATGGCAGCACAGCTTTCCTGCCCTCCCTAGGGGCTCCCCTCTTCTCCTCTTCTTCCACTTCTCCCTCCATCTCCTTTTCCTCCTCTGGCAGAGGCTGTTGGGGCCGCTGTGCCCCGGAACCGGGGCCAGTAGTCATGGACAGATAGCTGGGGTCATCACTCCGCCCAGAACGGGTGAGCTGAGGCTGGTGGTGAGAGTAGGACTTGGGGCCTGGAGAGTCAGTGGTGGTATACGCCGGAGCCTGGGGGTCATGGTGGTAGGCTGTGGAGCAGGTGGTGATCTGGGGGTGTCTCCTGTACAGGGGGGCCTCAGGGACATGGTGGCCCAGCTCTGGACTCCTCTTTCGAACTCCCTCCTCCCTGGCCAGTTTGTCCCTAACTCTGATTCTTTAGGGAGAGAAAGAGGGTTTACAACACGCTCCAGTTTGTACTGAAACTCAGAGTGCAGAGAGATAAATGATGGTAAATGCCCAACACATCCCCTTCCCTCAGCCACAAACATACCTTTGCCCCCCATCCCTCCCTCACCTCCTCCCTTGCTTCCCCTCTCTTATTCAAGCATGGCTCCATTTAGAGAAAACAGTCCAAATGTAATCAACGATATAACCCAGAAATAAGAATGTAATACCATCTTACCAGTGAGATACTAATGAGAAACACATGATGAACACCAAGTCACCAAACTTAAACAAACAGGGAATCAATTGGATGCAGAGCATAGACAGATCACATGCTGGATGATGGTGGGGGTCGGTTGGGTGACAACACGCTAGGCTACAGCTGTTGTCAGGTGGTGGCTAATGCTTTTCCAACAGTAGTTAAATATAAAACAGTAGCTCTTTCCCATAAGACTTGATTTTGTGGTTCTGGGGGAGTTAAAGCCAGCAGTATTGTACAGGTTAATCTCTCTGGAAGGCGGCTAGCATATGGCATAAAAACACTCAGCTCTTCACCATTTTCCTATAGTACATCTAAGATGTTACTGGAACAGTTGACAGAGTGCCCTCTCCTTATTTTCCTTTCTCTCTTCACTGGCCTCTACTACTCAAGGTCCGGGAAGACTTCCACAGCTGAGCAGGCCTGGGCCTGGATTCACATCACATATCTTCAGAAGAAATCTCTTCTTAACTGCCATTTTTCCCTTAAAGGCCCAGTGCAGACAGCAACGTGATTTTCCTGTGTTTTATATATATTTCCACACTATGAAGTTGGAATAATACTGTGAAATTGTGAAAATATTGATAATGCCCTTTTAGTGTAAGACCTGTTTGAATAGAATATCTGAAATTGTAGCCTGTGTTGGTGGGGTGGGAGCTTTGGCCTGCCTGGGGACATCACAACAGTAAATTAGTTTGACCAATAAGAGAGTTCCAAACCGATCTACCAATAACAGCTAGTTTTCAGCTTTCTCCTCTCCACTCAGACAATCCTAACAAATATCTTGCTTGAGAAATTGCTCTTTGCTAAGAAGCTATTTTGTTTCTTTTTGACCATTTCAAATCGAAAAAAAAATCACAGTAAGGTACTTAAAATGTTACCCGGGAATTATTTGACAGAGATGAAAACGGCTGCATTGGATCTTTAACTATAGACTTATGAGGAAAGTTAAGCAAAGCTTAGTCTGCTTTTATCCTAATCTCTGAACGACACATTCCTTTATGACTAAATCCGGTAATCAGGTATAGTGGGTCAGAAATGGTCTACTATGATGTCAATGTCGTGAATATAGAAATTTAGTCCGCATAACTCTACTGGACTCCATTGTCTGTCTGTAATCACAAGGTTACCACTGCTTTGAGTCCATTTCCAATGATCTGATTGTTGAAATCTAGAAAAAGGAAACGAAGAGGAGCTAATGGCGCTAACAGCAATACTTTTTCCAGCTCTAATTTCACATTTCTCTGACTATGTGGGTGGGCCTGAGAGAGAGAGGATACATTACTGGATATATCTGCTGAGTCAAGACAGAGAGGAGTGGGGGATGAGTCGTGACTAAAAGGGTTTTCCCCCACTGTGACTCCCAGCATCATCCTCCCCTCTCCCTCAGTCTGGCCTAGTCAGCAGAGAAACAGGGATTAACAAAGAGAGTACCTCAATAGAGCACTTACTGTAAGTAACTCTACAAATCTATAAGTCATTGAGATAGAAACTTCTGCAGTCATTAGACAACCTGAATGGAGGTGGGGAGGGGGAGAATTTGGTCAATAAAATGAGACCACAGCAACACCATGTTGATGGGGGGTGAGGTCAGATGTGACAATGCCATGATGGGATAGGTTAAGAGATGGGCATGTGGAGGGGAAGGAGGGAAGGTCAGACACCCACTGTACCTGGAGGGCCAGTTGATAAGGGACTGGGTGTTGCCTGCCGAATCACTCTGGAGGAACCAATCGCTGGGTGGTTTCACTTCCGGGCTGTACCAATGGGACGGGAGATGCAGTGAGTCAGCGACACACTTGGGCATGTCCAAAATGTCACTCTATTATTCCCATGTAGTGCATTACATTTGACCAGAGAAGTGTGGATCTCTGGTCAAAAGTAGTGCACTATATAGGGAATAGGGTGTCATTTTGGAAGCACACTGGGTGAGTGCGTGGCTAGCGGCTAGACTGCCCAGCATTTCACTTGTAGCACACACACGATTGACTTCATATTGAACTTGACCAAAAAAGACCATACATCTGCCTGGAACTTCAATGGATATCCCATTCTCTAGTAGTCTAGTGCACGCTCTGTTATGATACTGGTATTTGGAGAAATGTCAACAAACATGAAACAAATATGAAATATGAAATAAATCCTCTCCAGGAACGTTAATCACAATGAACAATGAATTGGGGTTTATGGGGTTGGGTTTTATGAAAATAATAGGACCATAGAGTCAGACCAGTGGAGGCTGCTGAGGGAAGAATGGCTCATAATAATGGCTGGGACGGAGCCAATGGAATGGCATCAAACCATGTGTTTGATGTATTTGATACCTATTCCACTGATTCCTCTCCAGCCATTACCATGAGCCCGTCCTCCCCAATTAAGGTGCCACCAACCTCCTGTAATACAGACATAACACAAAACAGCAGCATGTATTGCACACAGTGTACTGTACATGTTCAGTGCCTTCATAATAAGTTACATGGACTCACTCTGTGTGCAATAATATTGGTTAACATGATTTTTGAATAACTACCCCTCAGTCAAGTAGTGAATTTCAAGCACATATTCAACCAGTCCAAGGTTTTCCAATGCCTCGCAAAGAAGGGCACCACTTAGAAGATGAAGAGATATATATATATATATATATATATATATATATATATATATATATATATATAAAAAGAAGAACGAATATCCCTTTGAGCATGGTGAAGTTATTAATAAGGCTTTGGATGGTGTATTTATACACTGAGGCACTACAAAGATAGAGGCGTCCTTCCCAACTCAGTTGCCGTAGAGTAAGGAAACTGCTTACGGATTTCACCATAAGGCAAGTCATTTTAAATGACAGTTTAATGGCTTTAATGCAACAAAACATGGAACAGGTAAAGGGGGTTGAATACTTTATAAAGGCACTGTATATGGGAAAGAATTAGTATACAGACAGTCAATTGATGTAGCCTATTGTAAACACTGCATGATTTGGTCCTAAAAAAAGAAATGAAAAAAATCCCTGTGTAGTCCGGTCCCATGTGGCTACATAGTATATGTCCTTCCTTATCTGTCTTACCGATATCCAGAGCCATAACTTCCTAGTATAGAGGGCTGTACCGGATTGAAACTTCTATCTATTCTATGCAGAAAGGAGAGATATTTAAATAACTAGTCATAGGTCAGTGCCGCTTGGCAGGGTTGTGTTTTGGAGGACGCACGGCTCTCAACCTTGGCTTCTCCCAAGTTCATACGGGAGTTGCAGCGATTGGACAAACTGTAACTACCAATTGGATATGACGAAATCAGGGAGGAAAATGGTGAGAAAAAAATGTAAGAAAATAAATGACAGAGTGAAAGAGAGAGGATAAGAAAAAAAAGAGAGCTAGTGAGTGATAGACAGCTAGCCCTCTGCTCCATGACCTAAACCCTAAACTCTTTCTCCAGGCAGGCGGTTTGGCATGGTGTTGCTGGCCTTCATCAGTCCCAGCTGTGTCTCTGTATGCTGTCATAGTTCTGACCGAGGAGTCACACAGTGCACCCCGTAACTCAACACCCCTTCTGATGGTTAACGCAACACAGCTGCTGCTAAGTTTTGAAACCGGAGAGTGAGAGACAAACACAGCGAGAGAGAGCGACAGACACAGAGAGACCGACACAGAGAGAGACAG
The DNA here is from genome assembly GCF_057628025.1 of Oncorhynchus mykiss. Classification (NCBI taxonomy): domain Eukaryota; kingdom Metazoa; phylum Chordata; class Actinopteri; order Salmoniformes; family Salmonidae; genus Oncorhynchus; species Oncorhynchus mykiss. The sequence goes on from NC_143036.1 coordinate 37,018,257, forward strand.
ATGAGGGAAAGAGTAATGCCTGGTGGGATGTGGAATATAAATGTCCCCCTTAGTGAGTACACATTTACTACCTGCAGGGTACAGCAAGGCCAAGAGCTGGCTGTTAAAAGACTGAGGGACTGAGGGGAGGAGTATGAAGAGCACTGGAAAAAAACATTGGAAAATGCAATGTCTCCAAACACCGAACTGCATTGGCCAGGACTGTGAATGCCAAATGAAGTATTCCTTTAACTATTTGTTGAGGATATCTAACATTGACAGTGCCATTTTTTACAACATGACACCATTACAGTTTCACCGCCTGAAATAAAGGGCTTTGGGTGACTCAGTCATAAGCTGTGTTCGAAAACCCATACTAACATACTGTATACTACACACTTAATGAGTATAAATGGCATACTATTGGTTAATTTTTGTGTACTGTACACAAACAATATCCTTTCAGTCGAGCGTACTAGCTCTTCGCCAGTCTACCGGAAGTTGATGCTGTTGCTATGCAACCATTTGCTAGCTTGTTAGCATAAAAAATGACTAGTTAGACATTTTACGACTTCAAGGGTGTTATTAAACTCAATCTGGAGTGCCAGAGTGCTTGTGTTGTCAGATTGTAAATTCAGAGCGTCTCGCTCTGGGAGCGCACACTGACCATACAACTGCAGTCAATCACCTAAGCTAACGTTGGCTAGCTTGCTAGTTACTTCCAGACACAAATGAGACCACTGATAATTTTACTCGCCCTAGCAGAGTCAGTTATGTGCTGCTGGCAACAATTTAATTACGTTTTTTGACAACATTTAGTTAGTAAATTCATTGCGCTCTGGTACACTCAGACGAGAGTGCTCTGAAATAGATTAGATAGCCAGAGCGAATTTACGAAAGCACCCGAATGTCCATTGAGAACGCACAATGACGATACCATTTAGCTAAGAACGACAAGAATAATGAAGTCAAAAACCATTGGATAGTTAGCAATTAGACAGCCTATAGTTAATATATACTGGCAAGTTTGATGTTTTATTAGTAGCAAATTTAGTAGGACATCCGGGAACTTTTGGCATACTAACTATATCCATGCTTTGACCAATAAGCATACTACATACTTAAATCACGTCACAAATAGTATGGTTAGTGCAGTTAGTGTGAGGATTCGAACACCGCTCTAGTATGAAAGCAACTGTACAATTATAGTAGATTCTTAATATAATTTTGACTTCAACTAAATCCCCAAAGCAACTCCTTTTTATCTAGTCTAACTTAACATCTTAACAGTACAGGTTGCTGTTAAACATGAAAGACATGCAGCACTAACATCCATGCCTGATCTGAGGTCAGTTCAGAATTAAGTCCTCTCAGTCCCAGCTGCGTGTCTGTTTGAACCCTTTTGGACTGACTGAGCCTGCCTGAGCTGCACTTTAATTCCACTCCAGACAACTGCTCTGGGTTCAGATTGCGGTTTGAAATAATGTGTGCGTCCCAGTGGTGGTCAAAAGTAGTGCATTATATAGGGAATAGGGTGCCATTTGGGACACAGTCAATGTTCCTGCCAAGAGGACGACTTTGTGAGGGAGCGAGCGATGAGTGTGCTGCAAGCCTAATGGATGATGTGTCATCTTCCAGTCCCAAACGCAGCCCACCCATCCTTCCATAGGAGGACATTAAAAACCAGACACACAGGAGCGTCTCCTTACGCACACGCTAACACACAGTCACACACACGCCCGCAAACATAGGGCCGGGGTCAGAGAGGGGGACAGGCTCTGGGCTGGAGCGAGCACAGGCACTGTAGTTCTGTTAAAGGCATCTAGGAGACGCAGTGTGTGTGTGTGTGTGTGAGGGAGGGAGGGAGGGAGGGAGATACAGAGACTCTTTCTCTCCATCTGTTATGTTTACAGTAAGGGGACAGAGAAAGAGCGAAGCAGATCTAGACATAGTGTAGGAGGTAGGGCCACTCACCCCTGTCTGCTGAGGATGTTGTGGGCCTGTTGCTCTATGAACAGGTCCCCCTCCCCCTGTTTGGGGGAGGGCAGCAAGGACTTCCGGCCAGTCTTGGGTGAGCTGGGGGGCAACCCCATGATGGTGTTGTGCTTAGCAATGGGCACTTTGGCAGAGGTCGACGACGTCACATCCATGTAGGTGGAGGAAGATGGCGGCTGCGGCTCGGGGGCTTTGATGTTCCTCTCCTGCTGAGCTGCCCTGCGCTGGTTCTCCAGGTTGATGTTCCTCTCCTGCTGAGCCGCCCTGCGCTGGTTCTCCAGGTTCTCCACCCTCTCCCTCTCTGTGAAAGAGTCAACCCTGGGTCGCCCCTGGTCAGGCTTGCCGTAGCCCTGTGGTGGGGGGGCCACTCTACCCACCCTGGATCTACTGGATGTGTAGGAGTGTTCGTCCCCCACAGACTCTGCCCTGCAGCGTGTTTCTGGGTGTGTGTAGCCCTGTTGCCTCTCAGAGGAAGAAGCCAACTCCTTGAGTCCACAGGAGGCACCGTATCGGGAAGAGAAGTGGTCGGTGACAGTGGTGTCTGGCTCTTGGTCCAGCGAGATACCATAGCGCTCGGCCAACTGGCGACGCCTTTCTGCCTTGTAGCGAGCGATCCGCTCCACCTTGGAGTCCAGGTCAGAACCAGCGGGGTCTGTGGGTTCGGTGAGGACGGTCTGGGTCTGTTCCTCGGGTCTGCACCGGGCTCTGGACTGCCTCTCTGGAGCAGTGACCAGCTGATGGGTCATCATCTCTGGACTCTCCATGTCCTCCTTACTGTAACGTTGTACTGTGACTGGGGATAGAGGGAGAGACCATTGTTGCTTCAGACTATTACATTATGTATGGACTAAAACACTACGCAAGTAATATATATAATGCATGATGTCAATGTATATCTTGCAAATTACTTAATACTGTAAGCAAATATTGACCAAATTCATATTAAAAAGCATGGGTCAGGTCTCTTTATTTATATGGTATATGGAGCTCTGACTACGCTCTAGTGCTGTCATTCTGTGGGTTGCGTAGGTAGCTGATGCAGCCATGTAGGAACTCCAGGTACAAGTTTAGTGAGTGGGTGACTGTATTCTGTTGTGCCTAGGTGCCCTTGTCCTCACTGACACAGGGTACTCTGTGTAGTGTGTCCTCACCAACACAGGTGTCCGAGGCGCGTGTGTAACGGGGCGTGTCTTCCTCTACCAGCTGATTGGTCACCAGGCCTGGGCAGCTGGGTAATATGGCGGGATGCACTTCGCTCTCTATGCCCTCCAACCGCCGGGCAATCCTCTCCTTCCTACACAATCAGACAGAGTCAAATACACACACAGTGACACACACACGTTCTCATCCATCACGAATGTCTCGGTTGTACCTGTTCATTTCCCAGTCACAGCTAGTGCTTGGGCTGATGCCTTCAAAACGCTTCCTCAATTCTGAAACTGGACAGATGAAAACACAGGTAGGTTAAACGTGATAAAACTGGAAAGTAGAGAATAAAGTCTATTCAATTCAGTAGTCATAAGAGAGAGACACACTTCACAGCAGATAAGGATGGACAGTTTAAGCTCACATTAGCCAACAGAGTTTACTGTAAGTTCAAACCGATCTTGGACAGGCTACTGTCACATCTAGAGCAAGAATAGATCTCGGTTTGTTTGTGGGTCTTGTTATAAGGAAGTGCCGATTCCTCCAGTAGCAGACTCTGTTCTCTACAACACAGTGACAAATCGCTGAGAGACACATTCACAAGGAACTGACAAAATCTCTATCCCACTTTGAAAATAGAAAGAGTCCAATCTGCTACTGACTAATTGACTTAGCGAAAGAAGTAGTTACACTCGGAATCTTTCATGTGATTGATCGAGCCCTACATAGAGACCGAGAGATCACACAAAATGCACCCAGACCCATAGGCTGTGTTTACACAGGCAGCCCAATTATCATCTTCTGGGCAATTATTAGCGAAAGATCTAATCCGATTGTTCAAAATACTAATTACAGGCAAAAATAACAGAATTGGTCTGCCCATGTAAACACAGCCAGAGCAGGGCAGTCAGGTAATAGCCTATTGGGTTGGACTGAACCGGACAGCCCCTCTAGGGGGACAGACAGACAGAGTCCTATCCATGAGCTAGTAGGAAAGGAGCTGCACTGTAGTCAGGATAAACAGAACAGTACAGCTTGTTACACGTGTTACTGCTGGACACCACATGTAATAAAGCAACTTTTTAATACACAACAGAAACAAAACAACCAAACGCACTCCAAGTGCCATGTGCCCTGGCCTCTCTGTGTGAGCACACACTGAGGGAAACCGAAAATGTTACCTAAAATTATCGACACCGACCAAATAGAACAATTATCGTGGACACTTTGCTGATATCGTTTATTATTATAAATAAACTTTAGGGCCCTACTAGAGAAATTAGATGTTAGAAATTAAATAATTTTGATTGTTAGCGGAGAAATTGATAGCTACAACACTCAATGTAGTAGTACAAGTTTAAGGGTAATATCAATAAATAACTGTGGTGCACATTCATGGTATAAACTTAACGTTTTATTTATCACTATCGTGACAATTCAGTCAATTTACCGCGATATGGATCGCCCAGGGCCCGGTTTTCCGATAGCGATGGAACTTAGGCGTACCAGTGTTTTAACAATGCATCTTTCCTACAACAGCCGAAGATGTAACATGCGTTTCCCACAACATCGCGCAGGGAGAACGGTCGCTAAGTGCATCGTTGGAGCATGTGTCGATACTGATAGGATCGAAAGAAAGGGAGAGCTGCTCTTGGATCAGCTTTCTTCATTCAAATCTTTTCTTAACATTACAATTATTTCACATTACCGACAACATCAGCTCCTAAAGATATTACTACCTACAGCTGCAAATATTAAGGCAGCTTATTCTATACTTCCCCAATAAATTGCATTAAAATCACAGATTTGGCACATCATTGCGCACATGTTAGGCTACTCAAGAAATAGATTGAGAAAAATTACAGACACTAGCCTACAATTAGCAAAATAACAATTGATTGAACATGAAATGTATTTCAATATGATTGAAATAGGCCTAAAGCCTACTGTTTATATTTTAATGCACTCATCTCAGTTTTCATTTAAAAACATATTTTTATTCATTGTTTCTTTGTAACACTTGCATAGAGAACTTTGTATTTGTAGTCAACTTTGTTCTGAAGTTAATCAGATGCGCAACCTTTATTTAACTAGGCAAGTCAGTTAAGAACAAATTCTTATTTACAATGACGGCCTACACCGGCCAAACCCGGATGACGCTGGGCCAATTGTGCACCGCCCTATGAGACTCCCAATCACGGCCGGTTGTGATACAGCCTGGATTCGAACCAGGGTGTCTGTAGTGACGCCTCTAGCACGAAGATGCAGTGCCCACTCGGGAGCCTGAGAGATGGATAATCCATGTGATTCTACATTTAGCGGAGACCTTGCGTGTATAAAGTGATGCGGGAGAGCAAAAAGCATCTAACAAAGCACTTAGCTGTTCTACGAGTGGTCTGAGGCAGGCATTAGCGTACAAGTGTTTTGAAGTGCTTACACACTGTTCACATGAAAAAATATTTATATTATTTCTGACTGAACCTTGTCAAAGCAGTAAGCACCCTCAGTTACACAACAGGCACCACTTCCCATAACCCTGGGAAAGTATCCTTTGTCCGAGAATATGCCCCAAATGGCATTCCCTATGTAGTGCACAACTTTTGACAAGGGCCAAAAGGGCTTTGGTCAAATGTAGTGCACTATATAGAGAATAGGGTGCCATTTGAGATGCAAACTTTGTCAGATAGAGTAATGTGTTTCATGCAGCACAGCATTCCGAAATAGAAAGTCACCTTTAGGGAGGCTTGCCAAGAGATTTACATCTATATCCTTGGTGTTCTTGGCCAGGGTGTTTTTCTCTTCGAACAAGAACACTTTCTGGAAGCTGCAGGGGGACACAAATATAAACAGAACAGCTCAGTCAGTCATAACCAATTTTGTATATAAACACTAGATTGCTGATGCTATGTACAGTCGTGGCCAAAAGTTTGGAGAATGACAAATATTAATTTCCACAAAGTTTGCTGATTCAGTGTCTTCATATATTTTTGTCAGATGTTACTATGGAATACTGAAGTATAATTACAAGCATTTCATATGTGTCAAAGGCTTTTATCGACAATTACATGAAGTTGATGCAAAAATTAAATATTTGCAGTGTTGACCCTTCTTTTTCAAGACCTCTGCAATCTGCCCTGGTATGCTGTCAATTAACTTCTGGGCCACATCCTGATGGCAGCCCATTCTTGCATAATCAATGCTTGGAGTTTGTCAGAATGTGTGGGTTTTGTTTCGCCACTTGCCTCTTGAGGATTGACCACAAGTTCTCAATGGGATTAAGGTCTGGGGAGTTTCCTGGCGATGGACCCAAAATATCGATGTTTTGTTCCCAGAGCCACTTAGTTATCACTTTTGCCTTATGGCATGGTGCTCCATCATGCTGGAAAAGGCATTGTTTGTCACCAAACTGTTCCTGGATGGTTGGGAGAAGTTGCTCTCAGAGGATGTGCTAGTACCATTCTTTATTCATGGCTGTGTTCTTAGGCAAGATTGTGAGTGAGCCCAATCCCTTGGCTGAAAAGCAATCCCACACACATGAATGGTCTCAGGATGCTTTACTGTTGGCATGACACAGGACTGATGGTAGCACTCACCTTGTCTTCTCCGGACAAGCTTTTTTCCGGATGCCCCAAACAATCTGAAAGGGGATTCATCAGAGAAAATTACTTTACCCCAGTCCTCAGCAGTCCAATCCCTGTACCTTTTGCAGAATATCAGTCTGTCCCTGATGTTTTTCCTGGAGAGAAGTGTCTTCTTTGCTGCCCTTCTTGACACCAGGCCATCCTCCAAAAGCCTTCGCCTCACTGTGCGTGCAGATACACCTGCCTGCTGCCATTCCTGAGCAAGCTCTGTACTGCTGGTGCCCAGATCCCACAGCTGAATCAACTTTAGGAGACGGTCCTGGCGCTTGCTGGACTTTCTTGGGCGCCCTGAAGCCTTCTTCACAACAATTGAACCGCTCTCCTTGAAGTTCTTGATGATCCGATAAATGGTTGATTTAGGTGCAATCTTACTGGCAGCAATATCCTTGCCTGTGAAGCCCTTTTGTGCAAAGCAATGATGACGGCACGTGTTTCCTTGCAGGTAACCATGGTTGACAGAGGAAGAACAATGATTCCAAGCATCACCCTCCTTTTGAAGCATCCAGTCTGTTATTCGAACTCAATCAGCATGACAGAGTGATCTCCAGCCTTGTCCTCGTCAACACTCACACCTGTGTTAACGAGAGAATCACTGACATCACTGTCAGCCGGTTCCTTTTGCGGCAGTGTTAAAATGCAGTGGAAATGTTTTTTGGGGGATTCAGTTCATTTGTATGGCAAAGAGGAATTCATCTGATCACTCTTCGTAACATATATGCAAATTGCCATCATACAAACTGAGGCAGCAGACTTTGTGAAAATTTATATTTGTGTCATTCTCAAAACTTTTGGCGACAACTGTATTGGTCAATGAAAGGCTTTGAAGCTACCGGTCGGCCATATTGGTTCTTCTCAGAAGACGCAGTCCTCCATAGGAATTAATAGAATTATACAGTATTTCAATTACATATGCTAAGGACAAAATGACACGTATTTAAGTATCTTGTTGTGGTAGTGGGGACAGTAACATTAGTGCTCTCCAAAAATGTTATGTTAAAATGTTGAAACAAATGTTTTTCTATATTTCAATGTTTTTATTTGTATGTTTAGCTCACATAATATAATTTTAAAGTATACATTAAGGCGTCTGTCATAGAATAAATGTGGCATAAGCAAATTACATTAATAAATGCATTTCTACAGCTTACAAAATATATGTTTTTGTTACAAACGGTGGGGGAGTAGTAAAATAGAGGAGCAGCGGTTTCAAATCAGCTCCCCCTGTCAGTCATCTAGTGTGCATAGTATATAAATAATTGGTCAGAACCATGTCCATGGGTTCATTTCAGTAAGCAGAAATTAACTATGTAATTATATTCTGGTTGCATCTCAAATGCCAGAAATGCACAACCCAAAAGTATTGATATAGGGAATAGGGTAAAAACAATGCACTGAAAGAGGAATCAATGGCTGGGTTAGAAAACGGGGGTACTGGATTCTTAGGAGGTCATGAGGACATCCAAATGTTTAAAAAATATTTTTGGAAGAGAGAGAGAGAGAATCTAAATAGCCGACCAGTAAATCTTGGCCCTAAGTTCTTCCTATTAGCAACTAAAATAAGTCATTATCAAAACTATGTGCAGTTATTTTCAGTAATAGGCCGATTACATCAAAGTCGTAGATCCTGTTGATCTATTCACACTGACTCAAATCTAAAAGGCACCTGTTATGTCTATTGACGTTACGTCTATCCATTACCATTGTCTATCCATTACGGATGGGAAAAGAATACAGATGAAAAATATTAGATGTATTAGATGTGCAAGGATACTGTATACAGAACTGAAACAATAGACAAATATTTATATTATCCATGAAAATAGCATCTTACCTAAGAGCCCTCTTCTGTAAAAGTCTTGCCTTCCCAAGTTTGATGGGGGTCTCACTCCCAAGTTCTAGAGAGGAGAGAGAAAACATCATTTAGACTTTAAGACCATACTCAGTTCTTCGTCACTGGAGTGAGAGGAGACGGACCATTCACAATGGCCTAACTTTACATTTTTAATGACAAAACGTTCAAACGAGTGTATTAGAGGCATCTTAAGGTCCTTCAACAACATTTCTCTATGCACGACATTAGTCATGTGGACTTGCAGCACTGCAGAGGAATTAAATACATTAGAAAACTAAAACATGTTTTATTGAATCATGTTGAACAATAAGATCTGTGCAGCCTTTGGGTTGTAATGAGAACAATGTAACTGTGAGCACATCCAAAATTGCACCTATTCCCTGTATACTGCAGTACTTTAACAGAGCCGCAGACTAGTGTTTATTTGAAAATGAAACCAGGTGAGAGTTGAGACAGCTAACTCACAAAGACACACGCACGCACACAGTAAATTGCAGTACAGCTCTTTCTAAAGTGGCTTGTCTCTATGTCGTCACAGCTCAAGGCGTTAGAGGTTTGATTGCTTTTCATTGAGACGGATTGGATTCTTTAAAGTCTGATCACATGTAGGACTGGCACAATTAACCATATAACCAACGGTCACGGCCGGATGTGATTTTTATATTTTATTTATTTCACCTTTATTTAACCAGGTAGGCTAGTTGAGAACAAGTTCTCATTTGCAACTGCGACCTGGCCAAGATAAAGCATAGCAGTGTGAACAGACAACACCGAGTTACACATGAAGTAAACAATTAACAAGCCAATAACACAGTAGAAAAAATTATGAAGCCTGGATTCGAAATCAGGTGACGCCTGTTGTACTGAGATGCAGTGTCTTAGTCCACTGCGCCACTCGGGAGCCCTTCGTGCGGTTAAGTCCGTTTCTGTGGAAACATGGATTCTTTACAACGTGAAACTTTGTTGCTCCTTGCTGAAACAAGCAAGGTGCTGTAGCAAAAAAGTATTCAGTTGCCTAGACAACACATCCTAGATTGCCTGCACTGTCACACATATAAATAGAATGAATAAAACTGTCTTCGAATAAAAAATGAATAAAACCTCTAACCCTGGCACTTTGACTGAGTACATGTGTACACTCGCAATGGCTGCCGGGTATTGTGATGCAATAATTTCCATGGTAATGTAGAATGTTCATTCAAGTGATGTTAACTGATGTGGCTCATGAACATGGAAGGAATCAACAAATCACATATTGATGGGTACACTTTCTGATTTGCTCCTATGGGTACATTCGCAATGGCCACCAATCCACCCATTATGCCAACATGGACTTAAATGGGGACGGCCGTTATATTCATTCTGTCTATGGCAGCCCATGCAGGCAAGAGTGGAGGAGATAAGAAAATGTGCGGAATTTTGTTTCATAGATTTGTTTATTTATTGTGCTTTTCGAACAGTTAAGAAGACCACGGTCACTTGGCTGCCCAATTAAGGTCCTCCAAATTTCCATGAACATCACAGCCCTAATCACGTCATGGTTGTTTCTTTGTGAGTATGTGGCAGCACCTACCAACTCTACCTAATAGAAGCCTCTCTATGAGAGAAAAATACAGAAGAGAGATACAAGCAATTCAAATTAAATACATGGTAACCAACCCTCACACATAGGTGACTGATGAGCCTTTTCTACTTTTCTAACTCATGACACAGGCGCATCGAAGTGATAAGTGCCAGCCACCATCGATGCAAAGACAGTTGTCAAACTCTGCCCTAATACACCACACAAACATCATAGTTCCTATGAAGAAAGCAGCAGCCTTGAATATGTGCAACACAATTTTAGACATAGAAAAACAAAAACAATGGAGACCGTTTAAAGTCAATGTTGCAGTAGCATGGCCAAGTCTTGAATTTGCTTTGACATACAATTCCTTCAGAAAGTATTCACACCACTTGACTTTTCACAATTTTGTTGTGTTACATCCTGCATTTAAAATGAATTACTGGCCTACACACAATACCGCATGTCAAAATGGAATTATGTTTAGACATTTTTTACAAATGAATGAAAAATGAATAGCTGAAAATGTCTTGAGTCAATAAGGATTCAACACCTTTGTTATGGCAAGCCTAAATACACTACATGACCAAAATTAAGTACACCTGCTCGTCAAATAACTCATTCCAAAATCAGGAGCATTAATAGGGAGTTGGTCCCCCCTTTTCTGCTACAACAGCCTCCACTCTTCTAGGAAGGCTTTCCACTAGATGTTGGAACATTGCTGCGGGTACTTGCTTCCATTCCATTCAGTTTGGAACTTTGTAGTGAGTTTTGCAACCGATGACAGACGATTTTTATGCGCTATGCGCTTCAGAACTCGGCGGGCACGGTCTTTGAGCTGGTGTGGCTTACAACTTCATGGCTGTGCCGTTGCTGCTCATAGACATTTTCACTTGACAATAACAGCACATACAGTTGACCCGGGCAGCTTTAGCAGGGCATAAATTTGACAAACTGACTTGTTGGAAAGGCTAGAAGGGGTGTCCACGTACATATATATACACAAACACACACAAAAGTAACAGTATAGCTTCCGTCCCTCTCCTCGCCCCTACCTGGGCTTGAACCAGGGACCCTCTGCCCACAGACAACAGTCACCCACGAAGCATCGTTACCCATCGCTCCACAAAAGCCGCGGCCCTTGCAGAGCAAGGGGAACCACTACTTCAAGGTCTCAGAGCGAGTGACGTCACCGATCGAAACGCTATTAGTGCGCACCACCGCTAACTAGCCAGCCATTTCACATCGGTTACACATTTTATATAATATATATAAAAAAATCTTAACAAGTTGCAAAATAAGTTGCATGGACTGACTGTGTGCAATAATAATGTTTAACATGATTTTAGAACAACTACCTCATCTCTGTACCACACACATACAGATAATTGTAAGGTCCCTCAGTACAGCATTGACACAGATTCAACCACAAAGACCAGGGAGGTTTTCCAATGCCTCGCAAAGGGCACCTATTGGTAGATCTTTTTTTTAAAAAGCAAACATTGAATACAGTGATGATTTTAGTATGTAAATCTTGGTGGGGCAAACTCAAACTGCCAGCAAAGCCACAACACAACACTAAACAATACATGAATTGCACTATAAAGGTGACAAACGGTGCCCACAAACTGTTAGGGCCTACATAAAGCTGTCCCAACAGCAGAGCTTTCTTTTCAGCACCGTGGAGTGAATCATTACAACTGCTACACCTGGATATCAGCGGAGCCTTGTCTGGCAGCGAAACAGTTAATTCAGTCAATATGGCTAACTTGCTTAAACAAATGTGGTTTCTACTGACAATTGAGATATACAAACTATGGCATAAGGGGACGACGAACGGATAAGAGACAATCCGTCATCTCAATTAAGACAAACTATTTGTTCAGCACTTTTGAAATGTACAGCGACAGTATTATCCCTGTACACCAAGTCAGAACTGTAGGATTAATAAAGGGGACATGAAAGCTCTTACAATATTTGATGGCATTTCTCTAAAACAGGCTATAAACTACATGTGCATCACCAAGTCAGAAAAGTAGGCTAAGTTATTAGGGTGAGGCTCACGGGCTACTAACAGCTTACTGCACAACATACACTTAGTATTACTTTGTGAGCTACAGTATACATGTCTCCCTGGCATATTACATAATTTATGCAACAGCATACAATACATTCTTGGACTCACCTTGTTGTGATGTGCTCACTTGAAAAGAAAGTTGGCGCAGCAGTCATCAAACTTTGTCAAAGTATTTCCTTTTCTGGAGATTATAGTACTTTCAAAACAACAGGGAACTAAGGGGGAAAAACAAGGTTGAATCATGACGTCAGTGATCTTCAGGCCGATCATTAAGTTTGCCGATGACACAGCCTGCGTTCCCGACTTGGAATTCCGAATTGGATGACTGTTTAAAACTTATGTTCCCAGTTGTCTTGAATGTGGCAGAAGTCATGCTGGATTGACAGCATGGCCAATGTAATCAAACTTTTCTGGCCCATGGTGTTGAATGTTTATCCTTTTAAGCTTGGAAAAAAGACCCTTAAACCCAGACTTGAACCACACAGCCACTCCACTGAATAGCAGGCTTGTGATTGCTTTGCAACACTTGCAGTTAGCCACTGATTCCTTCCAAACCACTCATTGTTGAATTTGCGATTTCCAACTTGTTGTGTAATGTCCAATGGCCGATGAGCACTGATACATTTGATCTATAATTTGCGAGTAGATTGTCGACGTGATTCATGATAATGACTGCTTGTCTAGCTTGCTAGCTAAAATTTGGAAAGTATGATATTGACATGATCAGTCCAATCAAAGCTACGGTAGATGTAACATGATTTGACGTCATTCTATCTGTGGCCAATGACCTTGAGCCTTTTAGGATGGGCACTTCTAATGTAACTCAAGGGGCTTGAATTTTTCAGTTCTCCCCGTAGATTTTGAGGTGACGTAGTGTCCCCATCAATGAGCCAATCACGGCGCAAATAGAGTACATTACCAACCCCAATGTTCAGTATTTTCCGCTGGCTGCCCCTCCACCACAGAAAGCACTGAGCTCAGCTGAAACACCTGCATTTTGGAGCTGCCTTACTCAAGGAAGCAAAAAAGAGACCATGTTTGTATACGGCTTTATTTACTCAATTATTTAATTCTATACAATGTTTGTAAACTGATATGTGACACAAATTAATTCCAAAATAACATTGAAAACAAGCAAGAAAAAATGTTTTAATATATATATATATATATATATATATATATATATATATATATATATATATATATATATATATATATATATATATATATAGAAAAATTATATATACAGTGGGGCAGAAAAATATTTAGTCAGCCACCAATTGTGCAAGTTCTCCCACTTAAAAAGATGAGAGGCCTGTAATTTTCATCATAGGTACACTTCAACTATGACAGACAAAATTTGAAAACAAATGCAGAAAATCACATTGTAGGATTTTTTAGGAATTTATTTGCAAATTATGGTGGAAAATAAGTTTTTGGTCACCTACAAACAAGCAAGATTTCTGGCTCTCACAGACCTGTAACTTCTTCTTTAAGAGGCTCCTCTGTCCTCCACTCGTTACCTGTATTAATGGCACCTGTTTGAACTTGTTATCAGTATAAAAGACACCTGTCCACAACCTCAAACAGCTTGCAGATAGCCTACTGTAGGCTAGTCTACATGGAATTATTACGGAAAACAGCGAGAATATATTTATTTGTTAAACAGCAGTCAAGCAACGATCATCATGTCACCAGAATAAGACAGACAATATTTATTTGGAAAGGAGCATCAAGATCACCATGCACTTTCACCACCCTGTGAAGTTCATCATAACTTATTTCATCTGTAGCCTAACAAACTGCAAGGTTTCCCAAGTCATAGTGGGCGGACCACACACACACACACACCATATTGTCGCGTGACTTCAAGTTTACTTCGATGGTATGGTTATTATATCAATATTTGCAAATAAAGACGTTTCCACCACCATTTCTAGCGTAATTAATTTTAGACACAAAAATAACCCACCATGTCGAACTAACCTGTCGGCATTTAAAAAAAAATGTTATAAAACTTCCTGTTTCCATTATAGCTGTCATTATTATTTTTCATACGGTATGACTTTACTCACATAAAAACTGTGGATGGAAACGTGGTTCATTATGTAGGCAAAACATTTTCACTTAACGGGGGCCCCTCAGGGGTGCTTGCTTAGTCCTGTACTCCCTGTTCACCCATGACTGTGTGGCCAAGCACGACTCCAACACCACTGTTAAGCTTGCTGACGACAACGGTGGTAGGCTTGATCACAGACAACGATGAGAAAGCCTATAGTGAGGTGGTCAGAGACCTGGCAGTGTGGTGCCAGGACAACAACCTCTCCCTCAACGTGAGCAAGACAAAGAAGCTGACTGTGGACTTCAGGAAAACGAAGGCCGAACCCGCCCCCATTCATATTAACAGGCTGTAGTGGAGCATGTCGAGCGCTTTAAATTCCTTGGTGTCCACAGCAACAAAAATATCATGGTCCAAACGCACCAAGATGTGAAGAGGGCACGACAATGCCTATTCCCCCTCAGGAGACTGAAAAGATTTGTCATGGGTCCCCAGATCCTCAAAAACGTCTATAGCTGCACCGTCGAGAGCATCCGGAGCAATTGCATCACCGCCTGGTATGGCAACTGCTCGGCATCCGACTAAGGCGCAACAGAGGGTAATGCATACAGCCCAGTACATCACTGGGGCCAACCTCCTGCCATCCACGACCTCTATACTAGGCGGTATGAGAGGAAGGCTGCAAAAATTGTCAAACTCCAGCCACCCAAGTCATAGACTGTTCTCTCTGCTACTGCAGGGCAAGCGGTGCCAGAGTGCACAGTCTAGGTCCACCCACGTTTTTTTTAACACTGCTGCTACTCTGTTTATTATCTATACATAGTCACTTTACCCCTACCTACATGTACATTTAACCCAAATACCTCGACTAACCTGTATCCCAGCACTTTGACTCAGTACCGGTACCCCCTGTCTATAGCCTCACTATTGTTATTTTATTGTGTTACTTAAGAAAATATTTACTAAATAAACAAAACTTATTTTCTTAAAAAACTGCATTGTTGGTTAAGGGCTTGTAAGTAAGCATTTCATGGTAATGTCTACACCCGTTGTGCTCGGCGCATGTGACAAATTACATTTGATTTAACCTGGTCACTATTCTGCTTGTGCAGAGGAATTGGCAAGACACCACAAACAGGCTATACCATACTATTACTGCAGTGTAAAACCACATTTAGCGGTTGAGATCCTAGTGGTGCTGGATGAGTCAACATGTTGTAGCCTACAGGGGGCATAGAAGGCCATCAGATACATGCCTGTGTTACTTTAACAGCCTCAATGGCAGCATGCAGGTCCATTTAGAGCAGAGGAAAGATAAATAGTAGGAGGGTGCTTCAATGCACTACACATTCCATACACACACTAATATGATCACAGACATCCCAACCCTTTGATGTTAAAGATGTAATCTACAGGCCACTAGGGATGCAATAGTGTTATAAGAACACTATATGCACGTAGACAGAGCTATTAAAGTTGCCCTGCACGAGTAAAACATGGGGATGAACTGATTTCATGATTCAATGGAGTCTCATAGGCATATGCCCCCCCCCCTAGGTCTAAGCTGAGATATCAAAAGATCATAGCATAGACTTCATACCACTTTGTGGGGCGGCAGATAGCCTAGTGGTTAGAGCGTTAGGCCAGTAACCGAAAGGTTGCTGGATCGAATCCCTGACTTGGCAAGGTACGAATCTGTCGTTCTGCCCTTGAACGAGGCAGTTACCCCCTGTTCCCTGGTAGGCCGTCATTGTAATTAAGAATTTGTTCTTAACTGACCTGACTAGTTAAAGGTTCAATTTTTTTTTTTTAAATCAATTTTAATCAATTTTAATCAAATGTAGACTAACTTCAATAGGTACAGTGCCTTCAGAAAGTATTCACACCCCGTTACTTTTTCCACATTTTGTTGTCGTACAAACGGAATAAAAAAATGTATTAAATTGAAATTATTTGGTCAAATGGTCTGTCTATATACACATTACATGTCATAATGTCAAAGTGGAATTACATGTCACAAAGTCATTAAATATCGGCATGGAAAATCTCGAGTTAAGTATTCAATAGGACTTCAATAAGTCTAAATAGGTTCAGGAATACAAATCTGTACTCCACACACACAGATCATTTATAAGGTCCATAAGTCAAGCAGTACATTTCAAAAACAGATGCAATCACAAAGAACAGGGAGGTTTTCCAATGCCTCTCAAAGAAGGGCATCTATTGGATATAAAAAATGAGACATTAATATCCCTTTGAGCATGGTGAAGTTATTCATTAGACTTTGGGTGGTGTATCAATACAGTCACTACAAAGACACAGGCGTCCTTCCTAACTCAGTTGCTGGAGAGGAATGAAACTGCTCATTGATTTAGCCATATTTCATTTTCAATAAATTTGCTAAACATTTCTAAATACATGTTTTCACTTTGTCATTATGGGGCAGTGTGTGTAGATGGGTAAAAAAAAAAGATAATTTTAATAAATGTTGAATTCAGGTTGCAACAAAATATGGAGTAAGTCCAGGGGTTTGAATACTTTCTGAAGGTACAGTAGATCTGATCCTGAATGCCGATTGCTTGAAACTGCATTAGACATGATTTATTTCATGATAAACCTACTGTGTTTGACAGCGAGATAACCCTTTACTGTTCTATAAGTAAGTTCTTTCTTGCTACAGGCTCTATACACTAACGCTAATACTTGGAGAAGGCAATAATCCCACATTGGGCTTATTAAGTAAGTATGTGCAGAAAATACTCACTCCATTCAAGAGCATATGTCCCTGCTGAGATGGGATTACCCTGAGCAGAAAAGCCCGCGATTAGAGAGCGCCCAAAAGGAAATGTGACTAAAATGACACAACAGGATGACTTACATTACAACTCCGACTACCCCCCCCCCACCACAGTTTGTGTTGAAAATGCCTAATCACTTGTATAATCTTTTGCATACACTTGAAACATGCACACATACCCCACCAGACACTCCACTATGGGTTTCTTCACGAAACCCAATACAAAAACTGATTTAATGCATCGTTCAGTTATGTATAGAGCCATGTCATCGTGAAATGCTCTGCCACAAGAGGTTACTCAGATAAAAAGCAAGTTTAGCTTTAAAAAAAAAAAAAAAAAAAAAAAAACATTGAATCACAGTACCTCTCCTCCTACTAAAGATCTAATTTAACTGTACTGTATATAATAATATATGTATCTATGAATAGTGTGTAAACAGTATTGTTGTTGTTGTCTCTTGGTGTCTTTCCACTATACATTACCAATCAAAGGTTTTTCAGTTCAAAAGGTTTTTCTAAAGTGTAGAATAATAGTGAAGACATCAAAATTATGGAATCATGTACTAACCAAAACAAAGTGTTAAACAAATCAAAATATATTTTATATTTGAGATTGTTCAAAGTAGCCACCCTTTGCCTCGAAAGCTTTGCGCACCTCATTTCAATTAACAGGTGTGCCTTGTTAAAAGTTCACTTGTGGAATTTCGTTCCTTAATGCGTTTCAGCCAATCAGCTGTGTTGGGACAAGGTAGGGTTGGTCTACAGAAGATAGCCCTATTTGGTAAAAGACAAAGTCCATATTATGGCAAGAACATGTAAAATAAGCAAAGAGAAACAAGAATCCATCATTACTTTAAGACATGAATGTCAGTCAATATGGAAAATGTTGAAATATGGAAAGAAAGTTTCTTTAAGTGCAGTCGCAAAAACCTCCACAGGAAAGGAATACGCAGAGTTAACTCTGCTGCAGAGGATACGTTCATTAGAGCTAACTGCACCTCTGATTGCAGCCCAAATAAATGCTTCAGAGTTCAAGCAACTGACACATCTCAACATCAACTGTTCAAAGGAGACTGCGTGAATCAGGACTTCGTGGTTGAATTGCTGCAAAGAAACCACTACTAAAGGATACCAATAATAAGAAGAGACTTGTTTGGGCCAAGAAACACGAGCAATAGACATTTACTGGTGGAAATCTGCTCTTTGGTCTGATTAATCCAAATGTGAGATTTTTGGTTCCAACCGCCATGTTTTTGAGACCCAGAGTAGGTGAACGGATGATCTCCGCAAGTGTGGTTCCCACTGTGAAGTATGGAGGAGGTGGTGTGATGGTGTGTGGGTGCTTTGCTGGTGACACTGTCAGTGATTCATTTAGAATTTAAGGCACACTTAACCAGCATGGTTACCATAGCATTCTTTATTACCCCTTTTCTCCCCAATTTTGTGGTATCCAATTTGGTAGTTAAAGTGTTGTCTCATCGCTGCAACTTCCGTACGGACTCGGGAGAGGCGAAGGTCAAAAGTCATGCGTCCTGCGAAACACGACCCAACCAAGCAGCACTACTTCTTGACACAATGCCCACTTAATTTGGAAACCAGCCTCACCAATGTGTCGGAGGAAACACCATACTCCTGGTGACTTTGTCAGCGTGCAGGCCAAACCCTCCCCTAACCTGGACGATGCTGGGCCAATTGTGCGCCTCCCAATAGGTCACCCGGTTGCGCGACAGACTGGACTCGAACCAGGATCTCTAGTGGCACAGCTAGCAACAATGCAGTGCCTTAGACCACTGCGCCACTCAGGTGGCCTACCATAGCATTCTGCATCTGGCTTGCGCTTAGTGGGCTTATCATTTGTTTTTCAATAGGACAATGACCCAAAACACACATCCAGGCTGTGTAAGGGCTATTTGACCAAGAAGAGTGATGGAGTGCTGCATTAGACAACCTGGCCTCCGCAAATCACCCGACCTCAACCGGATTGAGATGGTTTGGGATGAGTTGCACCGCAGATTGAAGGAAAAGCAGCCAACAAGTACCCAGCATATGTGGGAACTCCTTCAAGAACGTTGGAAAAGCATTCTAGGTGAAGCTGGTTGAGAGAATGCCAAGCATGTGCAAAGCTGTCACCAAGGCAGTGGATGGCTACTTTGAAGATTCTCAATAGTAACATCGATTTTCATTTGTTTAAACACTTTTTGGTTACTACCTGATTCCATGTGTTGTTTCATAATTTTGAAGTTTTCGCTATTCTTCAGTGTAGAAAATAGTAAAAATAAAGAAAACCCCTTGAATTAGTAGGTATGTGCAAACTTTTGATTGGTTGTCTACACACACACACACACACACACACACGGCATTCATAAAGTATTTAGAACCCTGGCTTTTTCCACATTTTGTTTTGTTACAGTCCTGTTCTAAAAAGGATTGGGGGAAAAAGAAATCCCTCAATCTACACACAATAACCCAAAATGTCAAAGCAAAAACACATGCACATTTATTAAAAATAGAAATATTACATTTACAGACAGTGGGGCAAAAAAGTATTTAGTCAGCCACCAATTGTGCAAGTTCTCCCACTTCAAAAGATGAGGCCTGTAATTTTCATCATAGGTACACTTCAACTTTGACAGACAAATTGAGAAAAAAAATCCAGAAAACACACATTGTAGGATTTTTAATGAATTTATTTGCAAATTATGGTGGAAAATAAGTATTTGGTCAATAACAAAAAAGTTTCTCAATACTTTTATATACCCTTTGTTGGCAATGACAGAGGTCAAACGTTTTCTGTAAGTCTTCACAAGGTTTTCACACACTGTTGCTGGTATTTTGGCCCATTCCTCCATGCAGTTCTCCTCTAGAGCAGTGATGTTTTGGGGCTGTTGCTGGGAAACAGACTTTCAACTCCCTCCAAAGATTTTCTATGGGGTTGAGATCTGGAGACTGGCTAGGCCACTCCAGGACCTTGAAATGCTTCTTACGAAGCCACTCCTTCATTGCCCGGGCGGTGTGTTTGGGATCATTGTCATGCTGAAAGACCCAGCCACGTTTCATCTTCAATGCCCTTGCTGATGGAAGGAGGTTTTCACTCAAAATCTCACGATACATGGCCCCATTCATTCTTTCCTTTACACGGATCAGTCGTCCTGGTCCCTTTGCAGAAAAACAGCCCCAAAGCATGATGTTTCCACCCCCATGCTTCACAGTAGGTATGGTGTTCTTTGGATGCAACTCAGCATTCTTTGTCCTCCAAACACGACGAGTTGAGTTTTTACCAAAAAGTTATATTTTGGTTTCATCTAACCATATGACATTCTCCCAATCTT
Organism: Oncorhynchus mykiss; assembly: GCF_057628025.1. Lineage (NCBI taxonomy): Eukaryota > Metazoa > Chordata > Actinopteri > Salmoniformes > Salmonidae > Oncorhynchus > Oncorhynchus mykiss. Next base: position 37,038,696 of record NC_143036.1, read on the forward strand.
CTTCTGGATCATCCAAATGCTCTCTAGCCAACTTCAGACGGGCCTGGACATGTACTGGCTTAAGCATGGGGACACCTCTGGCACTGCAGGATTTGAGTCCCTGGCGGCGTAGTGTGTTACTGATGGTAGGCTTTGTTACTTTGGTCCCAGCTCTCTGCAGGTCATTCACTAGGTCCCCCCGTGTAGTTCTGGGATTTTTCCTCACCGTTCTTGTGATCATTTTGACCCCACAGGGTGAGATCTTGCTTGGAGCCCCAGATCGAGGAATATTATCAGTGGCCTTGTATGTCTTCCATTTCCTAATAATTGCTCCCACAGTTGATTTCTTCAAACCAAGCTGCTTACCAATTGCAGATTCAGTCTTCCCGGCCTGGTGCAGGTCTACAATTTTGTTTCTGGTGTCCTATACAGGTCTGTGAGAGCCAGAAATCTTGCTTGTTTGTAGGTGACCAAATACTTATTTTCCACCATAATTGGCAAATAAATTCATAAAAAATCCTACAATGTAATTTTCTGGATTTTTTTTCTCATTTTGTCTGTCATAGTTGAAGTGTGCCTATGATGAAAAGTACAGGCCTCTCATCTTTTTAAGTGGGAGAACTTGCACAATTGCTGGCTGAATAAATACTTTTTTGTCCCACTGTATGTATTCAGACGCTTTAAATCAGTACTTTGTTTTAGCGCCTTTTGGCAGTGACTACAGCCTTGAGTCTTCTTGGGTATGACACTACGAGCTTGGCACACCTGTATTTGGGGAGTTTGTCCCATTCTTCTCTGCAGATCCTCTCAAGCTCTGTCAGGTTGGATGGGGTGTGTGGCTGCACAGCTACTTTCAAGTCTCTCCAGAGATGTTCGATCGGGTTCAAGTCCGTGCTCTGGCTGGGCCACTCAAGGACATTCAGAGACTTGTCTTGAAGCCACTCCGCGTTGTCTTGGCTGTGTGCATAGGGTCATTGTCCTTTTGGAATGTGAACCCTCGTCCCAGTCGGAGGTCCTGAGCACTCTGGAGCAGGTTTTTACTTAAGTAAATAAGGTCTATGTTTTTATTGCTACATGTTCTAAAAACCTGTTTTTCCTTTTTCATTATGGGGTATTGTATATAGACTGATGGGGGGGGGGTTATTTACAAAAGTTAAAATAAAGACATACCTTTGAATGAGTAGGTATCCAAACTTTTGACTGGTACTGTATAACACTTATTTAGAATTGAATGTAATATCTTATATTGTTCTTGTCTATTAATGTTCTGTACATCGTCATGTATTTGTACGTTATTTGTGGACTCGAGGAAGAGTATCTGTTGCATGTGCAGTAGCTCATGGGGATCCTAATAAAATAAAAACCCACACCCACCCACACAGACGCCCACCTGCCCTGACCTCCCTGATGTTCTACTCCGAGAGACAAGGTAATCAAAGGAGGATGTGGCATGAGAGGCTTATAGAGTAAAGAGATCAAATGAGGGAGAGGTTTAGTTTATTCAGAAAACCAAGGAGGGGTAAGTCAGGTGAGACTGAGTCAACTAAAGTCTTAAACCCCTCCCTACAAACAGAGGACTTACAGTAGATACTACTATAAGCCAATTATAGACAATCAATCAAGACAATGAACAGCTAACAAAGCCTAGTCTTATTCCATTAGCAAGAGCATTGCATGTGTAGCCATTGTGGAATCGTTAGTTGTGCGCTAGTAGTAAATGGCTGATCAAATGACGGATGGCTAAGTACATGGCGTGTACAGGAGACTCTTATGTATGGTCAATGTGCTGTAAAAACCTTAACCCCAAACACAAAATACCTCACCAGACCAGAATGGCATGCTATTCCCTATATAGTGTATTACTTTTGACCAGAGTCCTATGGGCCTGGGTCAAAAGTAGTGCACTAGGTTAAGGAAAAGTGTGCCATTTGGGATGCAAACCCTCCTACTGGGTTTGAATGGCTGGGAACCCATCCTGGGATACCACCAGGAACATCTGTTGTGAATTCTCAGCCAGTTAAGCAAGCAGAACCCCCATTCAACACTCAGTTCAACACCCTGGAAGCATTATTGAAAGGGTGAAAATGGTATACAGCTATGAGAATCATTGGCTACACAAGCACACACACTCAAACAGCGTCTGTCACACACACACATAATATGCCTTAACATAACTCTCCAAAAATAAACCTCAGACAAAGTAGAGCCCAGAAATAGCTCTCCCTCCTTCTGCAATCAGCTAGTCCCTCATCTTGGCTGCTACGTAAGTCCTTGGAGGCTACAGCTGCAGACAGCGCAAGGAAAGCTGGAAACTGGGGTATTTAAAAAGAGAGCCAGCTACAGCCCACAATCCCAACCCTATCTTCAGCCCTATCCTCAGTCCCAGCCTCTCTCTTACCTTGGCCGCAGAACTTGACATGGCTCAGGTAGTTTGAGATCCATGGGTTTGCGCTCCGATACATTTTTGCAAGACCAGGTAGGTACAGCGGACAGATTGAAATAAAAAGAGAGCTGGAGAGAAAAAGTGAGAAGTGCTGAGGTACAACCCACAGGCAGGCAACTGACTGCAAGGTGATGCAGAGAAACAAAGGCAGCCAGTAACTGCCCCGGGATGAGCAGCACGAGAGAGAGAGAGACAGGGAGAGAAAGACAGGAGAGGGAGTGAGCTGAGCAGTAGTAGTAGTACGTAGTAGCGTCGGCAGTGTAGCGTTTTAGAGGAGCGTCGAGGCTGTGGCTACGACGCTAGGCTGAGTCTCTTGACAGCTCCCCTCTAGTCTCCTCCAGCACTAACGCTAATAGCTAACTGGCTAAATAGACAGGTTGCAGGGAGACAGGGGCTAACTAAAGCTGCTCAGTGCCTGCTAATCTGATTACAGCCAAGAAATTAGCTAGTCGAGGCCCCATCGCTACACTAACAGATTGGACCTGAGAGGCTGGACATCCCTCTCCTACAGAATCTCAGAGATAGTGAGAGAGAGAGCTGAAGAGATAGGGAGAGCGGAAGGAGAGCGAGAGAGAGAGAAAGGTATAGTCAGGAAGTACGAAGAGTGTGCTGCTGTGTTCCCTTGGCCTAGTGACAAGACAGCAGTGGGATGCTACAGAGCGAGAGAGGAGAGAGAGACGCACAGAGGGAGGAGAGGGAAAGAGAGCTGGAGGGAGAGAGAAAGAGAGAATGGGAAATCAGCTGCGATGGAGCTCAGATCATGGGATTGTTTGTCTGACTAATCGTATCATTATGGTAAATACTCTAGTAATCCATCCCCAGAGCAAGGCAAAAGAGGAGCAGTGTGGGAGGAAAATATTGATTTATAGTCTGACAGCTTCTCACACACACACACACACAGAGGGAGACCACATAAAGTGAATGAGATTGAAAAGGAGAAGGATACATGTTCAGACGTGCAGAATCACACAATAACTGATAGTGTACACACACAGGGAGACAAATAGGATTACTTTGATTTCTCAGCCAAGAAATTCATGTGATGTGTCCAAACACATCCCACTTGAACCCAGGTGTGATGTGGAGTGTTCTTAAGGAGGGGATGAAAGACAGTCGATCAGTTTATTAGAGGTGGCAGGTTTGCTAACTGCCTGCTACTCAGCACACTAATTGTCCCTCTAATCTCTCTGACAATGCAAATGTATTCGAAAATCTAATCAAGTACTTTATGAGAGCCCATGATGCGTAACATTTCAATAGGTTATGCAATTGCGCGAGAAAAACAGTGATGGCCTCTACTGAAAAGGGGAAGTTCAGCTTTCACTATATGCTAGGCCCACTATATATATATATATATATATATATATTTAAACGTTCCTAATAATTGAGCACATTGCTTATATTTACAACAGGAGTATAGCCTACCTGGCATGAAAATAAACCACGGGGAATAGTGTCCTCCATTCGTTATTTAAGAGCAAACTGTTGATGACATGTATTCTTTCCAGCTGCCCCTGTTGTTTCGATACAGGTGCATAATAATGGTCCATTGTAAATCAAAACAAATTTCACACATATACTAAATAATGTATGTAAAGACAAGATGAAGTCAACAATAATATGATGGGTGGCAATATTCGCCTGTCACTTGTGAATGATGCCCAGCATAAGAAATAACGCCTTTTTTTTGTATAACTTTTTTTGAATCATAGTCGCACACATCACGTAGCCTTGCCCATAGGCCTATAGTGGCCAAATAACGTCTTAAAATTAATCACATGAATCCACTTTACATTGGTTGTAGAGCCTAACTGGCATACATAAACAGCGCGTGAGTTTATATTTGGGGAAGATCATTTTCACCATAAAAAAAGAAACTTTATAATAAAAGCATTACATCGACACAGCCCTAGGCCGCATGCACACCAGACGCACTTCAGACCTCGCAAGTCACATCGCGGGTGAGACAGACAGCTATACATTTGTCTGTAGTCTACATGCTAGGCTAGTAACCATATCATCCTCAGTAAAAGTTGCCACCTGACTGACCTGCTTAACTTGCACTGTAAAACCCATTAATTTTCAAGTATGTAGCTAGGTGAATTACATACCAAATGAGACGTGGAAGTGGCTAAAGAGAAACATCTACTGTAGCCTACGCCATACCAAAGCAGAGAGAAACTAAACATTTTCTTGAAAAGCAAAACATTTCAGCTCTACTGTCTCTAGTGGCAGCAGGACGCCGCAGAAGCTCAGCCATAAAATAACCATAAACACCCCAGACCTACACAGCAGTGTTCTCACTGACACTTAACACTCATCCCATATAGACTGAGGAGGAGTTGAAGAGGACTGGGGTCTGTCACTGGAGAAATGCAGTATTGAGTCTGTGGAGAGGCCTGGGAAGAAACAGACGTGGGCCATGGTCTGGTGTTCATGCCTTTACTGCTGGCTCCAGACCTGGGTTCTAATAGTATTGTTTATTTTCCGATACTTTGAGTGTTTGATTGAGCCGGTCTAGTGTCCCAAATGGGGCCGGGTTTGTACTTTTGAAACTATTCCATCGGTCCCATTCTCCCGGGTAACCTCACTCAAGTGCAGCTAAATTATTTTAACGAAAACGAAATACTACTTGAACCCAGGTGTGGTTGGCTCACATAGAGGGTGGGGCTAACAGTGGGGCTAACAGCCTAATAGAGAACAGGAGAACAGAGCCTTCTGATCCACCTTTATCATGGAAAACTATCACCATCTGACGCATACCAGACCTGCAGACTAACGTCCTTATTATTATCATCTGTCCCAGCTTCCACCACCACCCCCCCCCCCCCCCCCCATCCCCATCTGCTCGATGGGCACAGTCAAAGCCTTGGGAAAAATGCATCTGTACGTGATTTACTCACCTGGTTTAAGGATGACATCAGGACTTGAAATGACTTGGTGGTGAAGCCTATCATTAAATATGACGACCCTACCGTGCCAAAGGATGGGCAGGTAGATTCAGGCTCCGCTATAACACATGCCTGGCCCTGTCCGTGTACTGTAGCTAGCTCTGTGATTACCAATGTAGTTCCGAATCACGGAGACAGTTAACTAGCCCAGTCCCAGATCTGTTTGTGCTGTGTAGCCAACATAATAATGAATGACCATAGGAATTGGCAAGACAGCACAAAACAGATCACGCTTATGCACAAGTTCAAAATGCAGACACGCGCATGTTCATTTGCAGTTACAAGCCTTACAGTCAAACCTTGCTGCTCCGCATTAGGAGGGATTACAGGTCATTCAAGCCAAAAGGTTACCCAATATGGCAACCGCATCCCAAATCAAATCTTCAAGGTAAACCACTAGAACACAATGTTAGTCTATGTAGGCCTAACTTCAGTACCTGTACTGACAAAGATCAAAATGCCATGTTTTAACAAGATATGATTGACTCGATTCCAGTACTAAGAGTATGCTGCTCTGTTCCCTTGGCCCAGTGACAAGACAGCAGTGGGATGCTACACACACAGAGAGAGAGAGAGATTGTAATACTAAACAAATGTCAGTAATTTGACAGGTACAATCCAAGCAAATCACTTTTTTGTGGGGGATCTTGAAGAGAAACAGGCCATCGATGAGACATCAGCACCCGTATCCACAAAGCATCTCAGAAAAGATCCTAGGAATCCTGTTAAAACCTGTTTTAAGACAACAACAAAATCCCAGATCAGAGAAGGTTTTTTGGGATGATGTTAAGACACTGACCAGACAAAGTCTGAGCCAGGAGTAAAATCAACTGATAAAAGTTGACCTATGCTAGTAATCACAACGGTTGGAGGTACCGCAAAGGAAAGCAACGACGCTCATTGACATGGCTGAAAATGGGTAGTAATCTAACCGCAAGCTGTGCACACTTCAGACAACCACAATGAATGTAACTGTACATCAAATGTTGCAATGGTAAAACGTTGTGTCATTTTCACCTGGAAATCACTTTGCCTACTCTTAACTCTTGGCTAATATGAAGGCATGCATTACCTTTTTTTTAACCAATTCTGATGGTTGTTAAAAGTGGAATTTGTACAATTAACAACGAAATAGCTTTGGCACAGTCAACTCACTTGCCAATAATGTTGCATAAAACATTTTAAAAGGTCTATAATGTTCATTGAACACAGTCAAAGTTAACATAGGTCCTAGTTGCCTTCAATTGCCCACTTATGGGCATGCCCAATTTAAAAATAAATAAATACAATGTGATATTGCACTACAAAGGGATAACTTGAAATAACACGTAGGTTAATTAAATAATCTCAGGAAAAATGGGATTATTTACTAGCCTGTGGTTCTGCAAGTATTTAGGGATATCTATTTATGGATTGATCATATAGAAACATTCTTGCAACAATTCCAAAGCAATTGTATGTGGCGCAGCAACCACTGACCCACTGCCTTTTTTCTACTGGTTAGAGCAGCTCACGGGTTGTCTTAAATATCTGTCATAGGTGGGACACACGACTAAAGAGGCTCCATAAGAGTAAGCGTAAAATGTCTATTCTCAGCACTTGTGACAATTTTCTACTCCGAGATGCTTTATGGATACAGACCCAGGTCTTCGATCATCATAACAGCACATGTATGCATGTTCACACCTCCCCACCAATCATGCACAATACTGATGACTGGATGTCACATTCATTCGACATAGAAGACTTGTATTATTGCATACAGTGAAACCGGTGATTTCTATGTAAACACTTCAAAAGAGATCCAGCGACAGTGTGGCCCTTTAAATGACCCCTGCCATTTCAAGCCCGGTGATGAAGTGTGTGCATGCTTGGGCGTGTGTGAAATCCTGTAAGTTAACACGGTTTGTTAAATAATTTGTAGTGTAGAAGGAAAACTTTAGCAGGTTTGTCTCAAACTCCGGACCCAGGCCTCTCTCAGAAATAGTCCAGATATACTGGTTTCTCCCACAGGACAAATATCCCTCTCTTCTGGCAAGTTAACAAATGGAGGAGACCAGCACGTTTGGCTCTACAGACAGAGAGCAGGCAAAGATATTCAGATAATCACACTCATGCTTGTACAGAACTGGGATGGAGGGAATCAAAGTTGACCTTGGTTGATGGTAAAAGGCCATTGTTTCATAGAGGACATACGGTAGAGATAAGGTACAAGGCAACACTGATGACTTCAAAGTACACCTTCAACCCAACAGTTGAGACTGTGTCCCAAATGGCACCCCATTCCCTATGTACAGTAGGGTAACTACTTTTGAGCAGGACCCATATGTTTCTGTTAAAAATGTATGCACTACATGGGGTAGAGGGTGCCATTTGGGACATAAACACAATAGGGAAGTATTTGGGACTGATACATTTCCTCAGACAGCTCTGAAAGGACCACGGGTCCACATTTACTTGATTGTTTTCCTGTTATAATGGTCCTTGGACAGTTAATACACACTCAGACGCATGCATGCTGACACAGCGTGGACGGTAGGTTGACCTTGTTTGTAGCTCACTGTTCTATCTACCCTAATAAGGTGAGGTGTTGCCCAAGTAGCTGGGCATGTACCGTCACTGTTTACTGGCTGGTACCCAGGCGTGGTCTGGCCTTACCCAGACCATCTCTATAGGGTCCAAGGCCAGTCACAAAACCCAGGTATCAGTTCAAAGGACCAGACCATGTCAATGTCCAAGACAGTTCACACGAACGTCAACATTTTCAAAAAGACTCTACTTACTGTACCCAAGCCTGGTCTTCAACATAACTGACACGAATAGGAGGACCAAGATAACGTCGTCCCAACACCATCATTTGGAACACACACAGCTAGCCATGCCCTGTTGCCTCACCCCTGACGGGCTAACCCAAAATAAACCAGATAAAAGTGTGCCTAATGGGCTCAATGGCTCTAGGTGGAACGATCTCTGAAGGGCACCATCGACTACTACCCCCCACAGTGGTGGTCAACAGCATGCAGCTTGAGAGTTGAAACCTGACATGAGATTTTAATTTACTGTACACCCTGAGAAAAATGTGCACACAGGTACAAAGACATTTCCACAGAGAAAAACAGAAAACACAAACAGAAGTCCACTTGTGATATTGGCAGCTCTATCAAGTGAGACGCAACATTCAGTACCAGAATACTTCACTGATCCAATTTGCTAAAGTATTCCATGTGTTATTCCCATTCTGTTCCATTCTCACCACACAGTCTTCCCGGGAACTGTCATCCCGTTGTTTAGTGTATTGGAAGAGCTGGGACTAGGAGAGATGTCGATACTGGAAACACTTAGTATCTCTTTTCCATCCACTGAAGGGCCAGAACAGTCAACAGAACACAAGGTAAGCCAGCGGGTAGGAGACTGTTCCCGTGGCATACCAAACCAACTGTAGCACCATAATATGCTGCTGGCAAAGAAACGAAAACATATTCCCAGAGACTGGAAACTCAATTAACAAAAGGAGTGGTCCAAGGGTGAGGAAGGTTGCCTACATGCTTTGTAAGTAGGAAAACCTGCAATATCGGCAGTGTATCCACTGTGTGTGTGTATATATATATATATATATATATATATATATATATATAGAAAAAAAGTATTTATTCAGCCACCAATTGTGCAAGTTCTCCCACTTAAAAAGATGAGGCCTGTAATTTTCATCATTAGGTACACTTCAACTATGACAGACAAAATGAAAAAACAAATCCAGAAAATCACATACATACATACCATTACATTACATACATACAGATCATGTGACACTTAGTTAAATAAAGTCCACCTGTGTGCAATCTAATTATGTGACTTCTGAAGGTAATTGGTTGCACCAGATCTTATTTAGGGGCTTCATAGCAAAGGGGATGAATACATATGCACGCACCACTTTTCTGTTTCATTTTTTTTTTAAACAAGTTATTTTTTTCATTTCACCAATTTAGACTATTTTGTGTATGTCCAATTTAAATTACAGGTTGTAATGCAACAAAATAGGAAAAACGCCAAGGGGGATGAATACTTTCGCAAGGCGCTGTACACACCTACTCATTCAAGGGTTTTTCTGTATTTTTACCATTTTCTTCATGGTAGAATAATAGTGAAGACATCAAAACTATGAAATAACACATGTGGAATGTAGTAACCCCAACGAAATGTTAACAAATGAAATATTTGAGATTTGAGATTCTTCCAAGTTACCACCCTTTGCCTTCATGACAGCTTTGCACACTCTTGGCATTAACTCAACCACCTTCATGAGGTAGTCATCTGGAATGCATTTCAATTAACAGGTGTGCCTTCTTAAAAGTTAATTTGTGGAATTTCTTTCCTTCTTAATGCGTTTGAGCCAGTCAGTTGTGTTGTGACAAGGTAGGGGTGGTATACAGAAGATGGTCTTTTACCAAATAAGGCTGAGTCCATATTATGGCAAGAAAAGCTCAAATAAGAAGATAAACGACAGTCCATCATTACTTTAAGACATGAAGGTCAGTCAATACTTTTCAAGTTTCTTCAAGTGCAGTCGCAAAACCATAAAGCGCTATGATGAAACTGGCTCTCATTAGGACCTCCACAGGAAAGGAAGACCCAGAGTTACCTCTGCTTCAGAGGATAAGTTAGAGTTAACAGCACCTCTGATTGCAGCCCAAATAAATGCTTCACAGAGTTCAAGTAACAGACACATCTCAACATCAACTGTTCAGAAGAGACTGCGTGAATCAGGCCTTCATGGTCAAATTGCTGCAAAGAAACCACGACTAAAGGACACCATTAATAAGAAGAGACTTGCTTGGGCCAAGAAACACGAGCAATATACAGACAGGTGGAAATCTGTCTTTGGTCTGATTAATCCAAATGTGAGATTTTTGGTTCCAACCGCCATGTCTTTGTGAGACGCAGAGTAGGGGAACGGATGATCTCCGTATGTGTGGTTCCCACCGTGAAGCATGGAGGAGGTGGTGTGATGCCGTAGGGGTGCTTTGCTGGTGACACTACCAGGGATTTATTTAGAAATCAAGGCACACTTAACCAGCATGGCTACCATAGCAGAGTGAAGGAAAAACAGCCAACAAGTGCTCAGCATATGTGGGAACTCCTTCAAGACTGTTAGAAAATCATTCCTCATGAAACTGATTGAGAGAATGCATAGATTGTGCAAAGCTGTCATCAAGGCAAAGGGTGGCTACTTTGAAGAAACTCAACTATAAAATCTATTTTGATTTGTTTAACACGTTTTTGGTTACTACATGAATCCATGTGTTATTTCATAGTTGATGTCTTCACCATTATTCTATTATGTAGAAAATAGTAAAAATTAAAACCCTTGAATGAGTAGGTGTACACACACACCCCAGGTCAAACGTTTTAGAACACCTACTCATTCAAGGGTTTTTGACAGCGTTGCACACTCTTGGCAAAGCCTTTGACAGCTTTGCACACTCTTAGCATTCTCTCAACCATGCTTTTCCAACAGTCTTGAAGAAGTTCCCACATATGCGAAGCACTTGTTGGCTGCTTTTCCTTCACTCTTTGGTCCGACTCGTCCCAAACAATCTCAATTTGATTGAGGTCGGGGGATTGTGGAGGCCAGGTCATCTGATGCAGCACTCCATCACTATCCTTCTTGATAAAATAGCCCTTACACAGCCTGGAGGTGTGTTGGGTAATTGTCCTGTTGAAAAACAAATGATAGTGGGACTAAGCCCAAACCAGATGGGATGGCGTATCACTACAGAATGCTGTGGTAGCCATGATTCCATATGTGTTATTTCATAGTTTTGATGTCTTCACTATTATTCTACAATGTAGAAAATCATAAAAGAAAGAAAAACTGTTAGGTGTTCTAAAACTTTTGACCGGTAGTGTATATATAAAATGTTGTATACATAAGGAGCTATACTGATCAACAGAAAGTGCACAATTGTCTTTTTAAAATCAGACAATAGAGTTTGCCCAATTCAAAGCTCACCTATACCTGTGCATATCATCTATTACTAAGAGGTAATAATAGCTATTAATAATAGCTATTATTTTCAATGTTGCTGGTTTAGTCATTATGTACTTGGTAGTGTTTAAGGATGAGGCTGCCATCTTGTCAGAATCCTGTCACAGAGGAAACAAGGTCCTGGGCTAGGTTAGTTGCTAATCAGCTCCAAGTCAAACAGCCAGGTTCTGGCAGGGAATTGGGAATGTTCCGCAAGAACCAGAATGGGTTCTATAAACCAGTTCCCTTCCAATAGATAAGGATTGGGCCAGCTCGCGATCAAATTGATAAGAGCTATCCAGCCAACTATCATATCAATCAGACCACTTCTTCACTGAACACAGAATAACAGACAGCCCAGCTAGCTTTCGCTTCAAACCGTATAAAAGCATTTAGAAGCCAGTAAGTATTTCAATGAGTCTACTAAAAATGTTATCTTCTCAGCACAAACTCTCTCCTGCCATGTCAGCAACTCAACTCCTTACTTACTTGGCTCAAGTTTTCCTCTCAGGCTACATTAGATGTGACAGAGTAATGCCTGGGCTGGGGTAGGTCTGTTGGTAGTAGTACCTAGTTTGGGTGGGTAGTTCCACAGTGGGTCTGGAAAAAAAAGTCACAGTTGAGCACAGGAGGGCTTGCGGGACAACTGACAGGAGTGGCATGAGGCACGAGTAGCCAGCACCAGTGGAACGATGACCACCTTCCCCCCTGCTCACCCCCCTCTCAGGAAAGCATGTGTGGTAGCTTCGTCTGCAACAGGCATGATTCAGGGAGCTGACTAATTTAGAAAGCTGCTTTTACACTCTGGCGATGCCAGGCCAATCAAACATGGAGACAGAGAGGATAGAAGAGGACAGGACAGAGAGAGATATACCATGATTCATGTCCTAGGTTATAACTGGATACGCCAGCAGCCATTGATGGCCTCAATGCTGGAGCTTTGATAGCCCTCAATCTCCCAGAAATATATTTCTCTCTTGCTCAGTCTCAACACAAAAAAAGGAACAAGTCAGCGGTCACAGGGCAAGAATCCACTCTCGGATTGACACCAAACTTTCAACACTTAAAACACAGACTTTCCACCAACTTAAAAAAAAACTAACAGTAGCTAGCTAGCTATTATTTTCTCAATGTTGCTGGTTTAGTCATTATGTAGTGTTTAAGGATGAGGCAGCCATCTTGTCAGAATCCCTTTGATATACTTTATTAATGACTAGTGAAAACTACTACCCTCTCCAGAGGGTGTACAGGTGACAACAATATGTAAGTCAAGGTCTCACATGGCTCCAAAAGCATTAAGAGAAAAGTTCACTGGACCACTATTTTAAGATCATAACAACCCATAGGCAGTAACTCGTGTAACATATTGGCCTATAGGAAGTGATGAAAGATGAGGTTTGCCATAGCGTTTCGGGTTGATGTGGTGGGTTAAATCTGTCCCGTGTCGATGACAGGGTGAGGGCATGTTCTGGATGTGGGCCAATACTAAACACTATTGTCCTGTTGCCAAGGCAGCCTCCGTGCCAGATACTTTTAGAACCATCGCAAGACACCAGAGCCTGTCGTTTCCAATGGAAGAAAATGAATCATAGCGAGCAGAACAAGCAACGTGGTGGGCAGAGCCAAGCACAAGCTAGTGAGATCCTATTGGCGAGTTCTAGCATTTATTTGTCAAATTTCTGTTAGGGAATGGCTACACTGAATTGCGCATGTGCAATAACTCAATTCGCCTGTGTTCTCCTAAACACCGCATTCTTTTTAACTTTGGGCAAAGGGTAAAGTGCACAAAATGCAGTCCACTCTGTTTGTTACAGATTATAGCTTTGGAAACAGAAAACTGTACGGAGATCAAATGTTTAATAGATGAGAAAATGAGCAGAATTTCAGACAAAATCCATCCAATCCATCCACCCATTAAATGAAAAGACATGTTGACCGTTATTAGGTTCAAATCCCAGGAAAAGTACTCAATAAGTCAGCAAGCAACACAGAGCCTAAATAGTCACCAGGAAACACAAAGCTGAACTGACCCCCATCACCTGCCACTCAAAGAGATTCTCATCATCAAACAGTACCCTCTGGTGTTCACCGACAGATACTGACTGAGAATCCCCCTTTACTTAGCCAACGGCTGGCTCAACAATAACATGAATTAACTGTATTTCAAAACATATTTTTTATTGATTTGTTTAGCTTTGAGTTACAAACGTCAACCCTGAAGCTGATTTATGTTCTGTCAGTTGGTTGGGAAATTGGGTCCTGGGCATGAGGCCAGAGCTTTGAGGTTATTCAGCACAGAGGCAAGGCGCATCGCTTTGTGCTTTCTCTCAGTGGGTTAGCAACGGTTAGCTTAGAAGGCAGAGGAGAGGAAACTGACTCACAGACAAATTAGCTGAGGGGAAATATTAGCACTTTCGTAGCCAACCACTACACGACTTTCAAAATCGTAATGTCGCTGAGCCCCTCACATTAAACAATCTTTCCTGTGGTTATTTTTGCCAACGTAATGGTGCACACACTAAACGTTCTGGCACAGGCAGGGTGTCACTAGGGTTGCATAATTTGATCACTTTCCCCCCCTCATAACTTAGCCTACTGTTCTGACTTGGTGGTGCACATGTAGCCTATAGCCTGTTTTAGAGAAATGTAATTGAATATTTTAAGAGCTTTCATTGACTGCTTATATAACCCCTTTATTTATCCTATGCTTCTAACTTGGTGTACAGGGAGAATACTGTAAGAACGCCGCATGTTCTGAATTCTGTCGCTGTACATTTCAAAAAAAGTGTTGAACAAGTAGTTTTATTGACTACGTCCGTCCTACAGTAGCTCGCTCATTAAGGTCTTAATTGAAATAACGGATTGGCTCTTATGCGCTTGTCGTTCCCTTATGCCATAGTTTGTACATCTCAATTGTCAGTAGAAACCATATTTGCCAAAGCAAGTCAGCCATATCAGCTATGTTACTTTTAAAAAAGCAGTACATGAGGCTGAATTAACTGTTTTGCTGCCAGACAAGGCTCCGCTGATAGCCAGGTGTGGCGATGGTAAGAATTCACTCCATGGTGCTGAAAAGAAAGCTCTGCTGTCGGGACAGCTTTATGTAGGCCCTAACAGTATGTGGGCACCATTATAGTGCAATTAATGTATTATTTAGTGGTATTGCTGGCAAGTATCTAAAAAGTAGAGGTTTTTTTGCCCCACCAAGATTTACATGCTAAAATCATTACTGTGGGTCTGAAAGAACTGCTATTGCCTTCCTGCCTGCCCACTCTCTTGGCTTCTGTATTTAACATTGGGCAAACAAGAACTTGCATCCCTCTTTAAATAGTCTATTGGTATAAGAAATGCAAGAACAAAACATGTCTAGCTAACTACTCTAGTCTAGCTTTTCCTGCATGGGACTCCAATAACTAAGGAGCATGTTTTAAGGAGAGGCCAGCAGACCACAGGTGCATGCGCACTGTGCACGAGACAGAGTCTATAAATTATAAGCTTATTATGAATAACCCATCATTCATTAGCTAAATATAAGGCTAATACTGCATTGAAATTATTTACCGAAAGAGGTAGGCTAGGATACGGAGAGATGTATACACACTGAACAAAAATAAAAAGCAAAACGGAACAATTTAAATGATTTTACTGAGGTACAGTTCATAAGGAAATCATTCAAATGAAGTACTCATTAGGCCCTAATCTATGGATTTCACATGACTGGACAGGAGCGCAGCCATGGGTTGGCATAGGCCTACCCACTGGGGAGCCAGGCCCAGCCAATGAGAATGCGTTTATCCCCACAAAAGGGCTTTATTACAGACAGAAATACTCCTCAGTTTCATCATCAGCTGTCCGAGTGGCTGGTCTCGGGAGATTCACCCAGGTGAAGAAGCCGGCTGTGGAGGTCCTGGGCTGGCGTGGTTACACGTGGTCTGCATTTGTAACGCTTATTGGACGTACTACCAAATTCTCTAAAATGACGGCGGTGGTTTATGGTAGAGAAATTAACATTAAATTATCTGGCAACAGCTCTGGGACATTCCTGCCGTCAGCATGCCAATTGCAGGCTCCCTGAAAACGTGAGACATCTGTGGCAAACTGCCTATTTTAGAGAGGCCTTTTATTGTCCCCAGCACAAGGTGAACCTGTGTAATGATCATGCTGTTTAATCAGCTTCTTGATATGCCACACTTGTTTTGTGGATAGATGATCTTGGCAAAGGAGAAATGCTCACTAACAGGCATGTAAACAAATGTATAGAAAACCAGAAGTTTTTTGTGCACATGGAAAAATGCTGGGGTCTTTTATTTCAGCTCATGAAACCAACACTTTACATGTTATGTTTATATTTTTGTTCAATATACACAGTACCTGTCAAAAGTTTGGACAAACCTACTCATTCATGGGTTCTTTATTTTGACCATGTTCTACATTGTAGAACAATAGTAAAGACATCAAAACTATGAAATAACACATATGGAATCATATAGTAACCAAAGTGTTAAACCAATCAAAATATATTTTATGTGAGATTCTTCAAAGCAGCTACCCTTTGCCTTGATGACAGCTTTGCACACTCTTGGCATTCATTGAAGCAGCTTCACGAGGTAGTCACCTAGATGGCATTTCAATTAACAGGTGTGCCTTGTTAAAAGTTCACTTGTGGAATTTATTTCCTTCTTAATGCGTTCGATCCAATAGAAGATAGGGCTATTTGGTAAAAGACCAAGTCCATAATATGGCAAGAACAGCTAAAATACACAAAGAGAAACAAGAGACCATCATTACTTTAAGACACGAAGGTCAGTCAATCTGGAAAATTTCAAGAACTTTTAAAGTTTCTCCAAGTGCAGTCGCAAAAACCACCAAGCACTATGATGAAACTGGCTCTCTTGAGGACCACCACAGGAAAGGAAGACCCAGAGTTACCTCTGCAGCAGAGGACAAGTTCATTAGAGTTAACTGCACCTCAGATTGCAGCCCAAATAAAAGCTTCAGAGTTCAAGTAACAGAAATACATCTCAACATCAACTGTTCAGGGGAGACTGCGTGAAATCAGGCCTTCATGATCAAATTGCTGCAAAGAAACCACTACTAAAGGACACCAATAAGAAGAGACTTGCTTGGGCTGAGAAACACAAGCAATAGACATTAGACCAGTGGAAAACTGTCCTGTGATCTGATGAGTCCAAATTTGAGACTTTTGGTTCCTCTGTGTCACGGTTCCTCCGTGTCAACCTCCGTGTCTTTGTGAGACAGAGTAGGTGAACGGATGATCTCCGCATGTGTTGTTCCCACGTGAAGCACGGAGGAGGAGGTGTAGTGGTTCTGTGCTGGTGACACTGTCTGATTTATTTAGAATTCAAGACACACTTAGCCAGCATGGCTACCTCAGCATTCTGCAGCGATACACCATCCTATCTGGTTTGTGCTGAGTGGGACCATCATTTGTTTTTGTTCAACAGGACAATGACCCAAAACACCTCCAGGGTGTGTAAGGGCTATTTGACCAAGAAGGAGAGTGATGGAGTGCTGCATCAGATGACCTGGCCTCCACAATCCCTCGACCTCAAACCAATTGAGATGATTTTGGATGAGTTGGACTGCAGTGAAGTAAAAACAACCAACAAGTGCTCAGCATATATGAGTACTCCGTCAAGACTGTTGTAAAAGCAGTGCTCATAAAGCGTTTTGAGAGAATGCATAGATTGTGCAAATATGTCATCAAGGCAAAGGGTGGCTACTTTGAGGAATATTAAATATTTTATTTGTTTACTACTTTTTTGGTTACTACATGATTCCATGTGTCATTTCATAGTTTTGATATATTCACTATTTATTCTACAATGTCGAAAATAGTACAAATATAGAAAAACTCTTGAATGAGTAGGTGTGTCCAAACTTTTGACAGGTACTGTATCTATATCAATCTTGAACAAGATTATCTATTTTGGATGCAATTTGAACAGAATTGCTGTAGAAAAAGACTGCGTGAGAGTGCTCGCACGTGCACTGATTTCAATTAATGCTATTCGAGCGATAGGCTGTTTTAAAACTCTGCAGCTACAATTTAAAAAATATAATCTTTACAAAAAAAAAAATGAAGTGACCTCCGAAAGCCAGATGGAGATGTGTAAATCAGACGTGCATTCGGTCCTTATATTACTGTTGAATAGGCTATGCTGCAGCAAATTTAGGCCTACCTGTCACAAGAAAAAAAGATACCATGATGAGATGATAAGCCTACATGCATACCGAGATGGGCTGTCGGTCCCCACCCTGAGCGTTGATGATTGATCATATGAGAGCAGAGAGAAGGCACATTTAGACATTGCATAGAATTTAACAGTTCCATTTCACATCACGCTGTTTATACAAATAATTTACTTATAATTTCCTGGTTTCTCGCAGTTATTTATCCCGGGAAAGGGGTGTGGTTTTGGGCGGTAAATCTCGGTAACCGGGTTCCCGCCATTCAACCCTAGGTATCACACACTACAAGATTTTTCACTTGGTCGTGAAGATTCTCGATACCACCACGCTGTCTCGCGAAAACAATGTGATGATGTGGATGGATTGTTAACATAGCTAGAACGAGTCATAGCTCAAAGCAGCCTAATAAACGTTTTCAGTCAGCTTGCAATAGAGTAAAAAAACGCATTGGCCTACTAGTAGTAGCCTAGTCATCGCTCCTGCTCGAGAGTACACATTCTGGGTGATGCAAAACATTGTCTCACTGGCTTCTTCTCTGGCAAGCGCTCATTAGCTGCTGCTGATCACCGTTCTCAAAGCCTTTGTTCTGATAAAATCAAACATGTCCCGGTATTTTCAAACATCTGGCATCGCTCAAAGACGGGATCAGTAGACACATGGTGGAGAGAGTTGCGAATGAGATTTCAATTTAACTTTGTGTTGTGAGGCAGGGCAGAATGCTAATTACAAAAATGCCCAGAGTTGATCACATGGGAACAGTCAGCACAACAGAGACTGAGACAAATTGTCCAGTCACAGCAAATAGCTAGCCAACTACCCTTCTGTTTTTCCATAACACCAGCAAATTTTCCACCCCCACGATTATTATGACACCTCAACATTTCCACCATGACCCAGAAGCACACTTAGACACTGCTTATTCAGCAACCAGGGGAGCCGAAGCACTCTGATAAAGAAAAGAGTATCCCTTTACAAGTACTATACAGATGTACTCCCATCTCAACCCCAGTAACCCACCACACTTCAGACAGACTGGCTGGGTGTATGTAAGTTCACCAGTTACTGCACAAGACGCTGTGGATTGCACAATTCCAACAAAATACAGCAACCCCACATGGAAGCAGACACAGAGAGATAAGGCTGCAGAAGACATAAGCCTTCAAAGAACTGGTGCATAGAGGGAGAGAGAAGAGGAGAGGTTTTTGGGAGCCATGTGTGTCAGAGCCTCTTATCTGAGCAGGCTTCAGTGCCGGCAGGAGGCTCTCCCTGCTCTCATATCATTTTTCTCCCCCCCCTTCCTCCCCAAAAACACCCACCCCTCTCTGACCTAAATGCTTACCCAACAGACGCCAAAATCAGTTACACAAACCAGACCCCTTCCTTTCCCACCACAGCCTGCCACTTTGCTCGGTAGCCCCAGGCCAGCCACAGAAAATAAATTACATTTAACAGTGCATTAACATGCAGATATGTCAGCTCAAAATGTGGATGAACAGTAGTAACAAGACACAGAGACATGGAGAGAAAGAGAGGAGGAGGCCTATGCATGGCCCAAAAAGGCTGCTGCGTCTGGTAACCCTAAAGAGCCACGGAAGCCTACCTTTCATGATGCCCTTGTCTCAGTGAACGGTGTAGATCTGTCCTCTGACAAACAACCTCCGATGCCAGATTGGTCCAGAGTGGGAAGAGAAAGAAAGAGAAGAGGGAGGCAGGGCAGGGCTAAGTCACATGACAACCAGACTGGGGGGAGAAACTAACTGGCTGTTCCCAGTTCCTGTGTGCGTCCCAAATGGCCCCTTATTCCCTGCACTACTTTTGACCAGAGCATTACGGGTCCTGGTCAAAAGTAGAGCACTATAAACGGAATAGGGGGCCATTTGGAACACACAACCTATGCCAGCCAGGCCAGGGCTCCCCACCAGTAACCACAGCCAACACGACCCACAAAGCCATGGGGCGGTGACAGGGTTTGACGGTGACAGGAAAAGGTTGGCCTGCTGTCACCTGTCTATTCGGACGGCCATTAGACAGCTAGTCTGCATCCGAAATTGCACCCTATTCCCTAATATATATATATATATAGCACTACTTTTGACCAAAACTATGTAAGAAATATGGTGCTATTAGGACACACCTTTAGTCTGCTGTGTGTTTCTCTCTGGCCCTATAGGATTCTCCCCAGAGAAGAGTTAACCAATCAACAGGCTGAACTGTCGTTCAGGATAGCAAAAGGAGTCATTGGCTAGAACAATCTCCATGGAAGGAGGGACGGATGTGGGTCAACTGTAAGAGATGATGAGCCAAACAGAGGGACAGTAAAAAGAGAAGGAAAAAACTATAACAAAAGAGGAGAAAACAACTTTACCACATGGATGGATGCCAACACACAAACAGTCTACGCTCACTGTCCTGCAGTAGACTGTTCCTGTCAGATGTGAACAAAGCTTCTCATCCAGGTCGAAGGTCAGAGGTTAAGTGGGGTCTATGCCGCCCAGGTTACTGATAGTATGTGCTGACACACAGATATGCATTCAAACCACAGAGTAGAACACTAATAATTCACCATTTGCAAAAGGGATCAGGTTTGCAAACAGTCAATTGTGTAGAAAGCTAAAATGTCAGCAATGCAGTTTGTTGAATATGGCAATCAGCCTAAAGCTCACTAAAAGACTTAAACGATCTGGCAGCACTGAAGATAGCCCATTAAGGACGGAGTAAGAGGTTCTGAAGAGGCCTACTACTGGAATGGTCTTTAGATAAGGGAGTAGAGCAGAGACTGAAGGACAGACAGGCTCTCTATCAGCTTTACAGTGCAAATATACCAGCTCTCTCCGTTTCACAAGCTGTCGTTGTCCTAAATGGCATTCTTTCCCCTTTAACGTGCACTACTTTTAACCAGAGCCAAATGGGCCCTGGTCAAAAGTAGAGCACGGGCCTCCCGGGTGGCGCAGTGGTTAAGGGCTCTGTACTGCAGCACCAGCTGTGCCACCAGAGCCTCTGGGTTCACGCCCAGGCTCTGTCGTAACCGCCCGCGACCTGGAGGTCCGTGGGGCGACGCACAATTTGCATAGAGTTGTAGGGTTAGGGAGGGCTTGGCCAGTAGGGATATCCTTGTCTCAACGCGCACCAGCGACTCCTGTGGCGGGCCGGGTTAGCCTTGGTTAGCAGGGCACGCTAACCAGGGTTGCCAGGTGCACGGTGTAGCCTCCGACACATTGGTGCGGCTGGCTTCCGGGTTGGATGCGCGCTGTGTTAAGGAGCAGTGCGGCTTGGTTGGGTTGTGTATTGGAGGACGCATGACTTTCATGCGTCCTCCAATACAGTCTCTCCCGAGCCCGTATGGGAGTTGTAGCGATGAGGCAAGATAGTAGCTACTAACAATTGGATACCACGAAATTGGGGAGAAAAAGGGGGTACATTTTTTTTTTAAAGTAGAGCACTAAATAGGGAATCGGGTGCTATTTTTGGGACACAACATCTGCTTGGGGCAATGTAAAAAAAATACTGCAGTAATAGTGTGGATAAACAAGCAAGGCATAAGCAACTAACACTTCACAAGACTAAGCCTTCTTCAGGCAACTTCTTCAATGACAAAGTCTAAGTTGGAAGAGACAGTTTACCAAAACATACTATCGTTTCTGTGTTTGGTTCTGTAAAAATTGGTGAAAGACAACACAGAGGTTTGGATATGTCGTGGTAATGACCATTGGATAGGACTGTCCTACAGCAACTCTTCATTCCCAAATAAACAGGAGGTGTGAATCATGAACAAAACATCTGATATCCTGAGTATTCGGTCTGTGTGAACGCAACGAGTGAGAGATGGGTGCTAAAAGTGCGAATTCGGGGATGTATGATAGACAGCCTAGCCTTTGCAAGTCTAATCTGCAATTATTTGTACAGAGCTGATGCTCAATAACATTTCAAAATGTACATTAAGGAAATAGACGCTTGGTTCAAACAGAATCCCGTCTCTAATAAGCGTCAGTTGTGTTCAGTGATTGAAAATAAACACCCAAGCTATTAATTGAAGTTTTACGATAGTCTCCCATTGACATCAATGCATGACTAAGTGAAAATTAAACTTAAGTGGAAGTTTGGATTTGCCCCTAAACTCTCAGATCAGTGGGAATGACAGAAACTAGATAAGGAGGACTGGATCCATTCAATATCCCCCACACATTAACGGCTAAAACAAAACAAAAAGACACATCCAGGTCTTCGTCAGGAAGCACTGCAAATCATATTATCTTCAAATCAAAATTGTAATTGTCACATACATGTGTCACATACATGTGATTATTTGAAAATTGTACACCCAACATAGGCAGCTACTGCCCCTTTAAGACCTAGAATGAATTTTGTCACATGTTGTGATTCTTACCAAATATGTTGTTCTTACACTATTCAAACCCCATAATCAAATAAACAGCGTATGAAGCGCTTAGCCTATAGATCACATATTTTCAAACAAATAATAGTAACTACATATCCACACATATTTTGGAAATTCTCTGCATCCTTGCCAATCGCTAAACAATATCCAAAAACGGCACACCTTTTTTTTCCCACAAATCTGCACATCATCATCATCATCATCTTCTCTCTTTTGTGGCACCAATGTGAGTGGTTATTTCCGGGGAAACAGCGTTGCAGTATAGTGTGTGGTGCGGGAATTGCGAATTTAGGGAGCTTTGTGTTCACATTGCCCTAAAAAAGGGCAATGTGATCTGAGAGTTTCAGACCACCTCTCGAAATGTTCTCAGTTCATTAAGGGGCACTTTTGAGGGATCTTATTTCCTTTGGAA
Source organism: Oncorhynchus mykiss (assembly GCF_057628025.1). Taxonomy (NCBI): domain Eukaryota; kingdom Metazoa; phylum Chordata; class Actinopteri; order Salmoniformes; family Salmonidae; genus Oncorhynchus; species Oncorhynchus mykiss. Next base: position 37,061,115 of record NC_143036.1, read on the forward strand.
AGCGAACCACAATGAGTTCACAAAACTAGGGTGAAAGAGACCAACTGTTAAAACACCCTTAGTGTCTTTGCTTATGTCCTGTACTAATTTCTCCCAGTCTCTTCATCTCGCACTGACAGACACAATTAGGCTAGTAACAGACGCCAGAGTATCTGTGTGTACAAAGTACAAACTAGTGTTTTCAGGACTACAGTACAACAAAAATACAGCATATTTCCGTATGGTTTTGTGCTATGAGATTATGCACAACGGACTCAGACTAGGGACCGTTTGGGAATGATGACAAGGCAATGTGACATAACATGTCAACCAGTCCTCAGAGGTGGAAGGGAAGGACCAAGTAAATGTCATAAAAATAGTGAAACATGAAAAAGTTAAACTTTTCAGATAAAACTATACTAAATAATTTCACATAACCAAATAATTGATTAAAACACACTGTTATGCAATGTAGGTCTACAGTAGCCTCAACAGCACTCTGTAGGGAGGCACAATGGTGTAGCCAGAGGACAGCTAGTTTCCGTCCTCCTACAGTGGGTCTTCCTTTAAAAGTTATAAGCTTATGCCGCAACCGCTAGTGGTAGATGGTAGCATTCTGTGATTGCACCACACTATCAAAGGGGGGAGTTAGAACGCTGATCTATCAGTAGTCTAAACTGCGGCACAAATTGACCATCTTTTCGTAAACTAATGGAGTTATCAGTATCAGTCAGAGAGTCTCTTCTCTGGCACTAGACTCCTGCATCAGACAACAACAAAAAACTGTCGGTGGTCCTGGAGTTAAGAGAGAACTTGGGTAAATACAAAATGGGGGAATTACACTTTTCTTTCCCTCTAAAAACAGAAATAAATCATTGTAAATAACAAACTGGCTTTACTTACAAATTAGTAAGAATGTCTTACCCGATGTTCAAGAATGGGCTTTATCCAGATGACAACAGCTCACTTTGAAAACTAAATTTCCAAAATATCGTTATTTTTTTTAAACAAAACATAGAAAGTTGGTTGCAATTTCAGTTTTATGCACCAGAAAAGACAGAAGAAATAATTCAACAAATATTGTGGTTAAACTCAAATATACTAATTGATTAAAAAAAATGTTATCAATTGGAAGGGGGGGGAAAGTAAGGAACTCGTCTGTCGGCCCTGAATTAAAGACTAAAATTGGTTCAAGAAAATTGTGATAATTAAAAATATATACCAGTGTCCTGACTCTGCTGTGAGGATCTGAAGGATCAGGTTAAAGTGGGTGCACCTCTACTCCGCTCTCTCTCTCCCGTAGAGGGGGAGAGGGGTGAAGTAGGCCGTTTTATGACAGTCGTAAATACCTGCAGGCACTCGCTCTCCCACTCTGCAGAAATGGAAGTTAAAATCCCTTTGTACTACTGCGACATCCAAGATTGGATAATGAAACAATATTTCTGAAATCCAAACATTTGGAATGGTGCGTGGGTATTTAAAATAAATAAAACTGGCCTTCTTTAGACTAGTTGAGTATCTGGAGCATCAGCATTTGTGGGTTTGATAACAGGCTCAAAATGTCCAGAAACAAAGGACTTTCTTCTGAAACTCAGTCTATTCTTGTTCTGAGATCCCTTCAGTCCAGAATAGACTGACTAGTTTCAGAAGAAAGTTATTTGTTTCTGGCCATTTTGAGCCTGTAATCAAACCCACAAATGCTGATGCTCCAGATACTCAACTAGTTCAAAGGCCAGTTTTATTGCAAATAATAATTTGTTCTTAAACTGACTCGCCTAGTTAAATAAAGGTTAAATAAATCAAATGAAAATGTCTTCTGTAAATCAGAACAACTGTTTTCAGCTGTGCTAACATAATTGCAAAATGTTTTCTAATGATCAATTAGCCTTTTAAAATGATGCCATTGGAACACAGGTGTGATGATTGCTGATAATAGGCTTCTGTACGCCTACATAGATATTCCATTAAAAATCAGCCGTTTACAGCTACAGTAGTAATTTACAACATTAACAATGTCTATCTATCAATGTCTATATGTCTGTCTATCAATTTGAGGTTATTTTAAAAGAGACAAAAAAAAATTGCTTTTCTTTAAAAAACAAGGACATTTCTAAGTGACCCCAAACTTTTGAACGGTGGTGTATATAAAAATGTCTTACAGAGCCTTTCCATAAGTCCACTCAAGTTCCTTCAACTGTCTTCTGACTGTGATTAGAGCGTGTTGATGTTGTGCCGTGATGCCAGCAGATTCCAGATTGCCGATTGCTCATCACCTTCAACCATCAGTGAGTCGATGGCTTGAAAAGTCTAGCTGGAAATGGAATACAATGTCAAAATTTGCAGCATACAGTAAAGACCAGCAGTTTATTTATTTAAGCATTATTTGGCCTACTTTACAGTATTGTAGCCTACTGTAACCTATTCATTTTCCTGGGTTTTCTCAGTCGGTGTAACACCGGCGAATAGCACAGTCCGTGACTATAACCCCCAAGTCTAACAGTATTTTACCGACATGTTTAAATATTCAAGGCTCCTTTCTCTTCAAGTTATTTTAAGCCATCCACCTTTGATTGGCTATTAGCAGGACAATAGACTCTTACCAAGTCCACCAAATGCATTGTTTTCTCACCACATTGGGATGGATCCATAACAAATTACTATGTGAATAAATATCACTGAATGCCAGAAATATTGGAATAAAGTATGGTAATGAAGGCAACAAATTGCTGCTTACTGGAACACCCAAAAAGTCATCCAATTGTTATAATAGGATTTGAAGCAAAAGCCTACCTGCGTGTAGTCAACTATTTCAGCACTGTTTCGCGCTGCTCAGACAAGCATGGGGACTGGTCTTGATAAATTAATGAGATTTTTTATTTTCACTGAATCTCCATTTGGGTATTGGTTAGCCTACGATTAGGGTGTGGAAATGTTAGGATTATTTTGCTCTTCACTCGCAGTCACTTAGTAAGCCTACTCCCGACTGGTCACGTTGTACAGCACCATATTTTCCTAACGGAAACCCAGAGGGTTTCATTTTTTTTGGAATAGAAACACCATAATATTAAATCAAATTAATTAAGCAACATTTCTAAGAACATAGTAAATGGGATTGATATTAACAAAAATATGTTTCTCTAGTACAGCCAATTTTAAAAACAGTCAAATGCAAGTCAAAGGTGCCCTCTGGTGGTCAAACTAGCACTAACTAGCATTAATGGTAACAATGGCTGACACCTAAATAACGTGCCATAGAATTATGCAGCAGCCCGCAAGCTGTGCTGCAGTACGACACAACTTTTAAAGGAAGAACCACTGTATGGGTACATTGACTTGATTCAATGTACCAATACAGGTACATGGTTCTCACTCTCTTCCATAAACTTATGACAACTACCGGAGGACGTCCGTCAACCTATCAGAGCTCTTGCAGCATGAACTGACATGTTGTCCACCCAATCAAAGGATCAGAGAATGAATCTAGTACAAAAAGCATAAGTTACAGCTAGCTAGCAGTGCATAAAATATGGTGAGTAGTTGACTAACAGAAAGAAAATACTGTTCTAACAAATTAATTTCTTTAAAAATGAGAAAGAAACAGCGAGCGATATATATTTAGTTGTATTTTTTATTTAACTTGCTAGCAAATGCAGCTAGCTAGTTTAGCCTACTCAAACAGACAGGGATTTCATGTTAGCTAGCTGGCTATCCAACACTGGAACTTCTCCAAGTCAAGGTAGGCTTTTGGTTTTATTAATGTATTACCACTGGGGCCCGCAGGTGTAATTTCTAAACTGCTTGCTGCTGACATACACTGTACTGCATGATTATAGCGGGTTTAATAATGCATAGGTGACAATAATGAAGTTTTTTTAATATACTTGGGCACAGACAGCTGATGTGTTGTGCACTAAAGTCCACATGCAAAGGGAAAAGGTAAGAGGAGAGTGTGTAGATGTGTCACTGAAGAATTAGGGGCCAAATGTCTCAATCTTGGGGTCTCAATTTGAAGAGGGAGGGGGTGTGCAAAGATCCCTTCAGTCCAGGGGGTGGGGGTGGGGGGGGGGGGGGGGGGGGGGATAGAGTGAGCGTGAGACCTTTCAAACACAAACAGGGACAGTAAACTGTTCCAAGATTTATAAGAACATACAGTGCTGCCTGTTACTACCACACACGCAGCACACAGTCAGTATCTGGATAACGTGTGAAATGCTTGATAAAGTATCTGATATCAACAGAGAGGTATATTTCTGTGTGATTTAAATACTGACTGGCTTTCATCAAGCAGCTCACTCAAGAAAAAGCTTCAACCTACCAGGGTAGTTACAAACAGCACAGGAATTAAAATCAACATGTATTGATCACATCTTTACTAATGCTGCAGAAATTTGCTTGAAAGCAGTATCCAGATCCATTAGATGTAGTGATCACAATATAGTAGCCATATCTAGGAAAATCAAAGCTCCAAAGGCTGGGCCTAATATAAAATATACGTTTTATAGTTATTCCTATGATGTCAAGAATATCTGGTTGGTCCGTGGTGTGTAATGAGGAGCAAACAGACACTGCAAACTTAGGCAAAACATGCCAGCAACAGATGCGGACACTACACATCCATGTATATCTGACCAAATTATGAAAGACTAACATTGTAATTTTAAATCCCATAAATTTAGTGTGGAAGAGGTGAAAAAATGATTGTTGTCTATCAACAATCACAAGCCACCGGGGTCTGACAACTTGGATGGAAAATTACTGAGGATAATAGCGGACGATATTGCCATATCTTCAATTTAAGCCCACTAGAAAGTATGTGCCCTCAGGCTTGGAGGGAAGCAAAAATAATTCTGGTACTTAAGAACAGTAAGCCCCCTTTACTGGCTCAAATAGCCAATCAATCAGCCTGTTACCAACCCTTAGTAAACTTTTGGAAACATTTTGTTTGACCAGATACAATGCTATTTTACAGTAAACAAATTGACAAACTTTCAGCATGCTTATAGAGAAGGATATTCAACGAGCACAGCACTTACACAAATGACTGATGGTTGGCTGAGAGAAATTGATGATCAAAAGATTGAGGGCTGTTTTGTTAGACTTCAGTGCAGCTTCTGCTGCTGGCAAAACTGCTGCTGCCAAAACGTATGTGTTTTTTAAAATTATTATTATTATTCGTTTTTAAATCGTCCGATTAATCGGTATCGGCTTTTTTGGCCCCCAATAATTGGTATTGGCGTTGAAAAATCATAATCGGTCGACCTCTAATACACACACGATGGCATACACACTATACACACACGTACACATGGATTGTGTACTGTACTGTAGTGGTGATGTAGGTCAAACAGTCTGAATGTATTGTAAAATTGCATAAACTGCCTTAATTTTGCTGCACCCCAGAAAGAGTAGCTGCTGGCAGCAGCTTAATACAAATACACACAGTTGATGGTGAGCTGGGTGGGGGTAAAGAGAGAACAAGACAGGAGACATTTCTGACAGTCTGGGGGAAGGAGGGAGAATGATTAAGGATGGATCGATTGAAGTAGCTGAGGACAGCGCAGGAATGAGTGCATAGTTACCTGCAAAAGCTAAATTAACCCCGTTCCTAGGAGAGAATGTAGAAAACAAGAACATGGACAGAGAAAAAAAAGTGAATACCCTAAACTCCCTCCCCTCCTTGTACCTAAATCAGATTAGGATGTGTCCAGAATGCTACCCTACTCCCTATATAAAGGCTGACCAAACTGACCACGTTTGGTTTGACCCGCCAGGACCACTAGGGGGCCCCCAACCAAAAAAAAGGCAGTCAGTCTTAACTCACTGTTTAAATATAGCATAGTAGAATACACAACCTGCAATTTCTGCATTTGATAAGTTTTCCTCTTGTAATGTCAGTCACTGAAAATCAATTAGCCCATGACACCTAACATTTTATAGATTGCTATGTAAGATAGCTGGCTACTAGACTATCTAAACCTTGTAGTAATCATGTGGCCAAATTACTGACTGGGCACCAATGACTGCATGGCCGTGCATGACTCCAACCCCATCATTAAGTTTGCTGACGACACCTGATCACCGACGATGAGACAGCCTATAGGGAGGAGGTAAGTGACCTGGCAGTGTGGTGCCAGGACAACCATCTTTCCCTCAAAGTTAACAAAAACAAAGCATACGGCCCAATACATCACATCACTGGGGCCCGAGCTCCCTGCTATCCAGGACCTCTATACCAGGCGGTGTCAGAGGAAGGCCCCAAAAAATTGTCAGACTCCAACCACCCATGTTATAGACTGTTCTCTCTGCTACCGCACGGCAAGCAGTATCGATGCATCAAGTCTGCAACCAACAGGATCCTGAACAGCTTCTACTCCCCAAACCATATTACTGCTAAATAGTTAAAATATCTACCCGGACTATCTGCATTGAGCCCCACTTGCACTAAATATTTTGACTCATCACATACGCTGCTGCTACTGCTTATAATCTATACTGTTGCCTAGTCACTTTATCCCTACCAAAATGCACATATCTACCTCAATGACTTTGTACCCCTGCACATCGACTCTGCGTGGTATCTTTCTATTATCCTTTTTCTTTGCATTGTTGGGAAAGGCCCATTAGTAAGCATTTTAATGTTAGTTGACCAAACTTGAAACAAATCAAATGTTATTTGAAGTCACTCACTCAAGACATCATATGAACATGGCATTTCATAGCAAAATGTGTAGAACTACAGGGAATTACCATTAAAAACGGCAACATTCTCTCCATCCAATGGCTAAATGAGTATAATCACATTACATTTGTTTTAAAACTGCTAAGTTTGATCTCTGCCACATGGTAAAACGTGTAGAATTGCAGGACATGAACTTTAAAGCAGAAAATTGGGGGGGGGGGGGGGGTCACTAAAATGTTTTGCCTGCGTGGTGGAGATTTTATGGTACAATGGTAATACTGGTAATCACAATGTGCTGTTTAGTGCCAAGCAATATGGCCACGAATTGATTAATGTTTGTAATTTTATGCTAACTTTAAAAAAAATCTATTGTTTCAAGACCCTAAAAACTACACTGAACAAAAATATAAATGTAACATGTTAAGTGTTGGTCTCATGAGCTAAAATAAAAGATTGCATACACACAAAAAGCGTATTTCGCTCAACTTTTGTGCACAAATTTGTTTACATCCCTGTTAGTGAGCATTTCTCTTTTGCCAAGATAATCCATCCACCTGACAGGTGTGGCATATCAAGAAGCTGATTAAACAGCATGATCATTACACAGGTGCACCTTGTGCTGGTGGCGATAAAAGAACACTAAAATGTGCAGTTGTCACAGCACAATGTCACAGATATCTCAAGTTGAGGGAGCGTGCAATTGGAATGATGATGCCAGGAATGTCCACCAGAGCTGTTGCCAGATAAAATAACGTTAAATTATCTACCATAAGCCAACTACAACGTCGTTTTAGAAAATCTGGCAGCATGTCCAACAGGCCTCACAACCGCAGACCATGTGTAATAACGCCAGCCCAGGACCTCGACATCTGGCTTCTTCACCTGCGGGATCGTGAGAGAACAGTCCAACCAGAAAGCTGATGAAACTGTGGGTTTGCACAACCAAAGATCAAAAATCGTCTCAGGGAAGCTCATTTGCATCCTCACCAGGGTCTTGACTTGACAGCAGTTTGTCATCGTAACCGACCTCGATGGCCACTGGCACACTGGAGAAGTTCTCTTCATGGATGAATCCCGGTTTCAACTGTATGGCAGACAGCGTATGGCGTCGTGTGAGCAAGCAGTTTGCTTTTGTCAATGTTGTGAACAGAGTGCCCCAAGGTGGGGGTGAGGTTATGGTATGGGCAGACATAAGCTACGGACAACGAACACAATTGCATTTTATCGATGGCAATTTGAATGCACAGAGATACCGTGACGAGATCCTGAGGCCCAATGTCGTGCCATTCATCCGCCTCCATCACCTCATGTTTCAGCATGATAATGCACAGCCCCATGTCGCAAGGATCTGTACACAATTCCTGGAAGCTAAAAACTTCCCAATTCTTCCATGGCCTGCATACTCAGACATGTCACCCATTGAGCATGTTTGGGATGCTCTGGATCAGCGTGTAAGACAGCGTGTTCCAGGTCCTGCCAATATCCAGCAACTTCGCACAGCCATTAGAGGTGTGGGACAAAATTCCACAGGCACAATCAACAGCTTGATTAACTCTATGCGAAGGAGTGGTGTCGCGCTGCATGAGGCAAATGGTGGTCACACCAGATACAGACTGGTTTTCTGATTTCATGTGAACTACTGTATATAGATTAGACCCTAATTAATTAATTCATTAATTTCAATTGACAGATTTCCTTGTATGAACTGTAACTCTGTTAACAAAAAAATGTGCATGTTGCATTTTTGCTGCATTTATATTTTTGTTCAGTGTAAGAAGCTATTGTTTAATTATGTCGATTTGTTCTGCTAGCTACCCACCACTCTGAATATATTTTGTCCCCTTCAAGCCCAAAAGTGTAAGCACCCCTGATTTATAAAGCGCACTACATTTGACCAAAGCCTAATGTTGTGGTGGGTCTAACATTTGAAGTTCATATACCCAACTTCACACTTCTTCCACTTGTATGACAGACAGACCAGTCCACAGTGAAACAACCTCCCCCAAACCAATAATGCTCACGAGACAGATTTATATCCACCTCGTTTCCATCAATTAAACTCTAAGCCAGCTCATTCGTCCAAGGTCTAGGAGTCTGAAAGGATGTGGGCAGCAATGGTCAATGTTGCCATATCTGTTCTGTCAAGTCTTGAGCTGCAGTCTAGGAGATAAATTAAACTCAGCAAAAAAATAAACGCCCCTTTTTCAGGACCCTGTCTTTCAAAGATATTTTGTAAAAATCCAAATAACTTCACAGATCATCATTGTAAAGGGTTTAAACAATGCTTGTTCAATATAACCATGAACAATTAATGAACATGCACCTGTGGAACAGTCGTTAAGACACTAACAGCTTTCAGACGTTAGGAAATTTAGGACACTAAAGAGGCCATTCTACTGACTCTAAAAAACACCAAAAGAAAGATGCCCAGGGTCCCTGCTCATCTGTGTGAACGTGCCTTAGGCATGCTGCAAGGAGGCATGAGGACTGCAGATGTGACCAGGGCAATAAATTGCAATGTCCGTACTGTGAGACACCTAAGACATCACTACAGGGAGACAGGACGGACAGCTGTTCGTCCTCGCAGTGGCAGAACACGTGTAACAACACCTGCACAGGATCGGTACATCCGAACATCACACCTGCGGGACAGGTACAGGATGGAAACAACAACTGCCCAAGTTACACCAGAAATGCACAATCCCTCCATCAGTGCTCAGACTGTCCGCAATAGCCAGAGAGAGGCTGGACTGAGGGCTCGTAGGCCTGTTGTAAGGCAGGTCCTCACCAGACATCACCGGCAACAACGTCACCTATAGGCACAAACCCACCGTCACTGGACCAGACCGGACTGCCAAAAAGTGCTCTTCACTGACGAGTCACAGTTTTGTCTCACCAGGGGTGCTGGTCGGATTTGCGTTTATCGTCGAAGGAATGAGCATTACACAAGGCCTGTACTCTGGAGCGGGATCGACTGGGAGGTAGAGGGTCCATCATGGTCTGGGGCGGTGTGTCACAGCATCATCGGACTGAGCTTGTTGTCATTGCAGGCAATTTGTGTTTGGGATCATTGTCATGCTGAAAGACCCAGCCACGTTTCATCTTCAATGCCCTTGCTGATGGAAGGAGGTTTTCACTCAAAATCTCACGATACATTCACTAGGTCCCCCCGTGTGGTTCTGGGATTTTTGCTCGTGATCATTTTGACCCCACGGGGTGAGATCTTGCGTGGAGCCCCAGATCGAGGGAGATTATCAGTGGTCTTGTATGTCTTCCATTTCCTAATAATTGCTCCCACAGTTGATTTATTCAAACCAAGCTGCTTACCTATTGCAGATTCAGTCTTCCTAGCCTGGTGCAGGTCTACAATTGTGTTTCTGGTGTCCTTTGACAGCTCTTTGGTCTTGGCCATAGTGGAGTTTGGAGTGTGACTGTTTGAGGTTGTGGACAGGTGTCTTTTGTACTGATAACACGTTCAAACAGGTGCCATTAATACAGGTAACGAGTGGAGGACAGAGGAGCCTCTTAAAGAAGAAGTTACAGTGACCAAATACTTATTTTCCACGATAATTTGCAAATAAATTCATTAAAAATCCTACAATGTGATTTTCTGGATTTTTTTCTCATTTTGCCTGTCATAGTTGAAGTGTACCTATGATAAATTACAGGCCTCTCTCATCTTTTTAAGTGGAAGAACTTGCACAATTGGTGGCTGACTAAATACTTTTTTTGCCCCACTGTACATGACCAGTTCCAGTTAGAACTGCTGGGGAAAAAAGGTTACATTAAAAGGGGGTTAGTGAGTTACGTCTTTATGTTTGTGGATAGTGGGGGCATTTGGTCATGGCCCAAAAAGACCGTCAGACTTGGGAGGACACAGTAATTGAAAAATCATGTGGAGATTCCATGCTGCATGGGCTGGGCTTTAAGCTGAGGCTTGTGCACGCACACACACACACACACACCCCTTCTGAACAAACAGAGAACCCTCTCACATCCCTCCCACCCACCCCTGACATCCAGCAGCAGTGGTTGCCATGGTGCCAGAGTAATGTTTAGAACCCCTACTCCACATGGCAGAGGTCTGTTGTTGATCCACCAACTGCATCACCGTGGAGATATGTCACAAATGAGGTCACTGACAAATGTAGCGATTGACTGACATACCTGAAACGGCGAACGAGAGCTACATAGAGAGAGGCTTTCTAGAGTTGAAGACAGCCATGACCCCAGCAAGATGATTTCACCAACTTCCTACTGTGAGAACTAGAGCCCGCAGGCTATACAGTCAACCTCAGTGAAGCATATAGGCCTAGTACTCCACCCTGGCAAGAGGTGCTTTCTTAGCAGGTGGTGATTTTCTGACTTAGTCCTATGTCATCCCAGGTTCAGAGCGTAGGGGAAAGCTGACATAACAAACCTACTATGAACACCTGCTATGCAGTCCCTCTTTCACAATGTTTTGATGCTTTAGTCTAATCTAAGCTCTCAATGTGATTTATGGCAGAGGCAGACACTAGCAACCGTTTATGCAATGATCATTAGTCATTACAATCCAAACATCTGAGTGCCTGTCAGCCTGAAACTGTTTAATTGGTTTTGTCCCTCGCATTAGTGAACACTTAAAAGTAGACAATGTGTGTGCAAACTCCAGATTGTTTGGGCTTGGGGTAGGGAGGGAAATAATATGGCTTGCAAATAGCATTTAGTCCCATAAATGTGAATACCGCACAAATGAATGGGCCTGGAATTAGGGCACTCAGGATTTTCCTGGATTTATGAATGTCTCCAATGAGATACACCGTTTTCATTATCTTTTACAAAACGTTTGGTTACCGTGCACTAATGAACATGACCCCGCTGTTTTCCCTGGGCTGGTCAAGCACCAGGCCCTCTACTGCACCTCCCCTGCAATGCTGCTGTTCTTGTTCAGTAGTTTCAAAGCAGATCAGGAATGCCCTGTTACCTCTTGGACAAGTCATCTACTCTAGCTAACTCCATGTAGTTCCTCAACATATTCACAGCAAACCAATTGAGTTCATGTGGTTGGTTTTACGTGATAACTTGGGTGGGACTGAGAATAATTATTTCTGTATATAGTTGTAAGTTGCTTGGGGAGATTTCAGGATTGACATCCGACCTGCTGTAGCATTATTCATACATAGTATTTTGGATATTGTTGGACTTTTGGAGAACACACAGAGAGGTGCTGTTGTTTGAGGGATTTTATACACCGGGTGGGTCTAATCCTGAATGCTGATTGGTTAAAAGCGCATTCCAGCCGGTGTCTATTCCACAATTAACCACCAGCTAAATCTATGAAGGCAAAATACCCATTTACTCCGTTCCAGCGGATCCACTGTCTCAACAGCCCAGCCAGGCAATTTATAAACTTGCCCTCCACTCATAAAAAGCATCTAGACATTCTCACATTTCTTTTTAACTAACATTTAGTTTTCAACCGTGGATATTTGTATAAACCTTGCTGTCTGTCTCTCCGACATTTGCAACATTGTTTCAATATTCTAATTCGATCTCCAGCTGTCCCATAATAATGAATGTGTCAGGAGTCAGGATGAGAGACAGGCAGGCAGCTTTTCTCAGCCAGTCGAAATAATGAATCAGTAGCATTTTTATGTATATATACACACACACACACACACACACACACATAACTATCAATAGAAAACAAGTAGAACAAAACGAAGTGCAACTAGTTTGCAGTCTTTCCAGCTCCAGTTTGAAGTGATTGTGTTAGATGTGTTGTTGGCTAGCTCCACTGAAAAACAGTGCCCTGACGAGAGAGCACATTTTCTATGCCAGGCAAAATCGCGCCTCATTCGCGCATTGTTATGGGTGTATCCAAATAAAAGTCACTAGAAACAGCTTAAACAAACACAAATGCAGCTCCTTTGATGTTATTCTGGCTGCATTATTTTTTGACATGACTGTAAGTTAGCCATAGTTGGCTAGCTAGCAAGCAAGGGATAAGAACATTGCCAGCCAGTATGGCAATGGAATATTTAGAACGAACGACTGGGTCGCGTCAATACAGTAGATGCAGAACAAAACACTGAACAACTGGGTGACATCTCTGGCAACTAAACGACCAGCCAGCTTGGGTAAGACCCCTAGGTTTGTGTCAGGACTAGATCTTGTGGAAGGATGAAATGGTATGAATCAATTCATCCAAATAATGTTTCATAAAAATGTGTAAATCATTATTTGAATATGTTGGTAACCCATTGTATAAAAGTGATAATGCCCTCGAAGCCGGCATTTGGAGGATATATTGGCACTTGACTTTGTCTCGTGCCTAACAACACCCGTGGCAATATATCCTCCAAACACCAGGTTCTCAGGCATTATCACTTGAACATTCTGTACGTATCAATCAACATCACCATGGCAACAAAGCCCACCCAAAACATTATCCTCTCATCCATCGCATAACTTCATCATCAGAACCTAATAGAGAGAGAAGAGCCAGAGGGACCACAGCACAGGGTGAGTCCCCCTGGTCAAAAGTAACGCACTATATAGGGAACGAGGTGCCTTTTGGGATGCACACAGTCATTATGGCATCATCCTGCTCTGTCTCTCTGCTGCTTTAATGCTACATTAGGTGGAGGCCCTTTTCACCACAAACACCGACTCATTATTCACAACAGAGGAGACAGAGCAGAGCAAACGTCCAACATCAGGGCACTCAATGTGCTTCCAATACCCGCCAACGAGAGGGTCTGTGTTGGAGGAGGAGAGGAGGCTGAGGGCCTTTGAACCCCAACAGACTATGTAACCACGGCTTCAGCAGAGCAGTTCCTCACTGACACAGATGTTGGAACTCTGGATAGACATACTGGCTGACAGGTAAACACAAAGGTTGCATCCCAAATGGCACCCTCTTCCCTATACAGTGCACTAGTTATGACCAGAGCCCTATGGGCCCTTATCAAAAGTATTTCACAATAGGGTGCCATTTGGGAACACATTCACAGAGAGACTGGACATTAGTTAGATGCTGTTGGCTTATACTGGGGGGGGGTAATAGATAATCATCCCCAGGTGTGAAGGGGCTAGATCAGTCCAGGCCAGCTATGGCATTATGGGATGGATAGACTGTGGTGGTCAAGGGACTAAGTTGGGTCCAGTTGCCAAGTTGATACAATATTCATATAACAACACCATGTGTGTCTCTCGAATGGTACCCAAACAACTTTTTGGACTGGTCAAAAGTTGTGCACTATATAGGGAAAAGGCTGCAGTTTGGGACAGCCGCTAGGCTCTTCTGTTTCTACCACCACACCACAGACAAATAAGGGAGTCATCCAAAACAGTGCTCACCATGCAGTCATACTATGGCCTATCTCCACTCATCGCTTTCATCTGACGCCATATTACTAATCCTCTGTTAGTCTTCAGTTCAACAGAGAGCGCTACAGATGTCGGGCGACAGGTAGCCTATCGGTTAAGAGAGTTGAGCCAGTAACCGAAAGGTCGCTGGGTCGAATCCCTGAGTCGACAAAGCACGTTATTCCAATTACTTCTGTAAGTCGCTCTGGATAAGAGTGTCTGCGAGACGTCGGCAAGTAAAAGGAGCTGATTTTTGACGACAGGAAATGGAGGGCCGAGCACGGCCCTATTCACAATCAACGTGGCTGTGGAGCATGTCGAGAGCTTCAAGTTCCTTGGTGTCCACATCACTAAGGATCTATCATGGTCCAAACACATCAACAAAGTCATGAAGAGGGCACAACAACTCCTCTTCCCCCTCAGGAGGCTGAAAAGATTTGGCATGGGCCCGCAGAGACTCAAAAAGTTCTACAGCTGCACCGTGGAGAGCATCTTGACTGGCTGCATCACCGCTTGGTATAGTAACTGCTTGGCATCGGACCTCAAGGCGCTCCACAGGGTAGTGCGTAAGGCCCAGTATATCACTGGGCCGAGCTCCCTGCCACCCATACCAGGCGGTGTCCGAGGAAGGCCCTAAAGATATTCAAAGACTCCAGCCACCCAAGTCATAAGACTGTTCTCTCTGCTACCACATACGGATGTGCCAACCAACTGGTCCCTGAACAGCTTCAACCCCAACACTAAATGAGACTGCGAAATAGTTGTTATCCAAACAGCTATCTGCATTGACCCTTTTTGCACTAACTTTGACTCACCACTTACACTGCTGCCACTTTCTATTATCTGTCCCGTCGCAGTCACTTTATTCCTAGTTATATGTACATATGTACTCAGTACTGGTACCCCATGTATATCCAAAGTTATCATTACTTGTGTATTTATTATTACTTTTCTATTTTCTTTCTCTGCATTGTTGGGAAGTGCCCGTAAATAAGCATTTCACTGTTAGTCGACACCTGTTGGAATTGTATTTGAAATGACTAAAATGTAAGTCAAGGACAGCCCCAGTGGCTGATTTCAGTGGTGAAATATGGTGCCAGTGAACTTGTATGGAGTAGAGAGGAAGTAGAGAGAGAGGAAGGTGAAGGAATAACAGTTCAAATGTGAATGGAAGAACATCTCTGAGAAAAACAATCATCAACTGACTCATCTTCAACTCATCCTGTTTTATTAAAGTTATTATCCTGATAACTTTATATTCATCTTTGAGAAGAAAAAAAAATGCTTTTTAAGCAATTATTTATATTCCATAAGGTTGTCAGATCAACTCTGACAGTAAACAAACCAAGGATACATTTTGTAATAGTCCAGAAAATAAAACATTAAATAATTTGCAGACATCATAACATGGAAATTCAGCGAGGCAGATTGACGTCACTTCTTGACCGGCTGTTAAAGAGCAAAAAAAAAAAAAAAAGTTTAAAAAAAAAAGTATTTACTGCTACTTCACTGCATGCTTGTGGTGCTTTCCTAACCTGACAGTACAGTGGCTTAGGGCACAAACATAGAAATATAATCTCATTCTAGTTCAGTGGTAGAAGCATCACATTGTTTGCAAAACTGCACCATAGGATGGGGCCATGATCAAAATGTGTGCACTATATAGAGAATAGGGTGCCATTTGGGACGTACCCACAATCGTCTCCAGTTACTATGGAGAGTCAAAGCTGGGTAAGTAGTGACTGCACCACCCATTCCTTAGTAATAAAATCATATCACAAAGGGAAGGTCAATACTAGCAATAATATGGTCCTCATCACCCCAGCCCAGCCACCCATCCCCCTATACTGATCAATAATGATGTTCTCATCTCTGCCTGAGGTCGAGCTACTGACACAAACACACAGGAAAGGAGGAAAGTAATTAGCCTTCAAGACCAATTAGCCTTCAAGTAGTACAACAACATAAAGCTCAAATATAATAGGAGGGAGTCTATGTAATTAGGCTACGGAGTAGTTCTTTATTTTGGCAGGTACTGTTATACCTACACTACAGTACCTGCCAAATAAGGAGGAATAACATAGCATTCTAGTTTATTGGTCTTGGTATTCTACCTTGAACTTGGACCGACAACGACGCCGTCTGAAATTAGTTCATGAAAACAGGCCTAATGAGCATCGAGTCCTACATATACAGCAGTCAGTTAGCAACATGCTCAAGAGCAAGACAGAAAGAGGACATGAGATCAGAGAGACTTCGAGAAAAATGGAGTTGCGTCCCAGATGGCAGTATTCCCTTACAGTGCCTTCAGAAAGTATTCACACCCTTTGACTTATTCCACATGTTGTTGTGTTACAGCCTGAATCCTTACCCATCTACACACAATACCAAAGTGAAAACATGCTTTTCAAAATGATTGCAAATGTATTTAAAATGAAATACAGAAAAGTATGTACACACACCTAAGTCAATAGTTTGTTGAAACACCTTGGCAGCAATTACAGCTGTGAGTCTTTCTGGGTAAGTCTAAGAGCTTTCCACACCTGGATTGTGCAACACTTGCCCATTAAGCTCTCAAATTGGTTGTTTATCATTGCTAGACAACCATTTTCAGGTCTTGCCATAGATTTTCAAGTAGATGTGTGAAAACTAACTCATCCACTCAGGAAAATTCACTGTCTTCTTGGTAAGCAACTCCATTGTAGATTTGGCCTTGTGTTTAAGGTTATTGTCCTGCTGAAAGGTGAATCCATCTCCCAGTGTCTGGTGGAAAGCAGACTGAACCAGATTTTCCTTTGGGATTTTGCCTGTGCTTAACTCCATTCCATTTCTTAATCATCCTGAAAAACTCCCCAGTCCTTAACGATTACAAGCATACCCATAACATGAGGCAGCCACCATCCTGAACTTATTTAGGCTTGCTATAACTAAGGGGTTGAATACTTATCAAATCAAGACATTTCAACTTTTAATTTTGCATTAATTTGTAAACAATTTCAAAAAACATAATGTTAAAGTGGAATTATGGGGTATATTTTGTATAGGCCAGTGACAAATCTGAATTGAATCCATTTTAAGTTCAGGCTGTAAAAACAAATTTACTTAGGTAACTGATGGGCATTAAACCTAGGTAAACCATCCATAGGCCTATATACACAAAAATGTGGACAACACTTCAAATTAGTGCATTTGGCTACTCCAGCCCACACCCGTTGCTGACAGGTGTATAAAACCGAGCACACCGCCATGCAATCTCCATAGACAAACATTGGCAGTAGAATGGCCCGTACCGAAGAGCTCTGTGACTTTCAACGTGGCACCGTCATAGGATGCCACCTTTCCAACAAGTCAGTTTGTCAAATTTCTGCGGTGCTAGAGCTGCCCTTGCGAACTGTATGTGCTGTTATGGTGTGTGTTCATGATGTGTTTATCACAAAGCCTCAAAAGAAGAGGCTGCTAGGTACAGAATGAGGTCCAGCTTGTATGTATTCCTTTAGGTGTAGACCACAGCAAAGAACATCATCGTATAACATGCAGTCTTTTCTCCCAAGAGATATAGGCTACCCACCTATTGTTAGGCCCATTCCCCTGGACTCCAGTCCTGGATGCTGAGGTATTAGGTGACATGTTGTTCGGGTCATGTTCAAAAATGTTCTACAAACAAAATGTCACTTTCATTATGGGGTATCTTGTGTATATCAGTGACACACAATCTCAAATCAATGTTAAATTCCGGCTGTAAGAACAAGATTTTGAAAAAGTAAAGGGGGGGGGGGGGGTAGATTTTATGGAAAAGAGATGCATGTTTTTGGACGATGCAGCACCCTGCCTTGTTGACAACATGACCGAACAGTGCAGATTACAGTTCGATTCAAATTTGCCGATTCACGTGCCATGGATCCGTGCATCGCGGCTCAGGTTATTTGAACAATCAGGGCATTGGTCCAAATGTGATGTGATAGATAGCGTACAGTGCGCAATCAAAGGGAAGCGCTGCATGTTTTTGTTGCACTACTGTGCAATGTTAATTGACTAGTTGATTGATCACACTTATAAACAAAACTAACAGCCCAACAAATAATGCGTTGAAACATTAACATTTCCAAAGATTTAAACAAGCCGTGAAATGAACTTACCAATGTCACTCTGTTGAATTTTAAACGATATGACAAGTTATGGCGGATGTCCCCGAATATTCTGACGTGAAAGTTATTTATTTGTCCACTGCTATTTCTAACAAACGCTAACGTTTGCGAGAGAAATCTCATCAGGCGTTCCTATACATTTGAACATCAATTTCCCAAAGTATTTAGAATGTCAACTCCTCACGCGCTCTAATGCCTTATTCAAAGTCATCTTCAATCACCTAAGATCGCCTACTGTTTCTTTTAGAAAATTAAATACGAACGCTGTCCGGAGAGAAACTGACGATGCCGAGTAGTCTTGCTCAATTGCAAACTCTCGTTGTATAGGAACGCAAGTACGACTGTAATTCACTTTCGCCTGCTTCGCAAACTTCTCCACTGTTGCCTTGTGCTCGTTGCTTCCGGACAACATTAACCGTTTCTTAAAGGAGCAGACCTATCAGGGCACGGTCCAAAGCTCAAAGTCACCTGTATAGAGTAGACACACCTCTTGAACCAACGAATCATTCAGGTTAGCCAGGTTGAAAAGGAACCAAAGAGTATCTATTTTTGTTTTACACACACACACACAGGACCAGCAGGGGCAAAGAGCCTTGACCTGAAATGACTGATGGGGTCAATATGATTCCAATGGACAATCAATGGTCAGTCTTAGTTAATGGAATGCAGTAGACCAGACCAGAGGTCCTCTTTCCATTACGATGTCCCATAAATAAACCAGAACCATCCCGCTGTTCAGACACTGCCAGTTTGTCACACACTTTACATTGCTGTCTCTGTGGCGTGTACTGTATTATAGGCCTGGGAAACGTTGACACATTAGGACATACAGCATCACCTTCCAACATAACGACTGTGTATGGAAACAAAAAAACAACAATCAATCTATTTTACTTTACTATTTGTGTATATTTTCCCATCAGTGGGATTTGAATCCCTGTCCATCCCTGCCAATCCCTGTCCACTCCACTCCACTGGGCAGAGAGTCTCATCCTGGCCAAGGACAGATAAACAGGGGCGGTGGGTGTTGCTAGGAGCAATCAGCTGGTTGCAAAAAAAAAAATTGTGGAGGACAAGGACGCTTGTTTACAGATGTACAAGAGACTGCAATTATAAATATGGTTTTGGCCAACAATGCAATTAGGATTCGAGAGATAAGAAAGCATATCTTGAATAATGACACCATATTTAACAACATCAATGCTGTAAGCCTGTCGACCATACAACGCATCCTCCAACGGCACCGAGTGACGATGAAAAAACTTTACAAGGTGCCATTTGAGAGAAACTCTGACAGAGTCAAGAATATGCGACATGACTTTGTAGAGGTATGTATGCAACACTACTTCCAGTACTTCAGACATACCATATTTACTCATCCGTATATCCTTTTGTCTGTTGCAGAGAGTATTGGAGCTGGATGCCCATGTAATTCGCTATAAATTTATTTATTTGGATGAGGTTGGCTTCAACCTCACCAAAACCAGGCGCCGCGGAAGATATGTAATAGGACAGAGGGCAATTACCAATGTCCCTGGACAGCGTGGGGGTAATATAACTATGTTCACCTTTTCTAAATCCCATAGAGGAATTCTTCTCAGCCTGGCGCTGGAAAGTGTATGATCGCCAACCCTATGTCCGCATGCCACTTCTCCAGGCAATGGAGGATGCATGTGGGGACATAGAGGTTGCCTCTGTCCAAGGTTGGATACGCCATGCTAGGAGATACGTTTCTCTTGCCAAACATCGGGGGAAGTATCTTGTGATGTGGACGAAGTATTGTGGCCAGACCCAGGCCGGAGAAGAGATGGAGCGTAGCTTAGCACTGGTGACTGCCCCCCCCTATATTTATGGTTTTGTTGTATGCTACTTTATGGCATTTTGAATGCAGTGTTACATTTTGAAGGAGATGTGAGGTATTTTGCATTTTGTGTGTGCAGTTTTGGGAATTGTGTGTGAAGTTTTGAAAAAAGGAGACAGTTTTGAAAATGTGTGTAAGCAGTTGGAAAAAACTGTATTCCAACCTCATAGTGTGAAAATATTATATAAAACCCAGTAAAATCACATTTCTGACTGTGCAGGACCTTGAAAAAATATTGTATAACTCCGTATACCAAAGCACATCAAAGTGTATCCTTATAGCAAAGTGTTACCAGTAGGGGTACTTAGCAAAAGTATTCAGTTAATCTATATACCGTAGTTAGGGAAATTATATTACAAAGTTATGCATTGCTGTGGTTTTGATGGCATTACTCATTCTGGGAATTATATTATGCAGATGACATGGTGGCATAGATAGAGGACCTTTTGTTTGCAGGGAATTATAATTCCAAAGAAAATTGGTCCTCATGTTACATAGCGAGCGCTATCAAAATGGCATGACAATAAACAATAACAAGAGATCACAGGGAAAATATACATAAAAGAGTCAAGGCATGGAATAAATACATGTGAAAGATTACAAGTTACAGTAAATCTGAGCCCGATGTGTCTCAGCTACCAAAGGATGGAGAGACAGACAGACGTTGTAATTTCCTTAATGTCACTGTGACCTTCTTATGTTGCAGTGCTGATATCAAAGATTTCTTGGAGCCTGATGAACGGTGTGTGTGTGTGTGCGTGCGCGTGAATGCGTCCCAAATGGCACCCTATTCCTTATATAATGCACTACTTTTGACCACAGCCCTATGAGCCCTGTTTAAAAGTAGTGCACTATAAAGGGAACAGGGTGGCATTTTGGACTCACCCTGTGTTTCTAAATCCACCCGAAATCTGAAAGAAATATAACCTGTTAGATGCCATAAATAATGTCAGCCTTCAAAGCTATGGCTCTCATGCGGGTAAGGAGCAGTTTGACAACAATTCCATTTGGCATTTAATACACAAGAAACATACAGTATGTGTCACACAAGCAAAGGATTTTAAGTTTTCAGCTGTGTAAGATGACATTGCACGGATGGATTTTGCATCAGTACCCAAGGAACCTGAGCCTGAAGAGCAAAGGGAACCAGAACAGTTGAGACACTCCAAGTTACTGTGAATGTTGGATTTATGGCCAATAACATTTTAAGTGGTTCAATGGCACATGAAAGCAGCTGAATTATTAGTCAAACTGGTATAAATAATTTCAACATGGGTCCTTAGTTACCCTCTCCATGCCCGTATAAGGTGAAAAGATGATCATGATGACATGATGTACCCAGCCAAAGAAACTGCTCATCGCTTTACAGTGTCAGTAGTACCCCACCTCACCCTCTAACTAACTGAATCTGTTCTCCATTCCCTCACACTAGTACTAATAAATGTAATCACTCCAATTGAACTATAGTTGTCTTTACTGACATCCATTGTGGTGGTATGGGAAGATTCCAACTTGGTTTGGAATCTCTCTGTCCCTCTGTCATTGTCTACATGTCGTATCTCAATGACAAAGAACAACACATATCCCAACAGATATTACTAATCTGACTGTCTGTCACCCTGAAGCTTGTCTGATAACCTGTGTGTGTGTGTGTGTGTGTGTGTGTGTGTGTGTGTGTGTGTGTGTGTGTGTGTGTGTGTGTGTGTGTGACTTATTAAAGACAAGACTGGAATAGCCCGGAGCCCGGGATTCACACTCCCAGACAGACAACAGCAGACGTCATGTACTGCAAATTACGTCTGCCAGGCTCCTTGGAACGCGATGTGTAGGTGTGTGTGTGTGTGTGTGTGTATGCCAGTCTCCTTTGAAGCAATGACTGTTTTCAGCATGTAGTAACCACTTTGGGGGGGTAACACAACAGACACATTACAGTATGACTGTGTCTTTGTAAAGGTTTCAAACAATCTGAACAAGTCAACAATGCAGTCCCTTGCTATATTATAGTGCCTTGACCAAAATATCTGACCCCTGGCAATAGTTAATATTCAACCTTTCTTGCCCTCCCTCTTGTGTAAACTCGTCATCACACATTTTACCATATCGTGTAAGATTTGGTAGAACTGTGTCATTTTAACTTGCCTAGTTAAATAAAGGTTCAATAAAATAAAAAATGAAGGAACCACAGAGTTTCAGAGAATTCAGGCCCTGTCTCTCTCTCTCTTTGTCTCTGTCTCTGTCTCTGTGTATGTGCATGTGTGCGTGCTCTCCCTCCCCATTCTGTTTCTCTCTGACTGACTGGTAAACTCCAGTAATGAGCTCAAGCTAGCAGTAGTGGCTACACTACAAGACCCCTTTCATTACAGCATTTCTACCACAGTATGTCATGCAGTGGGAACTGTTATTATGTACCTCATATGACAGTCTCTTACATGAATGAATAGAGATGTATCGCTCTGATCTTTTGTTATCTCATCAAAAATTTAGAAAGAAGAAGCCAACAAAGAGCACCCTATTCCCCATTTAGTGCACTACTTTTGACTAATATCAACAGTACAGCACTATAGAGAATAGGGTCATAGAGCTCTGGTCGAAAGTAGTGCACTATTTACTTACTTACTTAGTCCCCTTCGTTCCTATGTGGAACATAAGGCTTCCACGATAGAGTGCCACTGCTGCCGATCTTCTTTCTTTTTGGGGATGGTTTTCCATGACAGGCCACTGTCCTTTTCCCATCTGCTGTCCAGTGAAGGGCTGTCTTTGGTAATGCAGGCTCATTCATCCGGCATACATGCCCTAACCATCTCCATATTTTGATTGTTTGGGTAATTGTGATGCTGTTTGTCTTTTATATTGTGTGTGGCCAGTAAATGCCCAGTACCTTCCAGTACATTCCCAGTACCTTACTGTACATGCCCAGTACCTTAGTAAATGCCCAGTACCTTCCAGTACATGACCAGTACCTTCCAGTAAATGCCCAGTACCTTCCAGTAAATGCCCAGTACCTTCCAGTAAATGCCCAGTACCTTCCAGTAAATGCCCAGTACCTTCCAGAGACATTTGTTTTGGAAAGTATCTAGTTTTCTAGACAGTCTGGATGTTTCCTTCCAACATTCAGAGCTGTACAGAAACACACAGAACATTACTATTGAACAGGCAAAGTTTGGTTTTGATGTGAGTTGTTTTTATTTCCATACGGTTTTTAACATGCCAAATGTGCACGGATCTTAATTTGAGCCATTTCGCTACAGCAGGAAAATCATTATTTGAATTACTATGTGTAGTATAATCAATGGACAATTTTGTAAGGGTTGATACATTTTTTGTCCGGGCAAATCAAGTCTGAAATACCAAAGTGGAAATAACAAACTTTAGAAGCCTTTTTAAAAACTCAAATACACTATACGTTTGCATTTCCTGCAGTGCAGGAAAGTTCTCAACAACAAAAGAGTGATCAAATTAAGATCCTACATCTGTATGTTGCTTTAATGATCTTTTAACATTGATTTTCAAACCCATTTGGAGGGATGTGTTTGTGAGCCTGTCAACCTTTTCTTTCATGTCAGATAGTCTGCCGGAGAAACAGGGTGATGTCATCTGCATAATCCAGGGCTTCCAGAGTTGAGTGTCCATCTGATGCACCTCTTTCTGTTTTTCAGGGTCTGTGTCCTACACCAATCAATGGCTATTATGAACTGAACTGGGTGGGGGAGAGAATGCATCCTTGTTTAACACATGTGTTAACTCCAAAACTGTTGGTTACGTGTCCATTACAGACAACCTGACAGTGAAATCAGTCTACAAGGTCTTGATGATGTTGAGGGAGGGATTCCATAGTGGCATAGGGAGGGAGGGATTCCATAGTGGCATAGTGGCACCTTCATTGATTTTGAAATGGCCTTCGACGGTCTCCACCAAATATGGAAAATATGGGGCTGTTCCATTCAATACTTTGTTCCAGTATTTGGCAGAGTGTGAAGATGTGATCTGTGCAGGTCCTCTCTTTTCTAAAACCGGCTTGTTCTTGTCTCATATAGTGCATTATGTACTGTAGGGAATAGGGTGCCACTTGGGACATAAACATTACTTTACTAAATCATGCTTAAACAAAGTTGCGAAACAATAGATATCATGTACCTAATTTGAATTTTTTTTCCCCCTTTGTGGACAAAGCCAGAAACCACACAAGTTATGAGGCCATTCTGAACAATACTGCATTTCCTTTCACATGACAGGCGAGAGGAGTGGCAAAGCGAAACAGATCGTGCGAAGCAAAGACAATGCTTCTGTGGAGAAAAGACCGTTTTAGGACACCCACCTGGTCATTTGAAAGGCTAATCAAACACTCACATTTTTTCTCTAACCTTGAGAGGTGAAATAACTTTGAGCAAAACTTTGAGAAAATTGCTGTGGTCAACATACACTGGCCACTCGTGGGCCAATGTGTCATCCGTCCATATCTTTTGTTTTAATTCAATGAGTCTAAGACAGCAAAGTTAGACATTGTTTGGGGCCAACAAGGTACTCTAATGAGTATAATTCTGAAAAAAATTGGAGCTGTGATTATACAGTAATTAAGTTTGAACTTTATCCTTCCATTGTGGTGTTCTTCTGTCAGCCAGCTGCTGTTCTTTTATTTCTGTGACAGGATCAAGCAGGATTTGAGAGTTTACATCTCTGGTAACAATCACGCTCGCTCTCTCTCTGTGTAGCTCTATCCCAGGAGGTGCGAAAAATAGTATGGCACTGAAACACCATATTAAAGTATATCACTGTGAACTTTGCCTCACTTTTTTAAAATGTTTTCACAAACTAGAGCACAGTGAAAGTGAGATTTTCTGAGGTAGTGCGGTCTAGCTAATGTGGTTCCCTTTGAACTGTAATGGCAACAATGTGTTTTAAAGGTGTAGTATCTAACTGAGGCTTACAAGTGCCTAAAATGGTCTTCACTATGTTCTAGAATGTAACTGCTCACTAACGTCAAGGGCTAAAGCTCCTGTACTCATCAGACCCATGACAATGCTGACGATAGTTGTCACTGCTTGGAGATTACATACACCATCTCTCATGTCAAATCAAATAAACGATTATTGGTCACAAGAGACACATTTAGCAGATGTTATTGCGGGTAAAGCGAAACGCTTGTCTTCCTAGCTCCAACAGTGCAGTAGTATATAACAATCCACAACAATACACACAAATCTAAAAGTAAAAGAATGTCTCTCTTTTTGTTCTGCTGGTGCCCCTACCGGTTGATGGATCTGGGCCTTGAGTGGATCTGACCTGAGCTGAGCGATCTCGCAGACAGGCAGTTGAATGGGAAAGGGCACATTTGGACACATACCTGTGAGTCCCAAATGGCACCCTAATCACTGAAGCCCTATGAGCCCTGGTCTAAAGTAGTGCTCTATTTAGGGAATAGGGCGTCATTTGGTACGCACTTATTGAGTAGGGAGCCTGTTGGGATGAATGAGACGCATTGTGTGTATGTTTGTGTTGACCTATTACAGAATGGATGGATGTGGGGCCTAAGGGGCATTTAATGTCCAGACTGCCTCTGTAAATGTCTCCTGTGTATTATAGTAAACCCCAGCTCGTTACTGGGCAGAACAAGCCTTTAATAGCTTTGGTAAGGTGCTTAGCTGGCAGGGGAGCAAGAATTTTCAGGATAATATAAAGGGCTGCAGTAATACAGTATATATCCAGTGTCTTGATTTGAATGAAACCCTATAAAACACAGGTAATTATATGCATATGTTTTACATTTATAACTTGACATCAGAGTAATACTTTTTTGCTTGGTACTGTGAAGTATAGGGTCAGTATGTCAACTGATTATGTCATACTGTGAGAAATATTCTAATGCCATTTTTTTTACCCAGACATGTTAATTGTAAAAAGTATTAAATATATAGGTTTTTAGGTTGTTGTTTTCTTACACCAAAAATATGTGAAATCTCCTGGTTTGTGATTTTTATGAATGCTGGTATTTCATGGTAATGTTCAAGATCTTGGGGAATAACTTTGATTAAAAAAAACTTTGGAAGAAAGGTTTTAGAATACTTGCATGTGACCATAACAATTATATTGTGAGTTTTTTCTCCATTTAAACTAGCTGTGAACATTTTTCCAACAGCTAGTTTAAAAATGGAGAAAAAAACTCAAAATATAATTGTTTTTTAAAATAAAATTACAAAGAACAATGATACGAACTTACCAATAAATGTTTACAGCTGATAGTACAAAATATTCAATAAATATTGCTCAATAAAAAGGAATTGTTCTGGTGAACAATGTCATAAACTAAAATAGGAACAACAATGTTAACTAATTACAAATTCAACTACATTGTGGGTACAGTCATATGTAATTACTATTTACTAAGAAAAGAAACATGGCCCTAGGCATGGTCATATCAACTGTTAAAACATAATACATTTACATTTAACATTTTAGTCATTTAGCAGATAATCTTATTAGTTAGTGCATTCATCTTAAGATAGCTAGGTGAAACAACCACATATCACAGTCATAGCAAGTGGATATGGGCCTTGAGTCAGTGCTAGAAGGAAAAGTCAAGTGCAATTTTTATATATTGTTTTTACAATAACAAGTCTAACTTCCATCCAGAGACCCTGTTAATTGCATACATTCTTATTGTATGTATCCAGGTAACACAAACATTATAGAAACCTTCACAGTGTTGCCAGACAAAACCAATTACATAATCATGAATGGTTGGGTCTGACGTGTGAAGCCTATAGCCAGCGACAACATGTACAATGCCTTCAGAACGTATTCACACGCCTTGATTTTCCACATTTTGTTGTGTGACAAAGTGGGATTAAAATTGATTAGTCATTTTTTCAAAACATCTACACAAAATACTATGTAATGTCAAAATGGAAGAAACATTTAAATATTTATGATGGCAAAAAATATTTATACAAAATATAACACTAATGTATCTTGATTACATAAGTATTTAACCCCCAGAGTCAATAAATGTTAGAATCACCTTTGGCAGCGATAACAGCCATGAGTCGTTTTGGGTAAGTCTCTAAGAGCTTTCCACACATAGATTGTGCAACATTTCCCCATTATTATTTTCTAAATTCTTCAAGCTCTGTCAAATTGGTTGTTGATCATTGCTAGACAACCATTTTCAGGTCTTGCCATAGATTTTCAAGCAGATTTAAGTCAAAACTGTAACTGGGCCACTCAAGAACATTCGCTGTCTTCTTGGTAAGCAACTCCAGTGTAGATTTAGCATTGTGTTTTAGGTTATTGTCCTGCTGAAAGGTAAATTAATCTCCCAGTCCCTGTTGGCAAGCAGACTGAACCAGGTTTTCCTCTAGGGTTTTTCCTGTGCTTAGCTCCATTCTGTTTCTTTTTATCCTGAAAAACTCACCAGTCCTTAGCGATTACAAGCACACCCTTAACATGATACACCACTTTTCTTGAAAATATGAAGAGTGGTACTCACTAATGTGTTGTATTGGATTTGCCCCAAACATAACACATTGTATTCTGGAAAAAAGGGAATTGCTTTGCCACATTTTTTGCAGTATCACTATAGTACATTGTTGCAAACAGGATGCATGTTTTGGAATATTTTTTATTCTGTACAGGCTTCCTTCTTTTCACTCTGTCAATTAGTTTAGTACTGTGGAGTAACAACAACATTGTTGAGCCATCATCCGTTTTCTCCTATTACAGCCATTAATCTCTGTAGCGGTTTTAAAGTCCCCATTGTCCTCATGGTGAAATCCCTGAGCTCTTTCCTTCCTCACCGGCAAGTGAGATAGGAAGGACGCCTGTATCTTTGTAGTGACTGGGTGTATTAATACACCAACCAAAGTGTAATTAATAACATCACCATGCGCAAAGGGATATTACATGTCTGCTTTTTTTAGTATTACCCATCTACAAATAGGTGCGTATCTTTGTGAGGCATTGGAAAACCTCCCTGGTCTTTGTGGTTGAATCTGTGTTTGAAATTCACTGCTCGACTGATGGACCTTACAGACAATTGTATGTGTGGGGTACAGAGATGAGGTAGTCATTCAAAAATCACATTAAAACACTGTTATTGCACACAAAGAGTCCAATGCAACTTACTGTGTGACTTGTTAAGCACATTTTTAACTCCTGAACTAATTTAGGCTTGCCACAACAAAGGGGTTGAATACTTATTGACTCAAGAGATAACAGCTTTTCCTTTTTTTATTAAGTAGTAAGAATTTTGGAAAACATAATTCCACGTTGACTTTATGGCCAGTGGAAAAAAAATCGAAATGTTATCCATTTTAAATTCAGGCGGTAACATAACAAAATGGGGGAAAAGTCAAGGGGTGTGAATACTTTCTCAAGGCACTCTGTAACGGTTTTCTTCTGGTGAAAGAGAGGCGGACCAAAATGCAGCGTGGTTAGTTTTGTACATTTTTAATAAAGATGAAAATACAACAATCTACAAAACAAGAACCGTGAAAAACCAAAACAGTCCTATCTGGTGCCACAAACACAAAGACAGGAACAATCACCCACAAACACAGTGAAACCCAGGCTACCTAAGTATGATTCTCAATCAGAGACAACTAATGACACCTGCCTCTGATTGAGAACCATACTAGGCCGAAACATAGAAATACCCAAATCATAGAAAAACAAACATAGACTGCCCACCCCAACTCACGCCCTGACCATACTAAATAATGACAAAACAAAGGAAATAAAAAGGTCAGAACGTGACACACTCTAGAAAACACAGAGTTCTCATTGAGTCACTTACAGCCTAGACTGATTGTGTCATCACCACAAACAGTGTTACTGTGTTCTTCTCTATAGAGGAAAGGTAATAGATTAGGTGAGTGGTTCAATCCTGGGCCGGTGAGCAAGCATTGTCTTATTAGATCATGATGATGGACTATGGTACAACTATCTATCACATGGCCTCTAACACAAGAAACATCTATTGCTTTGTGTAATTCTTCCCCTAAAGCCACATTGGATAAGTGTTTGAGGTAGGCCTAGCCTAATCAACAACTGTCTCAGAATTTGTTCTCTTGTAAATGAATGGGTGTGATTGATAGATGAGAAATAACAAATGTATAGCAAATGTTCTTCATCATACTTATTGTGTGTTTGTGGCCACGCACAGACAGTGTGGTCCATTACATAACTGCAATGGATGTCCCTTTTCAACCTAAATATTTAGATAGAAATTAAACCCAACCAAACACAATGGAAAAGTTGAATAATGTCTTGGAACACTTGAACTGCGCAAAATGAACGATAAATGACAAATATGATGAATACGGCAAAGGGTTCTGAGAGGCAGTGAGGCTCTCCCATAGAACAATACAGTTCCAGGGAACAATGTACTCAGTCCAGACAACTTAGGCTGTCTGGAAGCAAAACGGATTGGGCTTAAGGGAAAGGGAGAGAGAGAATGAAACAATGCTTTTGGATTGTTCCGAACAGGAAATATCATGTGTGTATTTATTGACAAGGGTGCGCGTATGTACAGTATGTACTAATATACCCACGTTTCATGAGCTGAAACAAAAGATCCCGGAAATTTCTCATACGCACAAAAAGCTTATTTCTCTAAAATGTTGTTTATGTCCCTGTTAGTGAGCATTTCTCCTTTGCCAAGATAATCAAGCCACCTGACAGGTGTGGCATATCAAGAAACTGATTAAACAGAATGATCGTTACGCACGTGCACCTTGTGCTGGGGACAATAAAAGGCCATTCTAAAATGTGCAATTTTGTCACAGCACAATGCAACAGATGTCTCAAGTTGAGGGAGTGTGCAATTGACATGCTGACTGCAGGAATGTCCACCAGAATTGAATGTTAATTTCTCTACCATAAGCCACCTCCAACATTGTTTTAGAGAATTTGGCAATACATCCACCTGACTGCAGTTCGGCATCGTAACTGACTCACCTTTGATGGCCACTGGCGTGCAGGAGAAGTGTGGTCTTCACAGATGATTCCCAGTTTTAACTGTAGGCAGCATGTATGGCGTTGTGTGTTAGTGGTTTGCTGATGTCAACGTTGTGAACAGAGTGCCGCATGTTGGTGGTGAGGTCGTGGTATGGGCAGGCATAAGCTAAGGACAATGAACACAATTGCATTTTATCGATGGCAGTTTGAATGCACAGAGATACTGTGAAGAGATCCTGAGGCCCATTGTCATGTCATTCATCTGCAGCCGTCACCTTATGTTTCAGCATGGCCCCATGTTGCAAGGATCTGTACACAATTCCTGGAAACTAAAAATAACCCAGTTCATCCATGACTTGCATACTCACCAGACATGTCGCCCATTGGACATGTTTGAGATGCTCTGGATCGACAGTGTGTTCCAGTTCCCGATAATATCCTACAACTTTGCACAGCCGTTGAAGAGGAGTGGGACAACATTCCACAGGCCACAATCAACAGCCTGATCAACTGTATGCGAAGGAGATGTGTTGCGTTGCATGAGGAAAATGGTGGTTACACCAGATACTGACTGGCTTTCTGATCCACGCCCCTACCTTTTTTTTAAAGGTATCTGTGACCAACAGATGCATATCTGTATTCTCAGTCATGTGAGAAGGGCCTAATAATTTTTTTTCAATTGACCGATTTCCACTAGGAACTGTAACTCAGTAAAATCTTTGAAATTGTTGCATGTTGCGTACATATTTTTGTTTAGTGTCTATAGTGTGTGTGCGTGAGATTGTGTGTGTGTGTGTGCGTGCGTGTGGGCACACACATGCATGTATGTGTGGAGGGGGATAAAATAGGGTGTAAATGGTATTGAAGAGATTGAGTCTGGCTCCACACTGGGGATGTAAGTGTCACACCGTGTCTGCTGCTTTGCCCTTCTCTGTCTCTTTGTAGCGTCATGAGGTGCCTGTTCCAGGGTGGTCCAGATGCTTACACTCATCTCTCCGTCAGCACTTTACTGTTGCCAGGGGGATTAGGCAGATTTAGGGCGGACCACGTCAGGCACTCTCCTCCTCCTCCTTTTCCTCATCCTACTCCATCTCGCATTTTCTCTTCTTTCCTCTCCTCTTCCTCCTCATCCTCCTCCATACCTTCTTCTTCCTCCTCTTCATTGCCTATTGTTTTTCCCTCATCGGATTTCTTCCTCATCCCTTCTTTTGGCTACGGTATGCTGATTGCTTCCAGGAATACTCGTCTTGTGTCTCTACTTTAATGCCACTGATATAAATGCCCTTTCCAGTCATGTCTGAAGGACATGCAATTCACAGTGGAGGACTATGGTCCTCACCTGTCTTTCAACCTCAAAAACAAACAATTTCATTCCTGCGATGATTGATATTCAACTAGAAAGTGTTTGAGAAAGTACTTTATTATGAGCAATCATTATCATTATTTCTATTAGTATGGTGGATTCTAGAAAAATATCAACCAATAGATAATGTCGCGAGATGTCCTCTATAATTACAGTCTCCTCTGATTGTTGGTATTGTATGGCATTTACTGGTACGTATTTCGATATTGAATGGTTTGTGTAGCCTGGTCCCAGATCTGTTTGCACTGTCTTGCCAACTCCTAAAGACATGATGTGGCAATGACCATATAAGTTGGCAAGAAAGCACAGATCTGGGATCAAGCTATGATCAAAGTAAGTGGCCTCTGATGTGGGCATAGGGCCAACCTGGCTACTCCATTGGCTGTTGGGGTTCCATCCTGTCACAGAATCAGCTGCTTGTGGGCGGAACCATCCCCACTATGGAGAGCGGTGGCGCCATGGTGACTTAAACGGTTAATGTGGCCAGACTTTGGATGACAGCTGACCAATTGGCTCACTGACAAGACTAACGAGCCCCTTCTGCCGTTGACTGTCTTTACCAGGGTAACATGGGCTGATCAGTTCATCTCAGTGCAAGGTGTGGTCTTTTTGGAAAACATAGGCAGCTTTCATACACAGTACAGACTGATGACACCCAGGACCAATATACAAAGTGTCACTTTTTTTTGCAATGGGAAGTCTTTGCAATGGACAATTTCCTGATGTACATGCTGGTGTGAGTTAAGAGAGATCTTGACACCATGGTCTGATACTTTCTGTGACTTCAGACTGGATCAGAGGAACGCAGGTCACATGATCAACCTGCGAAGGGGTAACAGTCTAACAGAGGTCACTGTGCTAACATGGTCATTGGGCAATTATGTGAAATGGAAAACCACAAAAACAACCAACTTAAATAACATTCTCTGTGTCTCAAATGCCACCGTATTCCCTACATGGTTCCCTACTTTTGACAAGGGCCCATATGGAATAGGGCGCCATTTGGAATGCAGAACAAAAACCCTGAAACAGTTGACATAAACAACATTATTTGCTGGCAAAGGTTGAAGCAGCGAGTCAGAGCACATAAATTACACTTACAGTAATAAAATGTTAAAAGGGTGGAAAGAGTGTCTATTCCTGTTCCAAAGCAAATTGCTCTGGGTAGTTAACCTACAGCAAAATACTAGGGGCATAATACAAGGAAGAGGAAAATCTGTCAGTTCCAAAAATCTTTGCCGCTTGGTTTAAGAAAAATAATGTGGTTTCAACAAGTGCTGGGCTGTAATGGTTCAAGGTTCTGACATTTTATGGCATATCTATTTACAGTACATACACAACAGAAATCATGCAGTTATAGCAACAAACCCTGGATTGTATAGTCCAACTAGAAACAAAGCCAAAACATATAACAGGTACTGGGACCATTTCCAGACTTAATTTGGTAAAGTTGTTAGTCAGGCTGGTTAATCCCATGAAACTTTATTGACTGAACAGTGGTTACACTCCAAAGCATTCACCTTTTCACCAATGAACCAGTTCCCCCTGAATTGAATTCATCATAGTATAAGTCAGTGTGTACTTTTAGTATGTGTATGTGACACAGGAGGCTGCTGTGGGGAGAATGGCTCATAATAATGGCCGGTTACGGAGAAAATGGAATGGCATCAAACACCTGGAAACCATGTGTTTGATGTATTTGATACCATTCCATCTACCCCACTCCAGTCATTACCATAAGCCCGTTCTCCCCAATTAAGATGCCACCAACCTCCTGTGGTATGTGATCTCTTCTGGAATTGAACCCACAACCTTGGTGTTTAAAAAAAAAAAAATGTATTTCATCTTTATTTAACTAGGCAAGTCATTTAAGAACAAATTCTTATTTACAACAACGTCCTACCAGGGAACAGTGGGTTAACTGCCTTGTTCAGGGGCAGAACAACAGATTTTTACAGGATCTGTCTGCATATTTAATCACGTAAAGAGAGTTAGAAAATGGAAGATATTCAACACGAAAACATAAACAAGCTAAACTCAACACATTCATAAGCAGTGCGTGTCAATAAAGGAGTGGAATGTAACAGAGCCATTGGCTACTTTCATTACTAGGCTTATACAGGATTGTTGAATAAAATGTTTAGTTCAATTGTTTCGTGAACTATTTTCCAAAGATGTCCGCCTAAACCCCAAACAACCCTGTCCCTTTATTTTATTCTTTAGAATCAGAACCAGATGTAGTTCTCTGTCCATTTGATAAACCCTATTCTGTTTGTTAAACTCCATGACCACTTTACCAGAGCAAAGCAGCAAGTTTTGTTCAGTGGAGAATCAAGGCTCCCTCAGGCCCGAGAAACAACACAAATATGTTGGTTGAAGAAAGTGTTTGGGAAGCTAGCATGACTCAGACCAGAGAAGAAAACTAAGATGTGAGAGTGAGAGTGAGACAGAGAGAGAGAGAGAGAGAGAGAGAGAGGCTGGTTATGTCACTAATGGATATTAAATGGCCCCTATTCAAGCCCTTGACCTTGGCTTCACCGCACTTGAAAACTCTGCAATATTCCCTCTGTGGAATGATATGTGTGTGTGAAACCAAAAAAAGCTGTTTTATAGCAGCCAGCGCACAACACAGGGACCAAACTTGTGCAAGGACTTTTTAAAAAACATTTTTTACATTGAGGCAAAACATTAGATAGTGATGTGATAACAGTTTCAGTGAACCAGGGCTACATCTTGACAGACAGCCATGATTCAGCTGTAAAAACACAGAACGGATGAGATTTGGTGTGTGAACTGATGACTGCTCATAATTTGCAGATAGTTGTTGACCCATCAACCAGGATCAAGGGGCAGGACAAATTGTGACTTGTTTTGGTAATCAGTGGCTGTATTGGAGGAGGAGTGGTTTCACCTCTGTAAATAGAAATTAGTGTTAGTTCTTTAGTCTCCCTTGGTTTCTCAGCAGCAACTGTAAGCGGTTTTGTGGCAAAACTAAGACCGTAGCCGAAATAAAGACTGTTCTGAAAAGTTATTTGAGGAAGGAAAGAGAGGAAGGCTCCACACCACTCTCTCACTTGAGTGTCTTACCTAGTTATTTACAGATTATCTCATTTGGCTCTTTTGCAGATTTGTCAACAACGTGTGTGTTTCTATACCTGTTCGCAACCCTTCCAATTTATTCTACCCTGCGCGCACAACCTATGTGGAATTCCGGGTCTCTGGCAGTGTTTGGAACTGCCAATCTGTGGTCAAGAACGCCGATATCACCTCAGCCTATGCTGCCCTTCAGTCCCTTGACTTTTTGGCCCTGACAGAGACATGGATCACCCCAGAGAACACTGCTACTCCAGCTGCTCTTTCTTCATTGGATTATGTCTTCTCTCATAGTCCGAGAACATCTGGTCGTCGCGGTGGTGGCACAGGTCTACTCATTTCTCCTAAGTGGAGATTTTCTCTTGCCTGTCTAACTCCTCATTTGAACTCCATGCTGTCACTTTCACTTGTCCACTCAAGCTTGACATTATTGTCATCTATCGCCCACCAGGTGCCCTCGGAGAGTTCCTGAACGAGCTTGACAACTTGATACGCTCATTTCCTGAGGATGGCTCACCGCTCTTCGTACTTCGCAACTTCAACTTCCCGACGTCTACCTTCAATTCACTTCTTTCCAACTCTATCTTGCAACACCTTGCCTCTTTTGATCTTACCCTTTCCCAATCCCCTCCAGCTCACAAGGCAGTCAATATGCTTGACCTCATCTTTACTGGAGGCTGCTCGCCTACTAATCTCACTGCAATCCGCCTCCAGGTCTCTGATCACTACTTTGTTTCCTTTTCGGGCTCCCTTTCCTCCAACCCTAACCACTTAGCCCCTAAACAGATGGTCATGTGCCGTTGCAATCTTCACTCTCTCTCCCACTACTCTCTCCTCTTCTGTCCTATCATCTCTCCCTTCTGCTAAATCCTTCCCCCTCTTGTCTCCTGATTCTCCCTCTTCGACCCTACTCTCCTCCTATGACTCGCACTTTCCCGTTTCCTCCTGGCCGGCTCGGTCCTCCCCTTCTGCTCCGTGGCTGAGTGACTCATTGCGAGATTACAGAACAGGGCTACGAGCAGCTGAGAGAAAATCGGGGAAAACTAAACTTTCGGGGGACTTATCCTTTCACTCCCTCCTCTTTACCGTCTCTTTCTCTGTATCCTCTGCTAAAGCCACTTCCTACCACTCTAAATGTCAACCTTCTGCATACAACTCTAAGAAACTATTTTCCACCTTCTCCTTCCTCCTTAAAAAAAATTTGCAAATCAGAATGAACTAAACTGAGTGAGCTCAACTGTGAATGGTCCTGGCTAAAAAAAAGATGTGTCAAGCCAGCATACATCATAAACAGAAACATCTTTAATTGTTCCATCTCGTTGTGTTGTTGTCCTCCAGTGGCTAGCTAAGTTAGGCCCTTTCCTAAATTAGCCATGGATGGAGATCGGGATTCGAACTTGTAGTTTTACTTAATTCTCCGTACTGGCCAATGACTATACCGTACTGGCCAAGCGATTCTAGTTGTCACTGTATTAGACTAAGTGGAGGTGAATTGACATTGTTAAAGTTGAAATGGTGCTGGAATAGTGGAGGCAACTCAGTGTAGGTTGTAATATGGCTTTTTGGGGGGGGGGGGGGGTTGGCTTCCCCAGTGATTTCACCCACACACCGCTACTGCCTCACGCAGGAAGCGGCGCAGGTCCTAATCCAGGCACTTGTCCTCTCTTGTCTGGCCTACTGCAACTCGCTATCTTAAGATGAATGCACTAACTTTAAGTCACTCTGGATAAGAGAGTCTGGTAAATGACTAAAATGTCAATGACAATCTGTACAGTATGTTTTGGACCCAATATTTTGGTTAATTTCGAGAGAGGATTTCTCACTGAATTATGCTTGCCACATAATTACTCACATCCTCTTATTGAATGTGTTTCTCAACCTTTTTACCAGGAAGAGACTGGCAAGCTATGGTTCTTCCTCTTCGCAGGATCCCTTCAATTACAGTTTCTCAATTGCTAAAACACTAAAACCCATTGGCAATACAATGGATGAATTGTATGGCCCTGAACATTGTGCTTTCCATTTATTAACAGTACTGACTGCTCAGTAGATTTTGACTGGTTGCAGGTTCATATCAACAAAGAACAAGAATTACAGTATCACAGAGATAAAGGACAAGTTTGTGAGACGCAGGGTACAGTACTGTAAAAATAGGGACCACAAGGAGAAGGAAGAACAAAAAACAAAATTGCAAAGAGCAAAGCAGAGTAGTAATTTCTGATCAATTTTGAGCTACTATGATAGAACATGTTTTCGTTCATCAAAAGACAATGACGGAAAAATATGAATATTTTTTTAGATCAAAAAGGTACTTCTCCCTGAGAATTGTATGTTTTGAACAATGTGTTTTCTATTCTTCGGTGTATTGTTTACTGACTGCTTGAGAGTGTATATAATTTTGATCACTTTGTTTATGATTTGAGAGCAGTGTTTGATTTTGAACACAGGTAAAACTGTTTTGAGGCAAATGTTTCATTTTGCAAGAGGAGGTTATGTAAATAGTGCTTGAAGACGAGGTTTTGTGTTTAATGTTTTCAGGAAATGGAGCAAGGTTTCAGAAATTGTGTTTTAGCAATTGAGAAAAACTGTAACAATTGAGAGCAGCAGTTTCTCTTGAATCACATTGGATACGGTCAGCTCTGAGAGAGAGAGAGCGAGAACATACAACATTATACATTTCATGTACACAAACATCAAGTGTGTGGTTAAAATTGGCAAAAACACACATTTCTTTCCACAGGGCCATGGATTGAGACAGGGATGCAGCTTAAGCCCCACCCTCTTCAACATATATGTCAACGAATTGACGAGGACACTAGAACAGTCTGCAGCACACTGAAGTCAAATGTCTACTGTTTGCTGATGATGCGGTGCTTCTGTCCCCAACCAAGGAGGGCCTACAGCAGCACCTAGATCTTCTGCACAGATTCTGTCAGACCTGGGCCCTGACAGTAAATCTCAGTAAGACAAAATAATAGTGTTCCAAAAAAGGTCCAGTTGCCAGGACAACAAATACAAAATCCATCTAGACACCGTTGCCCTAGAGCAGTTATTCCCAAACTGGGGTAACCCCAGGGGTATGCGCAATGCCGTCAAGGGTACACCAAATAAAAATGTGACTCACATTTAAAAAAAAACTAATATTCTTCACATTTTATAACAGTACATTTATATTTTCCAATAGGGCTATACATTTGGGTGAGCTTTTTTTTCTCGCCTGAGTAGCCTCGTTTCCCTGCCCAAAATAAAATGAAACCATCTAGTGTTCAGCAAAATAACAACACAATGTCACACACAGGTAGCCTTGTCAAATAATGAACATCCAATCACATTAACCGTTACTCTCTCGCAGGAAACCTTCACTCTTGTGCAGACATCTAGAAACATGACAATTTGAAAAAAAAGCCACAGGAGTTTTTGGAGTGAGTATAAAGACCACTTTCAAGTAGTACGACATGTATAAAAGCAACATATACCATGAATAAGAAGGGGCTAGAACATCTTATATGGTATGCTACCGAGTGGCTAGGACAGGCAAGCCCCATACTATTGTGGAGGACTTAATTCCGCTTGCTGCCGTGGATATGGCTGGGACAATGCTGAGGGAAAAGGCCAAAAAACTATACAGACAATTCCTTCATCAAACAACACTGTTTCACGACGCATCAGTGACATGGCAGGAGATGTTTTGAAACAATTACTGCTTCGCATACAAGCAAGTGAATTATATGCATTACAGCTGGATGAG
The DNA here is from genome assembly GCF_057628025.1 of Oncorhynchus mykiss. Lineage (NCBI taxonomy): Eukaryota > Metazoa > Chordata > Actinopteri > Salmoniformes > Salmonidae > Oncorhynchus > Oncorhynchus mykiss. Next base: position 37,099,287 of record NC_143036.1, read on the forward strand.
TCAACAGACATGGCGGGCCTGGCACAGCTCCTGGTACGTCTGTTAGGTTTATGGGGGGTCAATTAAGGAGATATCCTCTTCTGCAAACCCCTGGAAACCAGGACAACATGAGAGGATATTTTTTAAGTACTGGACAGCTTTGTGACATCAAATGGACTTTGGTGGTCAAGATGTGTTGGTATCTGTACTGATGGCGCAAAAACCATGACAGGGAGATATAGTGGAGTGGTAATGCGCGTGCAAGCAGTTGCTCCCGATGCTACTTGGGTACACTGCAGCATCCACCTAGAAGCTCTTGCTGCCAAGGGAATGCCTGACAGCTTGAAAGACGTTTTGGACACTACAATGAAAATGGTTCACTTTGTTAATAACTTCTTGTGACTCTCAAACCCGGATCCGGGAGCGTAATCATCGCCTCAAACTAATTAGCATAACACAGCGGACATAAATATCACTAGAAAATCACAAATTAAATATATTGAGACACAGCTTAGCCTTTTGTTAATCACACTGTCATCTCAGATTTTCAAAATATGCTTTACTGCCAACGCTAGACAAGCATTTGTGTAAGTTTATCATAGCCTAGCATAGCATTAAGCTCTGCTAGCAACAGGCAACATTTTCATGAAAATAAGAAAAGCAATCAAATTAAGTAATTTACCTTTGAAGAACTTCGGATGTTTTCACTCAGGAGACTCCCAGTTAGATAGCAAATGTTCCCTTTTTCCAAAAAGATTATTTTTGTAGGCGAAATAGCTCCCGTTTGTTCTTTACGTTTGGCTGAGAAATCGACCGGAAAATGCGGTCACTACAACTGTAACGGTTTTCTTCCTGGGAAGGAGAGGAGGACCAAAATGCAGCGTGGTTATGGTTGAACATCTTTAATGAAAGATGATAACGTGAACAATATACATATACAAAATAAGAAACCATGGATAAACCAAAACAGTCCTAACTGGTGCAAAACACAGAGACAGGAAACAATCACCCACAAAATACCCAAAGAATATGGCTGCCTAAATATGGTTCCCAATCAGAGACAACGATAAACACCTGCCTCTGATTGAGAACCACTCTAGGCAACCATAGACTTACCTAGAATACTACACTGAACACAACCCCATCAATCTACAGAAACCCCTAGACAAGACAAACACATAATCACCCATGTCACACCCTGGCCTAACCACAATAATAAAGAAAACACAAAATACTAAGGCCAGGGCGTGACAACAACGCCAAACCTTTTTCCAAATTAGCTCCATAATATCGACAGAAACATGGCAAACGTTGTTTAGAATCACTCCTCAAGGTGTTTTTCACATATCTATTCGATAATATATCCGTCGGGACAATTGGTTTCTCATCAGAAGCGATAGGAATATTTTCTGCTGGAGCCATCATGTGACCACTTGCTCAATGTGGTCCCTTACGGCTATTTTTCAACATAAATGCGTAAAAAGACGTCACAATGCTGTAGACACCTTGGGGAATACGTAGAAAACGTAAGCTCATTCGTGGCCCATTCACAGCCATATAAGGAGTCATTGGCATGCAGCGCTTTCAAAATATAGGGCACTTCCTGATTGGATTTTTATCTGGGTTTCGCCTGTAACATCAGTTCTGTTGCACTCACAGACAATATCTTTGCAGTTCTGGAAACGTCAGAGTGTTTTCTATCCAAAGCTGTCAATTATATGCATAGTCGAGCATCTTGTCGTGACAAAATATCTTGTTTAAAACGGGAACGTTTTTTATCCAAAAATGAAAATACTGCCCCCTAGTTACAAAAGGTTAACCTTTCTAGCGCAGGCGTTCCACTAGCGGAACCCCTCGACAACATTCCGCTGGCAGCGCGCGAAATTCAAAAATATTTTTCTGAAATATGTCACTTTCACACATTAACAAGTCCAATACAGCAAATGAAAGATAAACATCTTGTTATTAATCTACCCATCGTGTCCTATTTCAAAAATGCTTGACAGCGAAACACAACATATGATTATGTCAGGTCATAGCCAAGTAAAAAAAAACACAGCCATTTTCCCAGACAAAGATAGGAGTCACAAAAAGCAGAAATATAGATAAAATGAATCACTAACCTTTGATGATCTTCATCAGATGACACTCATTGGACATCATGTTACACAATATCCAAAAATCTCAGTTTACATTGGCGCCTTACGTGCAGTAATGTTTTGATTCCAAAACATCCGGTGATTTTGCAGGAATTCTCACAATAAACATTGATAAAAGATACAACTGTTATTCACAGAATTAAAGATAGACTTCTCCTTAATGCAACCGCTGTGTCAGATAAAAAAAAACTGAGAACGACACTCAGAGCACAATCCAGCCAGAGAAATATCCGCCATTTTGGAGTCAACAGAAGTTAGAAATAACACCATAAATATTCACTTATCTTTGATGATCTTCATCAGAAGGCACTCCCAGGAATCCCAGTTCGACAATAAATAATGGATATGTGTCCAAATAGCCACTTGTTGTTAGAGTGTTCAGCCCAGTAATCCATCTTCATGAGGCGCAGGCACTTCGTCCAGACAAAAACTCAAAAAGTTCCGTTACAGGTCGTAGAAACAAGTCAAACGATATATGGAATCAATCTTTAGGACGTTTTAACATAAAACATTAATAATGTTCCAATCGGAGAATTCCCATGTCTGAAGAAAAGCACTGGAACGAGAGGTAACTTTGTCGGGAGTGCGCGTCACGAGCCTGAGACACTCTGTCAGACCACTGACTCAAACAGGTCTCATGAGCCCCTCCTTTATAGTTGAATCCTCATTCAAGTTTCTAAAGACGGTTGACATCTAGTGGAATCCGTAGGAAGTCCAACTTTATCCATATCCCACTGTGTATTCGGTAGGCCAAGCTTTCAAAAACTACAAACCTCAGATTTCCCACTTCCTGGTTGGATTTGTCTCAGGTTTTCACCTGCCTTATGAGTTCTGTTATACTCACAGACATCATTGAAACAGTTTTAGAAACTTCAGAGTGTTTTCTATCCAATACTACTAATAATATACATATATTAGCATCTAGAATAGAGTAGCAGGCAGTTTACTCTGGGCCCCTTATTCATCCAAGCTACTCAATACTGCCCCCCTGTCACCAAGAAGTTAAAGAACCCATTGCCCTTTCTGGTTGTGAGGTCTGCGGTCCGCTCACCAACCAAGAATTCACAAAATGGGATAAACACCAAATTGAGACTATGCATGCAGAATTCTGCAAAAATATCCTCTGTGTACAACATACAATACCAAATAATGCATACATAGCAGAATTAGGTTGATACCTGCTAATGATCAAAATCCAGAAAAGAGACAACTGTTGTACAATTGTACAACCACCTAAAAGGAAGCGATTCCCAAACCTTCCAAAACAAAGCCATCACCTACAGAGAGATGAACCTGGGGCAAGCAAGCTTGTCCTGGGGCTCTTTCCACAAACACAAACAGACCCCACAGAGCCCCAGAACAGCAACACAATTAGACACAACCAAATCATGAGAAAACAAAAAGATAATTACTTCACAAAATAGATGGCTTCATGAGTGAGGAAAATTATGTGGATATATTGAAGCAACACCTCAAGACATCAGTCAGGAAGTTAAAGCTTGCTCGTAAATGGGTCTTCCAAATGGACAATGACCACAAGCATACTTCCAAAGTTGTGGCAAAAGGGCTTAAGGACAACAAAGTCAAGGTATTGGAGTGGCCATCACAAAGCCCTGACCTCAATCCCATAGAACATTTGTGGGCAGAACTGAAAAAGCGTGTGCGAGCAAGGAGGCCTATAAACTTGACTCAGTTACACCAGTTCTGTCAGGAGGAATGGGACAAAATTCACCCAACTTATTGTGGGAATCTTGTGGAAGGCTACCCGAAACATTTGACCGACGTTAAACAATTTAAAGGCAATGCTACCAAATACTAATTGAGTGTATGTAAACTTCTAATCCACTGGGAATGTGATGAAAGAAATAAAAGCTGAAATAAATCAATCTCTCTACTATTATTCTGACATTTCACATTCTTAAAATAAAGGGGTGATCCTAACTGACCTAAAACAGGGAATTGTTACTAGGATTAAATGTCAGGAATTATGAAAAACTGAGTTTTAAATGTACTTGGCTAAGGTGTATGTAAATGTCTGACTTCAACTGTGAGAGAGAGAGAGAGAGAGAGAGAAATGGCTGAGCTAACATCTACTGGTGTGGTGATATTTGACACATTGACCTGCTGCCCAGTCTATAAAGCTGGAGTAAATGTTCACGGTGCTGGGCCAATTAACCCACAAGACAAAAGGGCTCCATTCCAAATGGTACCCTATTCCTTACATAGTGCATTACTTTTTACAAGTGTGTATGCTATTTGGGATGAAGGGATGTAAGGCCAGGCACCACACCCTCATAACGTAATTGTTGTTCCTTAATCATATCACAATCAACTACTTTTTTCTAATAACAAATGTCTGAAATGACTTTCTGGAAATTGCAATTAAGGACAAGTACACTGAATTTAGACTACCAAACGCCAAAGCCTATTTAGACCAAATCACCATCTCTTTAAATTAAGTTGCTAAATATAGCCCAGTTTGTAACGTTCTCTATGAAATGGGCTTTGAAATTATGTCTAAAATATTGTAGTGGGATTGGAAATTGATCTATGTCCATTTTAAAGTGGTTCAAGTTCATACACATTTTAATTAAGCTTTTTACAGTTTTAGGTTTACTTTTTGAAAATACTAATTTTAATGGACAAAAATACCAACATATCTCAAAATTGATAGGTAGATGCAAAAAAAAAATGTTTTGCCTGTGGTGCCTGGCTTTAAACATCAATGGGTTGGCTCCAGCCAAGTCCGAGTAATCGCTTCAATTTGGAACCAAGAAGTCTAAATCTTTCGACAAGGGGAGACTTATGAGGACAATACTGATGACTTTGATAGAAACATGTAATTATTAAGCTATTGCACTCCACACTGCCCTTTCCCACCTGGACAAAAGGAACACCTATGTGAGAATGCTGTTCATTGACTACAGCTCAGCGTTCAACACCATAGTACCCTCAAAGCTCATCACCAAGCTAAGGATCCTTGGACTAAACACCTCCATCTGCAACTGGATCCTGGACTTCCTGACAGGCCGCCCCCAGGTGGTGAGGGTAGGCAGCAACACATCTGCCACAATGATCCTCAGCACTGGAGCTCCCCAGGGGTGCGTGCTCAGTCCCCTCCTGTATTCCCTGTTCACCCACGACTGCATGGCCCGGCACGACTCCAACACCATCATTAAGTTTGCTGACGACACAAGTGCCTGATCACCGACAATGACGAGACAGCCTATAGGGAGGAGGTCAGAGACCTGGCCGGGTGGTGCCAGATTAACAACCTATCCCTCAACGTAACCAAGACTAAGGAGATGAATGTGGACTACAGGAAAAGGAGCACCAAGCACGTCCCCATTCTCATCGACGGGGCTGTAGTGGAGCAAGTTGAGAGCTTCAAATTCCTTGGTGTCCACATCAACAACAAAGTAGATTGGTCCAAACACACCAATACAGTCGTGAAGAGGGCACGACAAAGCCTATTCCCCCTCAGGAAACTAAAAAGATTTGGCATGGGTCCTGAGACCCCAGCCACCCAAGTCATAGACTGTTCTCTCTACTACCGCATGGCAAGCGGTACCGGAGTGCCAAGTCTAGGACAAAAAGGCTTCTCAACAGTTTTTACCCCCAAGCCATAAGACTCCTGAACAGGTAACCAAATGGTTACCCGGACTGTTTGCATTGTGTGCCTCCCCCCCAGCCCCTCTTTTACGCTGCGCTACTCTTTGTTTATCTTATAAGCATAGTCACTTTAACTATACATTCATTTACATACTACCTAAATGGCCCGACCAACCAGTGCTCCCGCACATTGGCTAACCGGGCTATCTGCATTGTGTCCCACCACCCGCCAACCCCTCTTTTTACACTTCTGCTACTCTCTGTTCATCATATATGCATAGTCACTTTAACAAAACCTACATGTACATACTACCTCAATAAGCCTGACTAACAGGTGTCTGTAAATAGCCTTGCTACTCTTTTTTCCAATGTCTTTTTACTGTTGTTTTATTTCTTTACTTACCTACACACACAGACACATACACACCTTTTTTCCCGCACCATTGGTTAGAGCCTGTAAGTAAGCATTTCACTGTAAGGTCTACTACACCTGTTGTATTCGGCGCACGTGACAAATAAACTTTGATTTGATTTGATCTTGCTGGTAGTCATATCAAACGCCAATTGAGATGTCACCACCAGGTCTTATTAACCACATCAGATGGCCTCAATAACTCTAATGAGGAAGTTCCATCCGCCCCTCCCCTATAAACCCCCACAGCTGTCTGGCAACAGCCCTCAGATCTGCCAGTCCCCTGAGACCCGAGAACAGCAGAACGAGCTTCCTCTCTGTGCCAAACACCTGGACGTCAACAGGCTCTGGCGCCATGTCTTATTTTCAGTTGTCAGAAAGTGAAAACAGCCACCGCTCTGTTCGCTCTAGGCCTTGTGTTTTTGCTGTCTTTCCCAGACAAAATAAAATATGGTGATTACATGAATCAGATGTGCCAGGCCAAGCAGTAATCACCCTTTTACATTGAAGTGAGAATCTTTTTTCTGAATGTAATATTCTTTATGCACAAGTGGAGATGTTTTAATCAGTTGGTGACAACTGGGTCTGATAGTCAGAGTGGGGAAAGTGGGCAGGTTCCATGACTGGGAACAGGACATCTCTAATCTTGTGATCTGCAGCATACTTACTCCACATAGATAAGCACATCGAGTGCATTCCAAATTGTACCTTTTTAGGGCACTACTTTTAACCAGGACTCCATATAAGGTGTCATTTGGGACTCGACCATCCTGTAGGCTTCAACTACGGCTACCCACAATGCAGCAGGCAGGCAGGACCTACCCACAATGGCAATTGATTCCATGTGACCAATCACACCAGGAGACAAAATACCCATTGAGCTAAAACCAGGGAGGGAAAGGTGTAACTCTTATGCAACAGTCAGCGTGGACTGTGGCTAGTTCGCCTATTAGGCTGTGAAACCTACTGTAGATTACAGGAATACAATATGACTCATACATACTGCTAATATGTTTGCCTATTTAATGACTCTCAATCTGACGATGGATGGGGCCCAGGCAATTTGTTTCCTATCACTCCCTAACACAGTCCGATTGGATTAAGACTGGGCTGACGTCTGCAGTGGTGCTGGTCCTGGTTCTGATCTTTAACCCCTTTACTATGGAAAGTGTGAGGTTCAGTAGTACAACTGAGACAGAAAGGCAAGATACAATAGGGCAGGAAACAATAATGAACAACCATGTGTGGTACCACCAAGGCCCGGGTAGCGACTTTAGACGAGAAAATGAACAAAACACAACACAATGATGCTATGAACTTAGCTGAACCCGATTCTGAGATAACCTATTATTGCATTATCATTTCACGAGCAGAAACGGATCAATTAATGTGTTTGCGTGTGTGTACTGAATGTGAAAAGTTTATTTCCAAAACACAATATCCACAAATGTTTCACATTTAGTTTTTCACTAGAAATTATTGCTTGTGTGTACCTTCATGTGTATGTAAAATATTTCTGTTCAAATATTTTTTATTAATAGATTGTAGATGTGTATTAAAATGTGTTTTCTTTGCAAAACGCTATATATTCATTGTTTAGCTGTAGTGGAATGTTCTTATCCTATGTATTTGACAGTGATATGTGGTCGCTCTGGATAAGAGCATCTGCTAAATGACTAAAATGTAAAATGTAAATGCTTTACATTTAAAGTTCATATTACTGTATTGAATTAGATATATATATATACATACAGTACACACGGTGTATTCGGAAAGGATTCATACTCTTTCACTTTTTAAATATTTTGTTATTTGTCAGTCTTATTCTAAAATTGTCATGTATTGTCATGTTGTGTCTTTCTGTCCTTTCCTTTCACCCTGTCTCCCTCTGCTGGTCGTATTAGGTTACCTTTTCTCCCCCGCTTTCCCCCAGCTGTTCCTTGTCTCCTCTTGACTACCTCGTCACCCCTTCTCCCACCTGTTCCCCTTTTCCCTCTGATTAGTCCCCTATATCTCTCTCTGTTTTTGTTCCTGTCCTTGTCGGATTCTTGTTTGTTGTGTTTCATGCCTGAGCCAGACTATCGTCATGTTTGCTGTAACCTTGTCCTGTCCTGTCGGAATCTGCCGGTCTATCTGAGCCTACCTATGTTTGGTTATTAAAGAAGCTCTGTTTAAGTTAGTTCGCTTTTGGGTCCTCATTCACTCACCGTAACAGAAGAATCCGACCAAGAATGGACCCAGCGACTTCGGATCCTCTCCACTCAGCCGTCGAGATCCAGGGAGCGATGCTAGGCAGACACGAGCAGGAATTGTCTGCTGCTCGACATGCCGTTGAGACCCTGGCCACCCAAGTCTCCAACCTCACAGAACAGGTTCACCATCTCCGCCTCGATCCACCGGCCACTTCCAGGGCTTTCGAATCTCCGGAGCCCAGAATCAATAACCCGCCGTGTTACTCTGGGGAGCCCACTGAATGCCGCTCGTTCCTCACCCAGTGTGATATTGTGTTTTCTCTCCAGCCCAACACTTACTCCAGGAGCACTGCTCGTGTCGCCTACGTCATATCTCTCCTTATTGGACGGGCTCGTGAGTGGGGCACGGCAATCTGGGAGGCAAGGGCTGAGTGTACTAACCAGTATCAGGACTTTAAGGAGGAGATGATACGGGTTTTTGATCGATCTGTTTTTGGGGAGGAGGCTTCCAGGGCCCTGTCTTCCCTATGTCAAGGTAATCGATCCATAACAGACTACTCTATTGAGTTTCGCACTCTTGCTGCCTCCAGTGGCTGGAACGAGCCGGCTTTGCTCGCTCGTTTTCTGGAGGGTCTCCGCGCAGAGGTAAAGGATGAGATTCTCTCCCGGGAGGTCCCTTCCAGCGTGGATTCCCTGATTGAACTCGCTATTCGCATTGAGCGACGGGTTGATCTTCGTCACCGAGCTCGTGGAAAGGAGCTCGCGTTCTCCGTTGCCCCCCTCTCCGCATCACTACCATCTTCCTCTGCCGGCTCGGGAGCTGAGCCTATGCAGCTGGGAGGTATCCGCATCTCGACTAAGGAGAGGGAACGGAGAATCACCAACCGCCTCTGTCTCTATTGCGGTTCTGCTGGTCATTTTGTCACTTCATGTCCAGTAAAAGCCAGAGCTCATCAGTAAGCGGAGGGCTACTGGTGAGCGCTACTACTCCTGTCTCTCCTTCAAGATCCTGCACTACCTTGTCGGTCCATCTACGCTGGACCGGTTCGTCAGCTTCCTGCAGTGCCTTAATAGACTCTGGGGCGGAGGGCTGTTTTATGGACGAGACCTGGGCTCGGGAACATGACATTCCTCTCAGACAGTTAAGGGAGTCCACGGCCTTGTTCGCCCTGGATGGTAGTCCTCTCCCCAGGATTCAGCGTGAGACGCTACCTTTAACCCTCACTGTTTCTGGTAATCATAGCGAAACCATTTCTTTTTTGATTTTTCGTTCACCTTTTACACCTGTTGTTTTGGGCCATCCCTGGCTAGTTTGTCATAATCCTTCCATTAATTGGTCTAGTAATTCTATCCTCTCCTGGAACGTCTCTTGTCATGTGAAATGTTTAATGTCTGCTATCCCTCCTGTTTCCTCTGTCTCTTCTTCACAGGAGGAGCCTGGTGATTTGACAGGGGTGCCGGAGGAATATCACGATCTGCGCACGGTGTTCAGTCGGTCCAGGGCCACCTCTCTTCCTCCACACCGGTCGTATGATTGTAGTATTGATCTCCTTCCGGGAACCACTCCCCCCCGGGGTAGACTATACTCTCTGTCGGCTCCCGAACGTAAGGCTCTCGAGGATTATTTGTCTGTAGCTCTTGACGCCGGTACCATAGTCCCCTCCTCCTCTCCCGCCGGAGCGGGGTTTTTTTTTGTCAAGAAGAAGGACGGGTCTCTGCGCCCCTGCATAGATTATCGAGGGCTGAATGACATAACAGTTAAGAATCGTTATCCGCTTCCTCTTATGTCTTCAGCCTTCGAGATCCTGCAGGGAGCCAGGTTTTTCACTAAGTTGGACCTTCGTAACGCTTACCATCTCGTGCGCATCAGGGAGGGGGACGAGTGGAAGACGGCGTTTAACACTCCGTTAGGGCACTTTGAATACCGGGTTCTTCCTTTCGGCCTCGCTAACGCTCCAGCTGTCTTTCAGGCATTAGTCAATGATGTCCTGAGAGACATGCTGAACATCTTTGTTTTCGTTTACCTTGACGATATCCTGATTTTTTCACCGTCACTCCAGATTCATCTTCAGCACGTTCGACGTGTCCTCCAGCGCCTTTTAGAGAATTGTCTTTTTGTGAAGGCTGAGAAGTGCACTTTTCATGCCTCCTCCGTCACATTTCTCGGTTCTGTTATTTCCGCTGAAGGCATTAAGATGGATCCCGCTAAGGTCCAAGCTGTCATTGATTGGCCCGCCCCTAAGTCACGCGTCGAGCTGCAGCGCTTTCTCGGCTTCGCGAACTTCTATCGTCGTTTCATCCGTAATTTCGGTCAGGTGGCAGCTCCTCTCACAGCCCTTACTTCTGTCAAGACGTGCTTTAAGTGGTCCGTTTCCGCCCAGGGAGCTTTTGATCTCCTCAAGAATCGTTTCACATCCGCTCCTATCCTTGTTACACCTGACGTCTCTAGACAGTTCGTTGTCGAGGTTGACGCGTCAGAGGTGGGCGTGGGAGCCATTCTTTCTCAGCGCTCCCTCTCTGACGACAAGGTCCACCCATGCGCGTATTTTTCTCATCGCCTGTCGCCGTCGGAACGTAACTATGATGTGGGAAACCGCGAACTGCTCGCCATCCGGTTAGCCCTAGGCGAATGGCGACAGTGGTTGGAGGGGGCGACCGTTCCTTTTGTCGTTTGGACTGACCATAGGAACCTTGAGTACATCCGTTCTGCCAAATGACTTAATGCGCGTCAGGCGCGTTGGGCGCTGTTTTTCGCTCGTTTCGAGTTCGTGATTTCTTATCGTCCGGGCTCTAAGAACACCAAGCCTGATGCTTTATCTCGTCTCTTCAGTTCTTCAGTAGCCTCCACTGACCCCGAGGGGATTCTCCCTGAGGGGCGTGTTGTCGGGTTGACTGTCTGGGGAATTGAGAGGCAGGTAAAGCAAGCGCTCACTCACACTCCGTCGCCGCGCGCTTGTCCTAGGAACCTTCTTTTCGTTCCCGTTCCTACTCGTCTGGCCGTTCTTCAGTGGGCTCACTCTGCCAAGTTAGCCGGCCACCCTGGCGTTCGGGGTACGCTTGCTTCCATTCGCCAGCGTTTTTGGTGGCCCACCCGGGAGCATGACACGCGTCGTTTCGTGGCTGCTTGTTCGGTCTGCGCGCAGACTAAGTCCGGTAACTCCCCTCCTGCCGGCCGTCTCAGGCCGCTTCCCATTCCCTCTCGACCGTGGTCTCACATCGCCTTAGATTTTGTCACCGGACTGCCTTCGTCAGCGGGGAAGACTGTTATTCTTACGGTTGTCGATAGGTTCTCTAAGGCGGCTCATTTCATTCCCCTTGCTAAGCTTCCTTCTGCTAAAGAGACGGCACAAATCATCATCGAGAATGTTTTCAGAATTCATGGCCTTCCGTCAGACGTCGTTTCGGACAGAGGTCCGCAATTCACGTCTCAATTTTGGAGGGAGTTTTGCCGTTTGATTGGGGCTTCCGTCAGTCTCTCTTCCGGCTTTCACCCCCAGTCTAACGGTCAAGCAGAACGGGCCAATCAGACTATTGGTCGCATCTTACGCAGTCTTTCTTTTCGCAACCCTGTGTCTTGGTCAGAACAGCTCCCCTGGGCAGAATACGCCCACAACTCGCTTCCTTCGTCTGCGACCGGGCTATCTCCTTTTCAGAGTAGCCTCGGGTACCAGCCTCCGCTGTTCTCATCTCAGTTCGCCGAGTCCAGCGTCCCCTCCGCTCAGGCTTTTGTCCAACGTTGCGAGCGCACCTGGAAGAGGGTCAGGTCTGCACTTTGCCGTTATAGGACGCAGACTGTGAGGGCTGCTAATAAGCGTAGAACTAAGAGTCCTAGATATTGTCGCGGTCAGAGAGTTTGGCTCTCCACTCAGAACCTTCCCCTTAAGACGGCTTCTCGCAAGTTGACCCCGCGGTTCATTGGTCCGTTCCGTATTTCTCGGGTCATTAATCCTGTCGCAGTTCGACTTCTTCTTCCGCGATACCTTCGTCGCGTCCACCCGGTCTTCCATGTCTCCTGTATTAAGCCCGTTCTTCGCGCCCCCGCTCGTCTTCTCCCCCCCCCCCCCATCCTTGTCGAGGGCGCACCCATCTACAGGGTCCGCAGGATTTTGGACATGCGTCCTCGGGGCCGTGGTCACCAGTACCTCGTTGATTGGGAGGGGTACGGTCCTGAGGAGAGGAGTTGGGTTCCCTCTCGGGACGTGCTGGACCGTGCGCTGATCGAGGATTTCCTCCGTTGCCGCCAGGTTTCCTCCTCGAGTGCGCCAGGAGGCGCTCGGTGAGTGGGGGGGTACTGTCATGTATTGTCATGTTGTGTCTTTCTGTCCTTTCCTTTCACCCTGTCTCCCTCTGCTGGTCGTATTAGGTTACCTTTTCTCCCCCGCTTTCCCCCAGCTGTTCCTTGTCTCCTCTTGACTACCTCGTCACCCCTTCTCCCACCTGTTCCCCTTTTCCCTCTGATTAGTCCCCTATATCTCTCTCTGTTTTTGTTCCTGTCCTTGTCGGATTCTTGTTTGTTGTGTTTCATGCCTGAGCCAGACTATCGTCATGTTTGCTGTAACCTTGTCCTGTCCTGTCGGAATCTGCCGGTCTATCTGAGCCTACCTATGTTTGGTTATTAAAGAAGCTCTGTTTAAGTTAGTTCGCTTTTGGGTCCTCATTCACTCACCGTAACAAAAATGGATTACATTGCTTTTCCCCCTCATTAATCTACACGTCCATAATGACAAAGCAAAAACAGGTTTTTAGAAATGTTTGCTAATTTATTTAAAAAAAAATGTAAAACTGAAATATTACATTTACATAAGTATTCAGACCCTTTACTCAGTATTTTGTTGAAGCACCATTGGGAGCATTTACAGCTTTGAGTCTTCTTGGGTATGATGCTACAAGCTTGGCACACCTGTATTTGCGGAGTTTCTCCCATTCTTCTCTGCAGATCCTCTAAAGCTCTGTCAGGTTGGATGGGAGCGTCACTTAACAGCTATTTTCACGTGTCTCCAGAGATGTTCGGTCAGGTTCAAGTCCGGGCTCTGGCTGGGCCACTCAAGGACATTCAGAAACTTGTCCCGAAGCCACTCCTGTGTTGTCTTGGCTGTGTGCTTCGGGTCATTGTCCTGTTGGAAGATGAACATTTGCCCCAGTCTGAGATCCTGAGCGCTTGGAGCAGATCCCATCAAGGATATTTTCCTCGATCCTGACTAGTCTCCCAGTCCCTGCCGCTGAAAACATTTCCACGGCATGATGCTGCAACCACCATGCTTCACCGTAGGAATGGTGCAAGGTTTCCTCTAGACGTGGCGCTTGTTATTCAGGCCAAAGGGTTCAATTTTGGTTTCATCAGACCAGATAGTCTTGTTTCTCATGCTCTGAGAGTCCTTTAGGTGCCTTTTGGAAAACTCCAAGTCATGTGCCTTTTTCCTGAGGAGGGGCTCCGTCTGGCCGTTCTACCACAAAGGCCTGATTAGTGGAGTGCTGCAGAGATGGTTGTCCTTCTGGAAGGTTCTCCCATCTCCACAGAGGAACTTTGGAGCTTTATCAGAGTGCCCATCGGGTTCTTGGATACCTCCCTGACCAATGCCCTTCTCCCCCGATTCCTCAGTTTGTTCTAGGAAGAGTCTTGGTGGTTCTAAACTTCTTCCATTTAAGAATGATGGAGGCCACTGTGTTCTTGGGGACCTTCAATGCTGCAGACATGTTTTGGTACCCTTCCCCAGATCTGTGCCTCGACACAATCCTGTGTCGGAGCGCTACGGACAATTCCTTTGACCTCATGGCTTGTTCTTTGCTCTGACATGCACTGTCAACTGTGCGACTTGATATAGACAGGTGTGTGCCTTTCCAAATCCTGTCCAATCAATTGAATTTACCACAGGTGGACTCCAAACAAGTTGTAGAAACATATAGAAGTACTACTGGTTTTCCATTAAGCCTCTATTGATTTCCATTTGTCTGTGTGAACGCACACTGCACTCAGTTTACTCATCCTATTGCCCCATAACATTACAACTTTACTATCCTGTAACTAGCTTGGTTTTTATGAAGTCACACTGTAAACTATAACTGACACTATAGATAGAATATGGTAAGAATTTGGTATGTCAATATGAATGGAAGATACACAACAGTTCATTATTTGTTCACCTTTTGAAGACAGGACAATCCGCTCGTGGTAAAATGAGTCAATCACAGGGAGGGAAGGACACGACATGAGAATGCCTGAACAAGAGGAAATAACCAACATCATTGTTATATTTGGACGTTCAAATGCTGTTCACATGCCAAGGAGGCTAGCTTTGATCATGTGTGCATCCCAAATGGCACCCTATTACCTAATGTGCACTACTACTTTGGGCCCTTGTCAGAAAGTACTTATGGGTTCTAAAATGGTACAGTACAGGCAGGCCTACGTCACTGACCCTGTTGTTCTTCTATAGCTGAAAAACAGTACCATGCAGAGCTACTAGATCAGTTATACAGTGCCTTGCGAAAGTATTCGGCCCCCTTGAACTTTGCGACCGCTTGCCACATTTCAGGCTTCAAACATAAAGATATAAAACTGTATTTTTTTGTGAAGAATCAACAACAAGTGGGACACAATCATGAAGTGGAACAACATTTATTGGATATTTCAAACTTTTTTAACAAATCAAAAACTGAAAAATTGGGCGTGCAAAATTATTCAGCCCCTTTACTTTCAGTGCAGCAAACTCTCTCCAGAAGTTCAGTGAGGATCTCTGAATGATCCAATGTTGACCTAAATGACTAATGATGATAAATACAATCCACCTGTGTGTAATCAAGTCTCCGTATAAATGCACCTGCACTGTGATAGTCTCAGAGGTCCGTCAAAAGCGCAGAGAGCATCATGAAGAACAAGGAACACACCAGGCAGGTCCGAGATACTGTTGTGAAGAAGTTTAAAGCCGGATTTGGATACAAAAAGATTTCCCAAGCTTTAAACATCCCAAGGAGCACTGTGCAAGCGATAATATTGAAATGGAAGGAGTATCAGACCACTGCAAATCTACCAAGACCTGGCCGTCCCTCTAAACTTTCAGCTCATACAAGGAGAAGACTGATCAGAGATGCAGCCAAGAGGCCCATGATCACTCTGAATGAACTGCAGAGATCTACAGCTGAGGTGGGAGACTCTGTCCATAGGACAACAATCAGTCGTATATTGCACAAATCTGGCCTTTATGGAAGAGTGGCAAGAAGAAAGCCATTTCTTAAAGAAATCCATAAAAAGTGTTGTTTAAAGTTTGCCACAAGCCACCTGGGAGACACACCAAACATGTGGAAGAAGATGCTCTGGTCAGTTGAAACCAAAATTGAACTTTTTGGCAACAATGCAAAACGTTATGTTTGGCGTAAAAGCAACACAGCTGAACACACCATCCCCACTGTCAAACATGGTGGTGGCAGCATCATGGTTTGGGCCTGCTTTTCTTCAGCAGGGACAGGGAAGATGGTTAAAATTGATGGGAAGATGGATGTAGCCAAATACAGGACCATTCTGGAAGAAAACCTGATGGAGTCTGCAAAAGACCTGAGACTGGGACGGAGATTTGTCTTCCAACAAGACAATGATCCAAAACATAAAGCAAAATCTACAATGGAATGGTTCAAAAATAAACATATCCAGGTGTTAGAATGGCCAAGTCAAAGTCCAGACCTGAATCCAATCAAGAATCTGTGGAAAGAACTGAAAACTGCTGTTCACAAATGCTCCAATGCTCCAACCTCGCTGAGCTCGAGCTGTTTTGCAAGGAGGAATGGGAAAAAATGTCAGTCTCTCGATGTGCAAAACTGATAGAGACATACCCCAAGCGACTTACAGCTGTAATCGCAGCAAAAGGTGGCGCTACAAAGTATTAACTTAAGGGGGCTGAATCATTTTGCACGCCCAATTTTTCAGTTTTTGATTTGTTAAAAAAGTTTGAAATATCCAATAAATGTCGTTCCACTTCATGATTGTGTCCCACTTGTTGTTGATTCTTCACAAAAAAATACAGTTTTATATCTTTATGTTTGAAGCCTGAAATGTGGCAAAAGGTCGCAAAGTTCAAGGTGGCCGAATACTTTCGCAAGGCACTGTATATCTTGTTCAGCACCATGGACAGATTCAATCACGCCCTACCATCAAGGAACCATGTGCGATGTAGGGTAGGTTCTTTAAGTTCTGTCCTTGCTTGACATGTGTCAGCCAAATATCTCACTATTTGCAAATGTTTGTTTTCCATCTGCTGTACTTTTATTATACTGTCCAAGTAATTTCATCACTATATGTTGGTTAAACGTTGACATGATTGACATGTCACTATTGCTGTCACTATAATAATAATAATTTTGCACGCCCAATTTTTCAGTTTTTGATTTGTTAAAAAAGTTTGAAATATCCAATAAATGTCGTTCCACTTCATGATTGTGTCCCACTTGTTGTTGATTCTTCACAAAAAATACAGTTTTATATCTTTATGTTTGAAGCCTGAAATGTGGCAAAAGGTCGCAAAGTTCAAGGGGGCCGAATACTTTCGCATGGCACTGTACATATTTCTCCAGGGATATTAGCACTAGAAGTGCCAAGCCCTTCATTTTGACTGCCTTCCGTTCTAGACTTATCCTAAATGCCAAAATGTTACTTTTTCAAATCCGCCTGCAGAGTCACTTGCAGGTAAGATATTTTGAGTTCTATAGTACCAGAAAGAGCAGATTCTGAGGTTTTCAAAACACTTACCGTACCTTTGTAAGATATGAGCTCTATTTCAAAATATCACATTTTCCAAGAATAACCTTGCAGCAGATCACCTACAGTAATATAAACTAATGAAAATGCTATTGTGTTCTTTGAAATACATATTTTTTTTCGTATTCGAATGTTACCCAAGACCGTCATTAACACAACCAAAAGATAATTTCCCCGATAGCATATATTCAATCTATTTATCATACTGTTAGAATGTTACAGTCAAAATGGCTGCTCATTGGCGTAGTAAGGGGGTAGCGAGGCCCAGAAGTGTTCATACGAAACAGAGGCATAGCTTACATGCAAAGTTGATTTAATAATCGGCAATGTTATACAAAAGAAGCACACTATGACTGTACGTATGCTCATTTCTAATGATCATACCATGAATACAGACAAACATGTGCCTTTAAACACAGAGTTCCCTTTTTTAGAATACTCAAAAAAATACCTTGCTTTCATTTTAAATACTTGCCGAAAAAAATGAGAAAATAAAATATGCATTATATGAAATATATAACGGCTGCTTATCAGGTATACTATAGTACCAAATGCAATTATATGCAAATAACTTTCTCTCCATAACATCTAACGCATTTACAAGCAAGAACAAACAAAAAAAGATGTAAAGACTGTATGAAAATAGAAAATATCACAGCAAGATATGCAACAATAGTCTATGTTACAAATACCTTGCAGTACAAAAGGTCTATTACAATGTGCACATAACTATAGTCCACCTGGAACCTCGCCTAGAGTTACAGGGAAGGACAGAGTGTTGGTAGCGTAAACCATAGAATTAGAATCATTTTGAAGTAAAATTATTCTTAGAATTAGAATCAGAATCATTCTAGGGTATCAACATTATCCTGTGCTTGATATCAAGAATACAGTATCACAAACTAAAGCTCAAACTGACTTCCTGCTTATGCATGTCTTGAACCAGATCAAGTAACATTCATCCATACCATGTAACTTCAAACAAGGGGTAAAGAAAATAGCATTATGTTTGTAACAAGCAGACAGAAATGGTTTGTTTATGTTAAGTCTTTATACACAGAAAACTGTTTTGGTTCAGAACTAGATCTTTCAACCAGTACTGGTTGATAATGCACAATGACTTGCATTTAGGCTAATGTAATAAGCAAATCAGTGATTTTAACAAAAACATCAAGGTGTATAACAATTAGAAGTCAATTCGAAAGTGAAGAATTCTTTGCCAGCTTACAAGGCGTTTGATATGTTCAACGCTTACATTTATCAGATTCATAAATGTATGTTTTACAGTATATATCCAAAAAGTTAATTCAAAAATATATATTTTTGATTTCCAAAATAACTAAACATGGTCTTATCCATATACAATTAACAATGAATTACAACATGTCCAGTTGAAATGAAGAAATTAGCTAAGTTACAGTACATCAATTGTACGTGTTGAACACAAATAAACATAGGGTACATCCCAAATGGTACCCTATATCCTAAATAGTGCACTAATATTGACTTTTTCCATAGAAACAGAAATGTGTACAAGGCACACTGAGATGTTATGTCTATCATTCATTGCAACACCAAATTCATTAATTACAAAAAAATACATATTCACATGGACGTATGTGAGCAAATGAAATTGCACAATTAATTATAAACCTTTTTAACATTTGAAAATATTTGAAAATACACTTTTTTATTTTGTACAGTAACAAACTCTAACCTGTCACACCACCCTGACACAGTCTTGACACACTATTGGCAGAGTCATGTTTGGGGGGTGGCACTGTAAATAAAATGTAACGGTCCTCACATTCACCCCTGAGGGATACCACCAATGCAAAACCACCAGCAACTCACAGACAGGTGACACGGGACCAATAACATTACTAAGCAGTGCAACCCCTGGTACTCTTAGTAGCAAATTGTACAGATGTAACAGAATGGATGTGTAATGAGATCAATTTCTTAGGCCCCATCCCAAATGGACCCCTAGACCGTAGTGCATCTAAGGGTCGTTCTGGGATTGGGCCTTTAATACACAGGCTCTCAGCTGCTCACTCAAAGCAGCCCCAAGAGAAGTCCTGTGCAACAACAGTATAGCTCTGAGTGACAAACACCACAGTGTTATATACAGTTGAAGTCAGAAGTTTACATACACTTAGGTTGGAGTCATTAAAACTCGTTTTTCAACCATTCCACAAATTTCTTGTTAACAAACTAAAGTTTTGGCAAGTTGGTTAGGACATCTACTTTGTGCATGACACAAGTCATTTTCCCAACAATTGTTTACAGATTATTTCACTTAGAATTCACTGTATCATATTTCCAGTGGGTCATAAGTTTACATACACGAAGTTGACTGTGCCTTTAAACAGCTTGGAAAATTCCAGAAAATGATGTCATGGCTTTAGAAGCTTCTGATAGGCTAATTGACATCATTTGAGACAATTGGAGGTGTACTTGTGGATGTATTTCAAGACCTACCTTCAAACTCAGTGCCTCTTTGTATTGACATCATGGGAAAATCAAAAGAAATAAGCCATGACCTCAGAAAAAATATTGTATACCTCCACAAGTCTGGATCATCCTTGGGAGCAATTTACAAACACATGAAGGTACCACATTCATCTATACAAACAATGGTACGCAAGTATAAACACAATGGGACCACGCAGCCATCATACCGTTCAGGAAGGAGACGCGTTCAGACTCCTAGAGATGAACGTACTTAGGTACAAAAAGTGCAAATCAATACCAGAACAACAGCAAATGACCTTGTGAAGATTCTGGAGGAAACAGGTACAAAAGTATCTATATCCACAGTAAAAGAAGTCCTATATCGACATAACCTGAATGGCTGCTCAGCAAGGAAGAAGCCACTGCTCCAAAACCACCATAAAAAACACCATAAAAACGGTTTTCAACTGCAAATGGGGACAAAGATCATACTTTTGGAGAAATGTCCTCTGGTCTGATGAAACAACAATAGAACTGATTGGCCATAATGACCATCGTTATGTTTGGAGGAAAAAGGGGGACGCTTGTAAGCCAAAGAACACCATCCCAACCGCAAAGCAAGGGGGTGGCAGCATCATGTTGTGGGGGTGCTTTGCTGCAGGAGGGACTGGTGCACTTCACAAAATAGATGGCTTCATGAGTGAGGAAAATTATGTGGATATATTGAAGCAACATCTCAAGACATCAGTCAGGAAGTTAAAGCTTGGTAGCAAATGGGTCTTCCAAATGGACAATGACCGCAAGCATACTTCCAAAGTTGTGGCAAAATGGCTTAAGGACAAAGTCAAGGTATTGGAGTGGCCATCACAAACCCTGACCTCAATCCCATAGAATATTTGTGGGCAGAACTGAAAAAGCGTGTGCGAGCAAGGAGGCCTACAAACATGTCAGTTACACCAGCTCTGTCAGGAGGAATGTGACAAAATTCCCACATATTATTGTGGGAAGCTTATGGAAGGCTACCAGAAACATTTGACCCAAGTTAAACAATTTAAAGGCAATGCTACCAAATACTAATTGAGTGTATGTAAACTTCTGACCCACTGGGAATGTGATGAAAGAAATAAAAGCTGAAATAAATCACTCTCTCTACTATTATTCTGACATTTCACATTCTTAAAATAAAGTGGTGATCCTAACTGACTTAAGACATGGAATTTTTACTAGGATTGAATGTCAGGAATTGTGAAAAACTGAGTTTAAATGTATTTGGCTAAGGTGTATGTAAACTTCTGGCCCCAGATCTGTTTTGCTGTCACACCAACTGTCACGGCAATTTCCATATAGGAGTTGACAAAACAGCAAAAACAATCAATCTGATCCAGCCTGACATATAAGTACATTCTCAGGCCTCACGACCAAGCCACAAACACACAAGTGTAGAGAACAGGAGAGAAGTATCAATTGGCAATAACATCTCAAGAGTAAAGCTTCAAAATCAGATTCTTCTTCAACATATACACAGAGTATACCAAACATTAGGAACACCTTCCTAATATTGAGTTGCCCCACGTTTTGCCCTCAGAACAGCCTCAATTTGTCAGGGCATGAAAGTGTTCCAAAGGGATGCTGGCCCATGTTGACTCCAATGCTTCCCACAGTTGTGTCAAGTTGGCTGGATCTCCTTTGGGTGGTGGATCGTTCTGTTGCGTGTGAAAAACCCAGCAGCGTTGCAGTTCTTGACACAAACTGGTGCGCCTGGCATGTACTGCCATACCCCGTTCAAAGGCACTTAAATGTTTTGTCTCGCCCATTCACCTTCGGAATGGTGTACATTCCATGTCTCAATTGTCTCAAGGCTGAAACATGCTTCTTTAACCATTCTCCTCCCCATCATCTCCTCTAATTGAAGTGGACTTAACAAGTGCCATCAATAAGGGATCATAACTTTCACCTGGATTCACCTGGTCAGTCTGTCATGGAAAGTGCAGTTGTTCTTAATGTTTTGTATACTCAGTGTAAGTTTTAACACAGGTAAGAAAATATACCGTTTTTCAGCAACAAACATCACAAAAGTCTGTTGGAACAAAACCTTAAACCTCCGTAATTCTTATTTACATTTGGTGTACATAGGTAACACTGATTGTAACGCGAGGCATTTGTCTTATTGTGGTTTGGTCTTAAAGCCTTTGTTTGTGTTTGAGAAGCATAAGCACTTCTTTACATTCATAGGAACCACAGTGCTGTTGTATTGGGAGACAGTCGATGGCAGACATGCAATTCCAAGAAAACCAAACCCGCATTCCAAAGGGCACCCTATTCCCTATACAGTGTACTACATTTGACCGGGGCCCTAGTCAAAAGTAGTACACTATAAAGGTGCCATTTGGGATGCACAAACAACACAAAAAAATACCAGACAGGACAGGGTAGGAAAATCAACCCCGTTAAGCAACAGTGGTTGGCCCATGACTGGAAGCGTCTGGAAGGAGAGGAAGATGGTGAAGAGGAGGATGAGGAGTGTGAGTAGAAGGATGAAGGACAGATGGGTCCCAGTAATTGTCTTGTTTGGCAGTCGGAAGGTCCATTGGAGCACCAGGTTAGAGTCAGGACTGTTGCTGTTGCTTAAACAATGCTTGTATTGGTGAAAAGGGGGCACAGTGGTTGGGGGGGTCATTGAGTGAGATTAAGTTTTGTCCTTATTCCCTATATAGTGCAGTACTTTTAACCAGTCCCCATAGAGCTCAAACGAACTATATAGGCATTAACCAAGGCATTGACTGGAAAGTTGACGGACGGATGGGAGGACGGACGGAGCGGTGATCAAAGCCGATCCCCCCCAGATGTCGAAGGTATTCATAGAGGTCAGAGGCTACACTCTCTCCACTCGACTAGGATCATAGGAGTCTGAGGAGAAAAAATGGCATCAATCACAATCCAGTCAGACATTCATGATGATATTCCATATACAGTAACGAGGGAAATCCTTACTGCCAGTCTGTTTGTGCTATCAAGCCAATGCTTGGTCACTCATTATCATGCCACACTGGCAGAGCACAAACAGATCTGGGACCAGGCTAGGGAAATCCATCTTATCTCTAAAACAATGTGTTTCAGTAAGTCCCCGTGTCTCTGTGGATTCCCAGCTCACACAATGGCTTGGCTTGGCCTTCCCTCCCTTCTTCCATCCACACCCGCTAAACCAACCCCATAAAAAGCTCTATCGTACAGCTGGGATAACTGCTAGGTTCTGGAGTGGTTTATTGGCCGGGTTCTCTCACAGTTTTGCTATAAAAACACCTAAATTGTCCATTTGGGTCAAAATGTCACAAAACCAACAAAATCAGAGTTTGCATCCCTCCTTGTTAATCTGACAATGTTCTTGGTGCGTTTTCCAGCAGTATGTATGTAAAATATTTTCTAAATTCCATCCTGATCCTTCATGTTACGGTAGGATGATGGCTCCCTCTTGTGATAAACATGATAAAATGAAGCTTTAAATAAAACAGGAGACAAAGAGTTTTACACAAAGATGAGGTAAAGAACTTAACATACATGTGTATATTGTAGATTTTGTGATTATTTTCCCCCAGTGTATGAAAAGTCCTATTTAAATATGTAACAGTTACATGTATTATTGTTAAAGGCGTGTGTGTGTGTGTGTGTGTGTCCATGTTCCTACCTGGGAGCAGCTCGTCCTCCTCTAGGGTTGTAGAGGAGCCACAGGAAGAGACACTGAAGCTCAGGGGAAGGGTGATCTCTCTTTTGGCCACTGTGCCGCTGCGAGGCATGGGGACAGGCTTGGGGAGGAGAGGACGTTTCACTGGCCTGGACACCGGCTCTGGCCGAACCTCCTGTTGCTGTTCGTCATCTGACTCTTCACTCCTCTCCTCCTCTCTTTTCACCTCTGGCTCTTTCTCTTCCTCCTCCACTTGCCTCTCTGTATTATCCTCCCCCTCTGGTTCTTTCTCCCCCTCCTGCACTTCTCTTTCCTCTTCCTCCTGACTCCCACTTTTCTCCTCCTCCATTCTCACCTTTAGCTCTCTCTCCACCTTGATTGTCAACTCTCGCTCTTTCTCCTCTATTTTCAACTCCTCCTCCTCCAGTTCTTTCTCCTCTCCCGACACTATCCTCTCATCTTCTCTCTTGTCTGCCCTGTCTATCTCGTTCCCCTCCGGCTCTGACTCTATCCTCAACTTTTCCTCTTCCATCTCTTCTCTCTCTCCCTGGCTCATCCCCTTATCTTTCTCCTGCTCAGCCTCTACCTGTACTACTACCACTACCTCTGTCTCTGTCTCCTGCTCTGGCTCTCCTGAGTCTAAACTGCTGATAAGTACGCAGGAGACTGAGAACACCTCATCCAAGTGGACCATACTCTCTGTGCAGCCTTGTGACTTCGAGGATGAGAGCCTGGGGGAGGCCCGACCAGTGTGCCCCTTCCTCTCCCCTCCTCCACCCACACTCAGCAAGCTAAGGGCCAGCTCCTCGTCTGGGGTCACAGGCAGAGACAAGGGGAGGCTGCTAGGGGGGAACTCTGGCAGGTCCAGCACCATGGAGGGGTGGCTTAATCTCTCTCTGTCTCCTCCATAATGTTTGTCCTCACATACTGATAAGCTGTCATCCTTACTGGGTCCTCCTCTCGTCTCCTCCTCTTCTTCTATCGTCTCCTCTTCCAAGGTAACCACGGATACCTGTACCTTCATCACTTGCTCGTACTCTCTTCTCACATGCTTTTTATCTCTGTCTTCATCTGGACTTTGCTTCAGTGTTTCTCCTATTAGAGTTTCGTCCTCATTCTCTGGGTTGTCTCTGTGCTCCTCCACTTTCTGTTCGACCCCGCCTAGTGATTCCACAGCATGTGCTCCTTCTGGACTGAGTTCCTGGGCCTCTCTCTCAGTCTCTGTGTTGTCTCTGTGCTCCTGTGTTTCACTTATGACAGTTTCTCCCTCATTCTCTCTGTACTGCCTGTCCTCCTCTCTCACCTTGACAGCCCCCTGTGGTGACACCTCATCCTCTCTCTCCTCTACAACCCCCTGCAGTGACTCCTCCTCCTCTCTCTGCTCCTCCTCTCTCTCCTGGACCATCCCCCGCAGTGAATCCAGGGCTACGTCTATCCCCAATATCCTGGCTGCTCTCTGCTCCATTGTCTCATTCTCAGGGATCCCCTTGGCACACTTCACCTCATATAGATTACTCAGGTCCTCTGTGGGCATGGTGTTTGCTTTCTCCTTGATCAGCAGGGTCTCCAGGTGTATATCTGCCAACGTAGCCTCGTTACGCCAACTCAGAGGATCGGAGCTGACGCTGTATCTGTAGACGTCATCCTCAAATGCAAACGCTGCCTCCCTAGTCAATCTGCCGGTGTGTGGTGTCCCCTGAGACCCTTCACCTCTGGGCGACCTGCTGTTCTCACTCCGGGCCCTGCGGATGTTCAGATTGGGCTCATGCCCCCTAAATCTGGGTGGCACGATGGGCACGTTATCCTTCTTTACCTTCCTCCCTCCCTCCACTACTTTGGCGGAGCCAAGCTCTTCCTTATTAGTGCCATCACTGATGTGCACAACCTCAACCTGGTTGTTCTTGGCAAAAAAGTCTCTGTCTCTGTTCTCCCTTGATAGCTGTACATTCTGGTATAGTTCATTGTGGTCTAATGGTGTGATCAGTGTGAATGGGCGGCCACAATCCTGGCCCTGCTCTATGGTGCCTCCAGGGACAGTGTAGACGGTGAGCCCCACATCCCTCAATAGAGACTCCTTGGCGACGGGGATGTCCAGCTCCTGCCTGTAGGTCATTCTGGAGTCATAGGTTACCCTGGGGTCACCCTTAGCATTGTGGGAGTTGTAGTCTCGGAAGCCAGTGGACTCTGTTAGGGTGGCAGTGGGAGCCATGTCCTCTCTCTTCAGCCTGAGGATGCTAGTTCTGCTCTGGGGCTGAGGCCTGGAGAAAGCACTCCTCACCTCCCTGTAGTCTGGGTCAATGGTAGAGCCAGGGCCCCAGCTGTCTAGCCTTGGCATGATGGTAGGGATGTTGTTGTTGGGTTTGTTATTCAGGTGCTGGTCTGGAAGGCGAACCGTCTCCCTCTCAGGGTCCAGATGTGGAGGGGCTATGTGCTGATGTTGTTGTTGTTGTTGTGTGTCTTCTCCGCTCAGCTCCATGATGGTCCTGTAGACCTCGTCCAGGTCGTCTATACACTGGTCGACACTGGGTCTCCTGGGCTGGACCTTCATTTTCTTCTGGACCTGGTCTACATCTACGCCTGCAGCATTGTTGAAACTCTCCAGTTCCTCAATGGCGTCCCACGGCCGCCGGCTCACCGGCTTCAGCAGGAACTGGCCGAATGCCACCTGGCCCTGGATGTTAGCATTGGCACTGACTGGGGGTTTGGTGGTGTTGGAGGTGGTAGTACCAGTCTTCCTGGATGTGGAGGTCTGTTGGTTTCTCCCCTCCCAAGGGACAGGGGGTGGAGGCTGGGGTGGGAGTGACAGGGGTTGGGCCGGGCTGATACTGAGACAGGAGAAGGCGCTGTTGCTGGACAGGTGGAGGTTCTTCTGGCCCTTCATGGGATAGTCCACACCATACGAGCCGGAGCTGCAGTCGGTGCCTGCACCACTGTCCATGGTGGTATCGGAGGCTGGGTGGCCTGTCTCCTGCCCCCCCTGTCCCTGTCCTCCAGGGGGACTCTGAGGCTGACCTGTCCCCCCAGTACCCCCAGGACCCTTCACTGCCACGGGTGAGCTGGTCTGGGTCTCTTGGTTCCTGTACTGGTCACCGGGCCAGGAGCCGGCGTAGCACAGCTCCTTGTCAGCACTGGCCTGGAGTGACCAGGCATCTACTATCTCCTTCCTCAGAGGACCCTTCCTGGTGCTTCTCATTGAGGTGAAGCTGCTGGTGTGGGAGGGGGGTTTGAGACCCATGTCTGATAACGACTTGCTACAGAGGCTTTGGCTGTTCTCTGATTTGGATTGGACCACAGTGTTTTGGTTGTCTTCTGTGGCGATGACGCTCACGATTGGCAGAATACTTGGCAGACTGGCAGGCATATTCTCGTTATTGTTCTGGTCTGCTGCTGAGACTGAGTCTTTATTGGTTTGTTGCATGTGGATGGGGACAGACACCAGGCAGAATATGGTCTCACTGTGAGCCTTCCTCTTTGAGTTCCTGTTGAGGTTGTCTACTCCTGAGTCTCCTGGAACTATCTTCTTCACCTGTGTGATGGTTGTTTCTGAGAAGCCCTGATCTGAGCTGGAGCTGTGACACACTGGCAGAGCAGGGGCTGGTGGCTGGAAGGCAGAGGGACCACCTTGGTTTGGTTTAGGATTATACCTGTTACAGTTTTGGGAAGTTGCTGCTGGGAAGTTATCTAGTGAGCCAGTCTCTTTGTGCAAATCACAGTGCTGCTGCTGTTGCTGCCACCTGTTATTGTTATTGTCATAGTCGCTAGAAGACCTCAGCGGCATGGGACTGGCCGGGTCTGGCGCGCTGGCAAGCGGCGGTGGGGCCCCCGTGGAAGCGGACGACAAAAAGGCACTGTCATCAGACGAGTGGTCTGACACGGTGACACTGGGAAGCTCGGAGGATGTGGAGTTACGGATGTGGCGGATCTTGTCGGCGTCCGTCATGGAGTTACCTCGGCCACATAGAGACGAGTTTCCTCCCCGGGACACATGTCGGAGGCGTGGGTCGTCAAAGGGGATGTACTGGATGCCAGGACCCAGGACCGGCTGGTGCTGCTGCTTACTGTAGCCAGTGGAGTGCTGCTTCCTGTTGGGTACACTCCTCTCTCTGTGAGGCTCCGGCCCGGACCCTCCTCCACCGGTGTGCCTGCTACCAAACCAGGGGTCTGGGGTCCCACGCATCTGCTGCTTCTGCTGGTACATCTGGTGGTACCTGATAATAACACATTATCATTTATTTAACTTCTAAATTGTACATTGCATTTACATTAATTTGGTCATTTAGCAAATTCGCCTCTATAGCGCTATTCATTACAGAAAATAATGTCAAAGTGCTTCAATAGCAAATAAAAAAAAGCAATATAAAATCATGAGTAGGTAAGCTACATAATTTGTTACCTGTAGTTGACAGGGACCTCTCCATAGCCCCTGTGACCTCCATGGCTTCCTCTCATAGGTCGAGGAGCTCTCTTGGGGGGATACGATGGGGGAGGGATATACCCCGGAGGCTCCGTGCCAGGCCCTCCATCCTGTGTATAATAGTCCAGCCTGGGGTCACCTATACTGGGATGAGGAAGGGGGGTTCTGTCCCTGGCCTGGGGCTGGGGGCTTGATGCTGCTTCTGGCTCTCCTGAGAGCGTTTCGGAGCTCCCCCGGGTCTGCTGATGCACCTCGTAGGACGGAGGTCGCAGGGGACGGCTGTGCCGGACCTTTGGTACTTGAGAAGCCTGACTCACCTGGCTGACCTGGCTAGTCATACTAGTCTGACTGGAGGGTCTGTTGTCATTCTCAGGCCACCTGTCCCTGTCCCCTACCCCGGCCTGGTTGTGGTTATATATGCTGTAAGGGTCGTAATGAAACCCTGGGTGGCCGTTGACCCTCCTGTGCACGTCCTGCCCAGGCACAGACCCAATAGACCCAGACATTTCCACGTACTGCAGGCTGTCCGGCTGCAGCATCCTGGGCAGAGACTGGGACTTCCCTTTGTTCCTGGGACCCATTACAACCATAGCACCATCCGGTGTGCGGAGGTGGCGCTGCTGCAGATACTGCTCCTGAGCCTGAGACCACCTCTCGCCCTCGCTGTCTGAAAGCTGGCAGGAGAAGCTCACCACGGCGGGCCGCCACTCGTCCGTGCCCAGGCTCTGACACTTCCTGTCCACGGCGGTCATCCTCCACTGCTGCAGTGCTGCCTCTCTCTGCCTGGAGCGGGCCTGGACCTGAGCTTGGGACTGGGCTGCCCAGCTCTGCTTCTCACGCTGCTGGCAGTCCTCCGGGGGCTCCTAGACAGAGGACAGAACCACAATGGTCTTTGGCTCGTTCCCAAATGGCAACATATTCCCAATATAGTGGACTACTTTTAAGTGCACCCATAGGCTCTGGTTAAAGGTAGTGTACTATAGAGGACTATTTCATTTTGAATTGTTCAATAAACAAATCATAGAATCAAATCACCTCCTGTCTCTTCTGCTGCTGCACCCCCTCTGTCCTCCTACAGGTACCACCTCCTCGGGGCTCTCTGAAGTCAGCGTAGTCCAGGAGGATGCTGAAGTCCTGGCCCCTCCTCCTCCAGTAGGACAAGTCTCTGGGGCCCCTGTGATGAGAATACACGCCTCTGGGCCCCTCATAGAACCTAGAACACAGAACACACAGTATCAGAACCTAGAACACAGAACAGACATAGTATTAGAACTGAGAACCAGTGGTTTCGCTCATAGACCATAGAACACACACAGGACACATCAGGAATAGTTCTCCAGTAGATGAATGTGATGATGTGTCTGTTGTTGAGCCCCTCTACCACTAGGGGGAGTTAGACCACCACAGACAGGCTAAAGTCAGACTGCTATCAGTCTGCTACTGATAGTGCACTGTATCTGAAGACTTCATAACAGCATATCCGATTTGCAGAACAATGCACTGTGTTTATCATCATCTCTCTCTGCAAGCTCAACATCTCTGTTTCTGGATATTCCTACTGAACATGTTTAACAAACATGCACATGTGTGCACCCTATGGGAGGCTGATTTTCCATCCATGATCTGATCTGCCCTTTTCATTTAATGTCAGTACAGGCAGACGTGACCATTATGTAAGTTCCACTGCATCCCATAATATAGTATAGCCTAGTTAGCCAATCCTCAGTGGATATTATCTGCACCTCCTCGTGGAAAGATTAGGAATATTCCATATGTACGTTCTAAAACTGAGCTAAAAACACCCCAGCAACAACAATTTCAAAAAGTGGCACATTTGATTATCTTGCATTTTCAAATCAAATGCACTGTTTGGACTTGAGGCAAGGGTAGGGGATATGCAGGTTGTGTTGTGTTGCCTAATATCATCAACGTATCCATGGATTGTATTCAGGGTCAAGCGACTGTTCCATAAGCAAATAGTACATACTTGAGTGGCATCGGGCACTGATTTCATAGAATTACATGTCAAAATGAATTAAGCTATAGGATCTCTATGACTGGTGGATGCTATTAACCGTCCTTGCATCTACAGAGCTATAGAATACACAATCCTCCAGGACTGGTACTGCAAACTAGGCTACTCGAGCTGACAAGAAGAAAAGGCAGAGACGAAAGAAAAAGTGCCTCGGTAAAAATCGTACATTTCACTCGGGGACATTCGGGGACATTCCCCGGGAAAGGTTTCCATTGCATAACTCGTGAAACTGAATGAAATAGAGCAGGAGGCATCTCTTCTTCGTATAGCCTACATATTTAAAGGCTGTGCGCATGAGGGAGGTTCTATGTGTGGCGACTAAGAGCGAGGCTATCGATACGCCGGGCAGACATCCCTATCTGTCTGGAGGCGTCCAAAATGGCACCCTATTCCCTATACAGTGCACTACTTTTGAACAGAGCTCTATGGACCCCCTTTACGTCCTGGTGAAAAGTAATGCACTATATAGGGATTTAAGGTGCCATTTGGGATGCTGTTTCTGTCTGTAGAACTGGGCATGCTCAGGCGGTGGTGCTGGGGTCTATCAGCAGTAGCAGCAGCTCTAGTCTGTTTACAACACAACTGTCCCATGTGGCAGATTAAGACTCCAGAACACATTACCCCAACTCCCTGTCTACTGGCTTTATAGAGAAGAGGAGGGAGGGAGGAGCATTACCCCAACTCCCTGTCTACTGGCTTTATAGAGAAGAGGAGGGAGGGAGGAGCATTACCCCAACTCCCTGTCTACTGGCTTTATAGAGAAGAGGAGGGAGGGAGGAGCATTACCCCAACTCCCTGTCTACTGGCTTTATAGAGAAGAGGAGGGGGAGGGAGGAGCATTACTCCAACTCCCTGTCTACTGACTTTATAGAGAAGAGGAGGGGGAGGGAGGAGCATTACTCCAACTCCTTGTCTACTGGCTTTATAGAAAAGAGGAGGGAGGGAGGAGCATTACTCCAACTCCCTGTCTACTGGCTTTATAGAGAAGAGGAGGGGGAGGGAGGAGCATTACCCCAACTCCCTGTCTACTGGCTTTATAGAGAAGAGGAGGGGGAGGGAGGAGCATTACCCAAACTCCCTGTCTACTGGCTTTATAGAGAAGAGGAGGGGGAGGGAGGAGCATTACCCCAACTCCCTGTCTACTGGCTTTATAGAGAAGAGGAGGGGGAGGGAGGAGCATTACTCCAACTCCCTGTCTACTGGCTTTATAGAGAAGAGGAGGGAGGGAGGGAGGGAGGAGCATTACCACAACTCCCTGTCTACTGGCTTTATAGAGAAGAGGAGGGAGGGAGGGAGGGAGGGAGGGAGGGAGGGAGGGAGGAGCATTACCCCAACTCCATGTCTACTGGCTTTATAGAGAAGAGGAGGGAGGGAGGGAGGGAGGGAGGGAGGGAGGGAGGGAGGGAGGGAGGGAGGGGCATTACTCCAACTCCCTGTCTACTGGCTTTATAGAGAAGAGGAGGGAGGGAGGGAGGAGCATTACCCAAACTCCCTGTCTACTGGCTTTATAGAGAAGAGGAGGGAGGAGCATTACCCCAACTCCCTGTCTACTGGCTTTATAGAGAAGAGGAGGGGGATGGAGGAGCATTACCCCAACTCCCTGTCTACTGGCTTTATAGAGAAGAGGAGGGAGTTAGGGGAGGAGAAAAGCATTACCCAAACTACCTGTTTACTGGCTTTATAAAGGGAGGTAGATAGGTAGGTAGGTAGGTAGGTAGGTAGGTAGGTAGGTAGGTAGGTAGGTAGGTAGGGAGGTAGGTAGGTAGGTAGGTAGGGAGTTGGGGGGGAGGACATTACCCCAACTCCCTGTCTATTAGAAGGAGAGGAAGAGGGAGAGTGGGAGGGAGGGAGAGTGGGGAAAGCGTAGTAAAGAGAGAAAGGGAGCAACCTCCCAATGCAGAACTTCTTGACTGACAGAGTCCACCTTTGCATGAATCTATTTGTGCCAAACAAGCTCTGTGCAGCAGACTCACCCGCTATCTGTCGTGAGAGAATCGCCCATGGAGTGCGCGTCACCTTGGTTACCGCTGTCCGCTTCCCTCCTCTGTGGTTGGCTATTTCTGTCCCTCCCACCTTTGGTTGGGGCCGGTGGCTGGGGCCACCTGCTGGTGCTGGTGCTGTTGCTATACACATAGACCCCTGGCCCAGACTGTATCTCATACCCGTTCACTGTTCCATGACCACCACCGGACCGGGTCTCTAAGATCTCCTGGCGGCAGGAGGACGGGTCGCCGTAACGCTTGTTATCGTAAGAGGACGGGGGTGTGGGGGAGGCAGCAGGAGTAGAGGTAGAGGTTTTTTGGGGCAGTTTGTATCCATGCGAGATGAGCAGGTCATCCACGCTGTACATGGTCACATTTGTTTTGCTGGTGTTGTTTTTGGGATGAGGTTGTAGGGGACTGGTAGAGGGGGGCGTCACCCAGACCTGGTTCCTAGAGGCAGCGACAGGAGCCCAAGCACAGCTGCGCAGCTGATGAGGCCATCACTGGGAAAACAGGAGAGAAAGAGAGAGGGGGGAGAGTTAGAAAGAGTGAAAGGGAATGTGCCATTAAAATCATTATCCCTCTGTCTCCGTGTCCTTCTCTTCAGAGAACTGACTGGACGGAGGCGAGGAGAGAAGAGAGGGGAGAGAACGAACCAACCACTCTGTCTGCCTCCGTCTCCTCTCCCCGTCCCTCCTCTCCTCTCTGCCCGACAACAGGACTCCCGTCACCTTTCCCCATTATTTTTCTGTCCTCTCTTCTACCCATCCTTCTTTTCCTCTCTTTCCCTTCTCTCCTTTCCTCTCTGCCCTACAACAGGACTCTCTCCATCTCAGTCCGAGACAGAGCTCCGATACTAAGCCCACCACATGCAGACAGTGGGAGAGGAAAATCGACAACACTAGTCAGAGCAACCCAAAATATAATTATCACTACTAATGATAATAGTAATAACGTTGCTAGTGATAAATATAATGTATTAACTATGTAATAATAACTGAAGTAATAAGGACAGTGTTCCCTTTAGACCTGAGGCAGCGGTTGGTTGGCTAGCCCATGTTTGGTAAATCAACGGTGGGGATTGGGTAAGTAGTCAGTGTTGCAGTGGCTCTTGACGTAACAGTCTTAGCGGAGCTCCCCTCATCTTGCGTGCTTCAGCTTGCTTGCACCACCAGGACTGCGTGTGTGTCTGTGTGTGTGTCTCGGCCTCTATCCACATCCAAATCCTAATCTGGGGCGTAGCTTTAATAATTACCCACCCAGCCAGTCATGCAGCTCCAGAAAGCCTTGAGGGTATTCCTGAAATCCTGGGCATATGCCTGAAAGCCTGGGTAATATGAGTGGATTACGCTCTGACTGTATTGTACTGATCTCTGTAAGTGATGTTTACAACAGCGTACTACTGGACAGATATTAATGACAGTCTTTGTGTCACTCTATCCCAAACAAGAGTTAGCCTAGTTTATACCAACACATTCTGGGATTAGCCCCATAAGTACAGATAGGAGGAAGAGCCTGTAGTTGTGTACTACTGTAAAGTAAGTTAAAACATGTTTATAAAGTATTCCTACATTACAACATACTACTGTAGCCTAGCCTTACTGCATACTGTAGGCTTGGCCTACAGTATGCAGCTTTTGCAATGTCTTGAAGACCAGGCTCCGCATTCACAAAGTGTCTAGGTGTGCTGATCAAGGATCAGTTTTGCCTTTAGTTTTAGATCATAATTATAAGGACGGGGGTAGAGGTCGACCGATTATGGTTTTTGAACGCCGATACCGATTATTGGAGGACCAAAAAAAGCCGGTACCGATTAATCGGCTGATTTTTTTCATTTATTTGTAATAATGACAATTACAACAATACTGAATGAACACTTATTTTAACTTAATATAATACATTAATAAAATCAATTTAGCCTCAAATAAATAATGAAACATGTTGAATTTGGTTTAAATAATGCAAAAACAAAGTGTTGGAGAAGAAATTAAAAGTGCAATATGTGCCATGTAAAAAAGCTAACGTTTAAAAGTTCCTTGCTCAGAACATATGAAAGCTGGTGGTTCCTTTTAACATGAGTCTTCAATATTCCCAGGTAAGAAAGTTTAGGTTGTTGTTATTATAGGAGTTATAGGACTATTTCTCTCTATACCATTTGTATTTCATATACCTTTGACTATTGGATGTTCTTATAGGCACTTTAGTATTGCCAGTGTAACAGTATAGCTTCCGTCCCTCTCCTCGCCTGGGCTCGAACCAAGAACACATCAACAACAGCCATAGCGTTTGAATAGCGTTTGATTGCGTTTGAAACACTATTAGCGCTAACTAGCTAGCCATTTCTCATCGGTTACACCAGCCTAATCTCGGGAGTTGATAGGCTTGAAGTCATAAACAGCGCAATGCTTGAAGCACAACGAAGAGCTGCTGGCAAAACGCACGAAAGTGCTGTTTGAATGAATGCTTACAAGCCTGCTTCTGCCTACCACCGCTCAGTCAGACTTCTCTATCAAATCATAGACTTAGTTATAACATAATAACACACACGGAAACTATTATCTCGAAAACAAGACGTTTATTCTTTCAGTGAAATACGGAACCGTTCCGTATTTTATCTAACGGGTGGCATCCATTAGTCTAAATATTCCTGTTACATTGCACAACCTTCAATGTTATGTCACAATTACGTAAAATTCTGGCAAATTAGGCGGCCCAAACTGTTGCATATACACTGACTCTGCATGCAATGAACGCAAGAGAAGTGACACAATTTCACCTGGTTAATATTGCCTCCTAACCTGGATTTCTTTTAGCAAATATGCAGGTTTAAAAATATATACTTCTGTGTATTGATTTTAAGAAAGGCATTGATGTTTATGGTTAGGTACACATTGGAGTAACGATACGCACCGCATCGATTATACGCAACGCATCAACCATGTGTAGTTAACTAGTGATTATGATTGATTGTTTTTTTATAAGATAAGTTTAATGCTAGCTAGCAATTTACCTTGGCTTACTGCATTCGCGTAACAGGCAGGCTCCTCGTGGAGTGCAATGTAATCAGGTGGTTAGAGCGTTGGACTAGTTAACTGTAAGGTTGCAAGATTGAATCCCCCGAGCTGACAAGGTAAAAATCTGTTTTTCTGCCCCTGAACGAGGCAGTTAACCCCCCGTTCCTAGGCCGTCATTGAAAATAAGAATGTGTTCTTAATTGACTTGCCTAGTAAAAATAAAGATTAAATAAAGGTGTAAAATTATTATTTTATTTTTTTAATCGGCCAAATCGGTG
Source organism: Oncorhynchus mykiss (assembly GCF_057628025.1). NCBI lineage: Eukaryota > Metazoa > Chordata > Actinopteri > Salmoniformes > Salmonidae > Oncorhynchus > Oncorhynchus mykiss. Next base: position 37,134,243 of record NC_143036.1, read on the forward strand.
TCCAAAAATACTGATTTCCGATTGTTTGAAAACTTAATCGGCCATTCCGATTAATCGGTCAACCTCTAGATGGGGGACCTGATCCTAAATCAGAACTCATACTTTGAAACACTTGATAGCCCCTGATTGGCAACATTGTGTAGCTGTGTTGACCCGTCTTCCACCTGAGCATTAGAGTCTGTAGTGATACTAGCTAGGTTATTACGTGTCTCTCTACTCTAGGTGTGTGAAATGCTGCTCTCTCTCTTTGTATGATCAGCCCTCTAATGCGATTATCTTTCTCATTTAAAACTTTAAACCTGTTAGTATTAGCGGATTGACTCTTGGCTCTGGTTCAGTGATACTTTCTCATGTTTAAATGTTGAGTATTTTACACGGACAGGCACATTTCTGTAAGTGAGTATGGTATTTTCCAACATTGCACAAACTAAATACTGGATTTGATTACTGAAGAATTAACTCACTGTCAAATTCAGCTTAAACTGCAAACTTGTTTTCACAATCTTAAATCCAAAAGGATGCAAAGTCTCTATTAGCTAGGCCTAAACAACAAATGTATCCAAGCCTTGCCAGATATGACACTATGTGCAAACCACATTTGAATTGCAAACCACATTCCATCTGTACGAATACTATATTCTAACTGCTAGGCCTAAAACGTGAGTGGGTTCAATAGTTCAACCAGCCTAGCCCTAGAGTTGTCTGTAACTTCCTCCATTTATTGCAGGAAACAAGTGAAGTGAGAAACCACCCTGGCCATTAGCAAAGAGACTTTGTCCTAAACGGCACCCTATTCATAGTGCAGTACTTTTTTACCAGATCTCTATGGTCAAGGAGATCATTATGTAGGAAACGGTGTGCGATTTGGGAAAGCGATCAGATACCTCTTGATCAAATCAGTGTTACACACCCTTTACTCCCTTCCTGCACATTAACAACCCCTTCAGCCTCTGGTTTATCAGCTGTTTACTTCAGACACACACAGAAACAGACTTTGTGTAATTCGGCAATGTCATAATATGATCAAAACTGAGTATGATCCATAACATATGCTGCCTGCTGCCCTATCTAAGACCTATTTAAAGTCCTAAACCCACAATTGTAATTCCTGTCAGTCACTTAGCATCTCCAAATGGGGCTTATCTTCACCATCATAAGTCAACATCGAGATCAGGATTTCCTCTCCGTTCGTGACACTCCTCCCCTCATGTCCCATGTCGAGCTCAGTTTAAATACCAGGGCAATTACACAGGAAAGTCAGCCTGAGCATCCACAAATAAATTTAGTCATTCCCGAATGAAACTACATTCACAATTATCCTTAATATCTATATCCTGGAGTACAGGCTTTATTTGCAACGTTTAAGTAGGAAATTGTATGAATTTTGACCATTATAGAGTAGGATGCCTTGTCTCTCGTAGAGGTCGACCAATTATGATTTTTCAACGCCGATACCGATACCGATTATTGGAGGACCAAAAAAAGCAGATACAGATTAATCGGACGATTTTAATATATATATTTGTAATAATGACAATTACAACAATACTGAATGTATTGTGTATGTGCCATGTAAAAAAGCTGACGTTTAAGTTTTTAACATGAGTCTTCAATATCGCCAGGTAAGAAGTTTTAGGTTGTAGTTATTTTAGGACTATTTCTCTCTATACCATTTGTATTTCATATACCTTTGACTATTGGACGTTCTAATAGGTACTTTAGTATTGCCAGCCTAAACTCGGGAGTTGATAGGCTTGAAGTCATAAACAGCGCAATGCTTGAAGCATTGAGAAGAGCTGCTGGCAAACGCATGAAAGTGCTGTTTGAATGAATGCTTACGAACCTGCTGCTGCCTACCACCACTCAGTCAGACTGCTCTATCAAATCATATACTTAGTTAATACATAATAACACACAGAAATACGAGCCTTAGGTCATTAATATGGTCAAATCCAGGAACTATAATTTCGAAAAGAAAACGTTTATTCTTTCAGTGAAATACGGAACCACATCCATAAGTCTAAATATTGCTGTTACATTGCACAACCTTCAATGTTATGTCATAATTATGTAAAATTCTGGCAAATTAGTTTGCAACAAGCCAGGCGGCCCAGACTGTTGCATATACCCTGACTCTGTTGCACAGAATGCAAGAGAAGTGAAACAATTTCCCTAGTTAATATTGCCTGCTAACATGAATTTCTTTTAACTAAATATGCAGGTTTAAAAATACTTCTGTGTATTGGTTTTAAGAAAGGCATTGATGTTTATGGTAAGGTACATTCGTGCAACGATTGTGCTTTTCTCGCAAATGCGCTTTTGTTAAATCATCCCCCGTTTGGCGAAGTAGGCTGTGATTCAATGATAAATTAACAGGCACCGCATCGATTATATGCAACGCAGGACAAGCTAGTTAAACTAGTAATATCATCAACCATGTGTAGTTAACTAGTGATTTTGTTAAGATTGTTTTTTATGAGATACGTTTAATGCTAGCTAGCACCTTACCTTGGCCCCTTGCTGCACTCGCATAACATGTAGTCAGCCTGCCACGCAGTCTCCTTGTGGGGTGCAATGTAATCGGCCATAATCGGTGTCCAAAAATGCTGATTACCGATTGTTATGAAAACTTGAAATCGGCCCCAATTAATCGGCCATTCTGATTAATCGGTCGACTTCTAGTCTCTAGGGCCAGTTGTTTTGGCTGGGTTTGGTTGTTTTACTAAAAAACAAATTGACCGGTATTTCCAGCATTATCCACTAGGTTTGCTGCAAGTAGGAAAATACCAGGAAATGTTCTTTAATTGACACAAGCGGTCTCCAATGAATGAATGAATGAATCAATCAATGTCTAGTGGTGCGTGAGTGTTTGGTAGAGGGATCCCCTATGCCAGGGAAGGCGTAGCTCTACGAATCTTAATTGCACAAAACCTATTATTTGGCAGGGAATACTATTCGTAGATCAGTTATTCTACACCTCACTTAAACATGGGTCAATAAGGGGTGAGTAATTGAAACCAACCATTGAAGTACATTGTTGCGAATTCGGGAGGTAGCCCCGACCAGGACTCAAACCCAGGTCTAGTGACTGTCAAACCAACGCCTTAACCATTACGCCAAGAGGTCTGAAAAAAAACACATAAACCAACTGGCCCTACTCATGGATAACATAACTTGTTTCCCCAGTGTTATTTATTTAGTTATTTAACCTTCAGTTAACTAGGAAAGTGAGTTAAGAACAAATTCTTATTTACAATGACAATCTACCTTGGCCAAAGCCTAACCCGGACGATACTGGGACAATTGTGCGCCGCCCTACAGGACTCCCAATCACGACCGGTTGTGATACAGCCTGGAATCTAACCAGGGTCTGTAGTGACGCCTCTAGCACTGAGCACGGTGCATTACACCGCTGCTCCACTCTGGAGCCCTAGTTATGAAGATGAGACGTTAATGAAGCAATGCAGACCAAATTTCAAGTATCTTGAGCTTTGTTTGTGTGTTCTACAGTCTTGTAAAAAGACTACATCAGATCATCTTCAAACTGTCACTGTGAAGCTAACTTTCATCAAGGTTTTACATGGTCTTTAATTGGTTTCTCTCTTTTCATTGTCAGTATCTTTTTTTTTGTAGCGTTATGATTTCCGTAACATCCGATTGTGGATGTGATGGATATCGATGTATAATATCTTAACTTTAGAAGCTTGTGCTTTCACCACATTGTGTGTGCTTGTTCTAAGATGTATTCTATATGAATCCTTTGCAGAAGCAATTGTTGATATCTTTGAAATGACGTGTTCTAGCGAGGATTCTCTTGGAAAAGTTAGGCTGAAATGCATTTCTGATACATGGCAGTAGTACTGTTTGCGTAGAAGGATGAGAAGATTGTTGAAAAACAATCTGTGACTAGTCCTGGAATGTCTTTTATAAATGAAAGCCCCCCAAAATATACTGACTTCAATCAAGTGTTCAGAAAAGTGGATTGGCAGTATAGGCACATGCATATTGTCTAATTTGCTAATGTTGATATAATATCTCAGGACAATTGTAATTCAACAAAATCTTATATTTGTGTCTACGTTCAACTGGTCCATTTGTATATATACAGGGCCTTCAGAAAGTATTCAGACCCCTTGACGTTTTCCACATTTTGTTATGTTACAGCCTTGTTCTAAAATGTATTAAAGTTTTTAAAAATCCTCAGCAATCTACAATCTACAGCATACATTTTTGCAAATTTATTACAAATAAAAACAGAAATACCTTACATAAGAATTCAGACCCTTTGCTAGGAGACTTGAAATTGAGCTCAGGTGCATCCTCTTTCCATTGATCATCCTTGAGCTGTTTCTACAACTTGGAGTCCAACTGTGGTAAATTCAATTGATTGGACATGAGTTGGAAAGGCACATACCTGTCTATATAAGGTCCCACCGTTGACAGTGCATGTCAGAGCAATAACCAAGCCATAAGGTTGAAGGAATTGTCAGTAGAGCTCAGAGACAGGATTGTTTCAAGGCATATCTGGGGAAGTGTACCAAAACATTTCTGCAGCATTTAAGGGCCCAAAGAACACAGTGGCCTTCATTGTTCTTAAATGGAAGAAGTTTGGGGCCACCAAGACTCTTCCTAGAGCTGGTCGCCCAAACAAACTGAGCAATCGGGGAAGAAGGGACTTGGTCAGGGAGGTGACCAAGAACCCGATGGTCACTCTGACAGAGCTCCAGAGTTTCTCTGTGGAGGTGGAGAACCTTCCAGAAGGACAACCATCTCTGCAGCACTCCACCAATCAGGCCTTTATGGTAGAGTGGCCCGACGGAAGGTCCTCAGTAAAAGACACATAACAGCCTGCTTGGACTTTGCCAAAAGACTCTCAGGGCATGAGAAACAAGATTCTCTGGTCTGATGAAACCAAGATTGAACGCTTTGGCCTGAATGCCAAGCATCATGTCTGGAGGAAACCTGGCACCATCCCTACTGTGAAGCATGATGGTGGCAGCATCATGCTGTAGGGATGTTTTTCAGTGACAGGGACTGGGACTGGGAGACTAGTCAGGATCGAGGCAAAGATGAACGGAGCAAAGTACAGAGAGGTCCTTGATGAAAATCTGTTCCAGAGCACTCAGGACCTCAGACTTGGACGAAGGTTCACCTTCCAACCTGACAACGAACCTAAGCACACATCCAAGACAGCACAGGAGTGGTTTCGGGACATGTCTCTTCCAAACAATACAGAGAGAAAGAAAATAGACAAATTATAGAAAAGTAAAACATGTAATAATACTAATTATTGATACACAATGAGTAACGATAACTTGGCTATATACAAACGGAACCAGTACAAGGTAACTGAGATAGATATGTACATATAACTACGAATAAAGTGACAGATAGTAAACAGTAGTAGAAGCGTATGTGATGAGTCACAAAAAGTGCAAAAATAGTGAATGTCTAGGTAGGTATTTGGTTAACTATTTAACTAACTATTTAGCAGTCTTATGGCGTGGAGGTAGAAGCTGTTCAGGGTCCTGTTGGTTCCAGATTGGGTGCATCGGTACCACTTGCCGTGCGGTAGCAGAGAGTACAGTCTATGACTTGGGTGGCTGGAGTCATTGACCATTTGTTGGGCCTTCCTCTGACACCGCCTGGTATAGAGGTCCTGGATGGCAGAGAGCTCGGCCTCTGTGATGTACTGGGCCGTCCGCACTACCCCCTGTAGCACCTTGCGGTCAGATGCCAAGCAGTTGACATACCAAGCGATGATGAGGCCAGTCAAGATGCTCTCAATGGTGCAGCTATATAACATTTTGAGGATCTGAAGTCCCATGCCAAATCTTTTCAGTCTCCTGAGGGGGAAGAGGTGTTGTTGTGCCCTCTTCACGTCTATGTTGGTGTGTTCGGACCATGATAGATCCTTAGTGATGTGGACACTGAGGAACTTGAAGTTCTCAGCCCCATAGATGTGAATGGAGGTGTCCTCGGCCCTCTGTTTCCTGTAGTTCACGAACAGCTATTTTGTTTGTCCATTCTGTGAGCCAAAGTTGCGATTTTGCATGCAAATGTAACATCATAACGCTGGAATCACCCACCATTAATTCTCTTATGCAATGGAATTGGCATTTGATATCAAATAAAAACCACGACAGCAGAAGCTAGCCCACAACAATGGCCCATTTGATTTCCTCTTTCCCTAACAACAACAACATTGTGTTTTGTTAACAATGTGTACATTGTGTTAGTGTGTGAGTTAGATGGCGTTAGAGATCGTTCAAGATCCTGGCAATAAAGCAACACTTTGTTACTTCTGCTGCTGATTCTTGAATAGTGCAGATCTGGTAATTATTTATCCTTTTTACTCTTTCAAAACTAAATTAATTATCTTCTTTATGGATAACATATGTAGACTAGCTGCTCAGTAAGCTAAAAAATAATCTAAACTATATGCAGACCAGACCAGACCTGGCATTACACAGAACTATACTCTCATTCTATGTAGCCTAGTAGGTGAAATGGAAAATTAATGTAGCCAAATCACAACTACTTGTTATATTACTAGATAGCTTACAAATACTAGTGTCCAATTAATAAAGTAGGTATGGGGGTAAAAAAAAAACTCAAAGTATTGGTTTGTTAAAAATGATTTATTTCTTGTTAGGTAGCTAACGTTAGCTTGCGCAGGTCAGGCTGTCCCTGCACCAAAACTCTGGTAGTTCTCATCCTATAGCTTGTTCTCAATATTCTTTAAAAGTGTTTTAAATGGTGTGCCAACATGTTTTGAGTACTTTTATCTTCAAAACAAATGTTCTCATGGCTCTCACTTGTTCCACTGCAGGAGACATATAGTGAACAAAACGTTTGGAACATCAAATCACTATATATCACGTACAGAATCAGAACCTAAGTATCGTGATAACATCATATTGTGAGGTCCGTGGCAATTCCCACCCTATAATAAAGCAGGGTGTTTTATTTTAGAGTAAAGTGTTCTTCTGGTAAGGGCATGACTATAATAAATAAAAGGCATTTTTAGATCATCTCGGAGAAGAGAAGAAGGCATCTGCCCTGACTGGTGGCTAGTGGCTACAATACCGTGGTTGCATCCCAATTGGCACCATATTCCCTATATAGTGCACTACTTTTGATGAGTGCACTACACAGTGCCATTTGGGATGCAGACCAGAAGGTTGAAGGAGGATGATGACAGTTTCCAGGTTGACAGTTTGGTGTCAGATCCTTATTCATGGCCTCAGTAGGAGGGAGGAAGAGATGGAGAGGAGAGAGCGAGATGAATTGAATTGAGAGAGAGAGGGAGATATAAGAGAGAGAGAGACCTAGATTAGAGATGGGAGGACACAGATGAAGAGCCCTATTCAGGAAATTAAGGTTAGGTCTATAGCTACTTTAAATTACAAAAACAAGCAACAACAGTGCAGTCTAGATTGATGGTATCCAACAGATAGCTTAAGCAGAAAGGATAGTGGACTGTAGGCCTATATAAAGAATGTGTTAAGCTGTTTCTACTTGATAGCCGTCTATTTAAAAAAAAGGTTTCACAGTCAAAATATCTGCAGGCAGACATACGCTCACATCAAAACAATTTTGTCGAAATGACAACATCTGACATTATTATTATAGCTCTGGGCGTTAGTAATAGTTTCTGAAACTGAACCCTGACAAGGAATGAATGAAGGACAAATTGGTCTTGGTTACACATTCCTACATAATCCTTAGTGAATAACTATTAATGTTTCTTCAAGTTATCTACCTGCAGTGGCTTGCGAAAGTATTCACCCCCTTGGCATTTTCCCCATTTTGGAACTTAAATGGATTTTTGGGGGGTTTGTTTCATTTGATTTACACAACATGCCTACCACTTAGAAGATGCAAATTCTTTTTTGTGAAACAAACAAGACATAAGACCAAAAAAACAGAAAACAGGGTGTTTCTGTGCATAACTATTCACCCCCCCCCCCCCCCCCCCCCAAGTCTCTTGGGGTATGTCTCTATAAGCTTGGCACATTCTTCAAGGCAAAACTGCTCCAGCTCATTCAAGTTGGATGGGTTTTGCTGGTGTACAGCAATCTTTAAGTCAAACCACAGATTCTCAATTGGATTGAGGTCTGGGCTTTGACTAGGCCATTCCAAGGCATTTAAATGTTTCCCCTTAAACCACTTGAGTGTTGCTTTAGCAGTATGCTTAGTGCCATTGTCCTGCTGGAAGATGAACCTCCATCCCAGTCTCAAATCTCTGGAAGACTAAAACATGTTTCCCTCAAGACTTTTCCTGTATATAGCGCCATCCATCATTCCTTCAATTCTGACCAGTTTCCCAGTCCCTGCCGATGAAAAACATCCCCACAGCATGATGCTGCCACCACCATGCTTCACTGTGGGGATGATGCTCTTGGGGTGATGAGAGGTGTTGGGTTTGCACCAGACATAGCATTTTCCTTGGTGGCTAAAAATATAGATTTTAGTCTCATCTGACCAAAGTACCCTTTTCCATATGTTTGGGGAGTCTCCCACATGCCTTTTGGTGAACACCAAACGTGTTTGCTTGATGTTTTCTTTAAGCAACTCTTCTGTAAATCCCAGCTCTGTGGCTTAAAGTGGTCCTATGGACAGATACCCCAATCTACGCTGCAGAGTTTAGCGGCTCCTTCAGGGTTATCTTTGGTCTCTTTGTTGCCTCTCTGATTAATGCCCTCCTTGCCTGGTCTGTGAGTTTTGATGGGCGGCCCTCTCTTGGCAGGTTTGTTGTGGTGCCATATTCTTTCAATTTTTAAATAATAGATTTAATGGTGCTCCGTGGGATGTTCAAAGTTTCGGATATGTTTTAATAACCCAACCTTGATCTGTACTTCTCAACAACTTTGTCCCTGACCTGTTTGGACAGCTCCTTGGTCTTCATGGTGCCGCTTGCTTGGTGGCAGGCCTTTCAGACCAGATGTGAATATATACTGAGATTGTGTGAGACTCAGATTGCACACAGGTGGACTTTATCTAACTAATTATGTGACTTCTGAAGATCTCAGTGCCCCCCTCCCCTCCCAGTAGTCAAGTTACTGGGGTGTAGAACTGTGATGGACAGTCAGTGCCTCTTAACATTGTTTTAAACAACGACGGGGATAGCTTGGTAAAATCAATTTCAGATCATAGGGCCTCCATAGTTAGTTCGGAATTGCGAATTTGGTTCTTAAATATGGGTGACATAGCTGTTGTCTGTTTCTTGTTGAGTAGTTACGGAATTCATGTGTGGCTGTAAAATAGTTTTTGAAGATGAGGGTAATAAGTGATTTGAAGTGCCGTAAAGAAATTGAGCAAATTGAAAATAATACATTTTATAAATATTCAGGAGTCCTCATTTTTGAAAAAGTGATGCTGAATGGTCTCTAAAACCGGCAGATGATTTTTTTCTTACCGAGTGTTTCTGCATGCGATAGATTGATAGTAGTTTGGTATGGTGTGTGCTGGCCGACATAATGTGTGAATGGGAAGATCATTGTGTGATAGAGACTTGAAAGCAGTGATTCTGTTTATGGGATATGTAATTTTGCCAAGTATCCCCGAATTTTGGCGAACTTAGAGGTTATTGTCTTTTTGTGTGGTTTCCATGACAATTCATAATCAATCAGAACACCAAGCAAGCGGGTTGTACAGGCCTGATCAATATGGATCCCAATATAATCTGTAATGTATTTTCTAGTCTTTGGACCAAAATAATAATTGGATTCTGTGACGATTTGTTCATTTTAAACTGCACAACCCAATTGTGCGGGTGGTGCTTGAGACAGCGTTTTCAACAACCATCAACAAAAAAAAACAAATTATGGAATTTCTCGTGGAAGAATGGTGCTGCATCCCTCCAATCGACTTCCAAACACTTGTAGATTCTACAGTGCCCTCGGAAAGTATTCAGACCCCTTGACTTGTTCCACATTACAACCTTATTCTAAAATGGATTAAATAAAACAATTTCCTCACACACAATACCCAATTTTGATGAAACCAAGACTGAACTCTTTGACCTCTTTGGCCTCACGTCTGGAGGAAACCTGGCACCATCCCTACATTGACGCATGGTGGTGGCAGCATCAGGCTGTGGGGATGTTTTTCAGCGGGAGGGTCTGGGAGACTAGTCAGGATCAAGGCAAAGATGAACGGAGCAAAGTACAGAGAGGTCCTTGATTAAAACCTTCTCCAGAGCGCTCAGGACCTTAGACTGGGGTGAAGGTTCACCTTTCAACAGGACAAACATGCGTTAACAAAGTACTGAGTAAAGAGTCTGAATTCTTATGTAAATTTATATTTACGTTTTTTTTTATACAGTACCGGTCAAAAGATTTAGAACACCTATTCATTCAAGGGTTATTCTTTATTTTTACTATTTTGCACATTTTAGAATAATAGTGAAGACATCAATGAAATGAAATAACACATGGAATCATATAGAATCAAGTTCTCAATGGGATTAAGGTCTGGGGAGTTTCCTGGCCATGGACCCAAAATATCAATGTTTTGTTCCCCGAGCCACTTAGGTATCACTTTTGCTTAATGGCAAGGTGCTCCATCATGCTGGAAAAGGCCTTGTTCGTCACCAAACTGTTCCTGGATGGTTGGGAGAAGTTGCTCTCGGAGGATGTGTTAAAATTATGAGTGAGCCCACTCCCTTGGCTGAGAAGCAACCCCGCACATGAATGGTCTCAGGATGCTTTACTGTTGGCATGACACAGGACTGATGGTAGCGCTCACCTTGTCTTCTACGGACAAGCTTTTTTCCGGATGCCCCAAACAATCGGAAAGGGGATTCATTAGATAAAATGACTTTACCCCAGTCCTCAGCAGTCCAATCCCTGTACCTTTTGCAGAATATCAGTCTGTCCCTGATGTTTTTCCTGGAGAGAAGTGGCTCCTTTGCTGCCCTTCTTGACACCAGGCCATCCTCCAAAAGTCTTCGCCTCACTGTGCGTGCAGATGCACTCACACCTACCTGCTGCCATTCCTGAGCAAGCTCTGTACTGGTGGTGCCCCGATCCCGCAGCTGAATCAACTTCAGGAGACGGTCCTGGCGCGTGCTGGACTTTCTTGGGCGCCCTGAAGCCTTCTTCACAACAATTGAACCGCTCTCCTTGAAGTTCTTGATGATCCGATACATGGTTGATTTAGGTGCAATCTTACTGGCAGCAATATCCTTGTCTGTGAAGCCCTTTTTGTGCAAAGCAATGATGATGGCACGTGTTTCCTTGCAGGTAACCATAGTTGACAGAGGAAGAACAATGATTCCAAGCACCACCCTCCTTTTGAAGCTTCCAGTCTGTTATTCGAACTCAATCAGCATGACAGAGTGATCTCCAGCCTTGTCCACATCAACACTCACACCTGTGTTAACAAGAGAATCACTGACATGATGTCAGCTGGTCCTTTTGTGACAGGGTTGAAATGCAGTGGAAATGTTTTTTGGGGATTCAATTAATTTGCATGGCAAAGAGTGACTTTGCAATTAATTGCAATTCATCTGATCACTCTTCATAACATTCTGGAGTATATGCAAATTGCCATCATACAAACTGAGGCAGCAGACTTTGTGAAAATTAATATTTGTATCATTCTCAAAAACTTTTGGCCACAACTGTAGCCCTATTCACTTTCTATAAAAGAGAACATGTTTAAACCCAGGCAGTGTTTAGGGATTAACTTGTGACCATCTCTTGTTGGGGTAAAGCCACCGAAGAGTAACCAGGAGTTAAAGTTGAAATTTTTCTGCACCTGGCCTCTGTCTGGGGTGTAAAGGTAACTTTTGAAAATAAGCTACAATTCATGACGTCTCCGATGTAATTATATGCAAACAGTGAAAGTTTAATTGCAAACAAGACTGGTTTGGTAGAGGAGAAATCTGGTATGATGAACACATATGGCATATCGCTCTATCCATTCTTCCCTGAAACGTATATTTCTATAAGTCTATATTTTGGGACTACTTTCTCCTGCAAGCAAGCTGATTGTTTTGAGCTAATAAAAAGTAGGGTAGGCTACCATCAACACTACTATCAGCGTACAGAGAAATAGACATAGGCTACAAAACTATTTTACTAGAGACATTGGTTATTTTTATCTAAATTATGATATTGAATTGTAACTTAGCAGATGTGTTAAAAATGGAGTTCAACATTTTTTTTTACATTGTTTTTATTTCTCCTTTATTTAACCAGGTAGGCTAGTTGAGAACAAGTTCTCATTTGCAACTGCGACCTGGCCAAGATAAAGCAAAGCAGTTCTACACATGCAACAACACAGAGTTACACATGGAATAAACAAACATACAATCAATAATACAGTAGAAAAATCTATATAGGATAGGATAAGAGAGGTAAGGCAATACAATATAGCAATTAAACACTGGAATGGTAGGATGTGCAGAAGAAGAAGTAGAGATAATGGGGTACAAAGGAGCAAGATAAATAAATAAATACAGTATGAGGATGAGGTAGATTGGATGGGCTATTTACAGATGAGCTATGTACAGGTGCAGTGATCTGTGAGCTGCTCTGACAGCTGGTGCTTAAAGCTAGTGAGGGAGATATGAGTCTCCAGCTTCAGAGATTTTTGCAGTTCGTTCCAGTCATTGGCAGCAGAGAACTGGAAGGAGAGGCGGCCAAAGGAAGAATTGGCTTTGGGGGTGAGCAGTGAGATATACCTGCTGGAGCACGTGCTACGGGTGGGTGCTGCTATGGTGACAAGTGAGCTGAGATAAGGCTGGGCTTTACCTAGCAGAGACTTGTAGATGACCTGGAGCCAGTGGGTTTGGCAATGAGTATGAAGCGAGAGCCAGCCAACGAGATCATACAGTGGTGGGTAGTATATGGGGCTTTGGTGACAAAACGGATGGCACTGTGATAGACTGCATCCAATTTGTTGAGTAGAGTGTTGGAGCCTATTTTGTAAATTACATCGCCAAAGTCGAGGATAGGTAGGATGGTCAGTTTTATAAGGGTATGTTTGGCAGCATGAGTGAAGGATGCTTTGTTGCGAAATAGGAAGCTGATTCTAGATTTAATTTTGGATTGGAGATGTTTAATGTGAGTCTGGAAGGAGAGTTTACAGTCTAGCCAGACACCTAGGTATTTGTGTCCTAGGTAAAATAGTGTCGGTCTACGAATTGGGCTGCTATTATATTATGAGTGTTTCACAGTATTACTTACCCGCCAGTGTTGTGATTGGCTGTAAAATCTGCCTATTGATTTCTGCCGAAAGAGCGACATCGGTTGTCAAAATGGGAAAGAGGTTCCACTTTGTGGCTGTGGTATATATCTCTCTGCAATTTCCTGGTTGCTAAATTTCAGTTTATGTGAGAAAACAAACACTGAATTGTGTGGGGAATCATTGTACCATCTATCGCGGTGAAATATATTTTCAATAACAAAAAGTATTGTTTTTACAGCTGTTTGAAGCAGGTGGACCAAAACTGAAAGTAAAAGGCTCAACTCGCGCTTGCCAACAGATGCCGCTCCGCTGGGAGAAATCAATGGGCCAAAATCACAACACTGGTGGGTTAGTAATAATGTGAAACACTATCATTACACTATTACCAGAGATATATTATAGACATTTTCTGAAATTACAATGCAAAAATTCAAAAAAAATACTACGTCCTTTAAGGTAGGCTTGATTGAGCTATCCTGTTACAATGGAACTAATAGAATTTTTGCAAAAGGGCAAACCCCATCCATCTGGCAGGGTAAAGAAAACTGTAAAAGTATTTGAAAGATTTTAATTAGTATTTGAACCCAGGTCTAGCAGAGACCCAGAGGAGGACAACCCATCTGCTCCCTGCCTCAAATATTCCTTCAGAGGAGCCACATATCTGTATTGGTCCAAACATCATTGGAAACCTGACCAGACCACTGGGGGAGGGGCCAAAAACATTCGCTAACAGCCTCCTTATTGTTTGGCTTTGTGACATCATCGTCCAGTGGACCCCGCTCGGCGCTTCCTGAGGATGTGCGTCGATGGCTTGAGGGAACAGTGCCAGTGTCGCAAGTGTTTTCCAATCAGCTTCCTCTACAGGACAAGCCTGTAAGTTTCTCTGAGACGCTGTGGCGAAGGCTGAGAAGGAGTGCTTCCCAAATGGCACCCGATTCCCTATATAGTGCACTACTTTTGACCAGGGCCATGGACCTGAGCCCAAATGGAATAAATGGTCAAACACAGGGCCATATTTCATCCACACCGTTACCCCAGCCCAGAATAATGTGGGGCTCCCTCCGCTATAACTCAGAGATGGCCGGGTGGTGTGGTAGTGTGACAGGGAAACTATCCAGTCCCCTCTGTCCCGAGCCCAGCCCACTGTGTCCGCTATCTCTGTCTCAATCCTCTCTTTGCCTGTCTGTCTGTTTCTCAGCCTTGTATTAAACAACGGAGGGTGAGGGACCCTGGCTGGAAAATGTGTACTACCTCCATCAAATCAAATCAAACATTATTTGTCACATGCGCCGAATACAACAAGTGTAGACCTTGCAGTGAAATGCTTACTTACAAGCCCTTAAACAACAGTGTAGTTCAAGAAGACATTTTTTACAAAATAAACAGAAGTAAAAAATAATAAAAAGTAACACAGTAACAAGGCTATATACAGGGGGTACCGGTACCGAGTCAGTGTGCAGGGGTACAGGTTAGAGGTGAAGTGACTATGCATAGATAATAAACAGCGAGTGTACAGCAGTGTACAAAACAAATGGAGTGGGGGGGGGGCTCAATGTAATAGTCCAATGATCATTTGATTAATTGTTCAGCACTCTTATGGCTTGGGGGTAGAAGATGTTAAGGAACCTTTTGGTCCAAGACTTGGCGCTCCAGTACTGCTTGCCGTGCAGTAGCAGAGAAAACAGTCTATGACCTGGGTGACCGGAGTCGCTGCCAATTCTATGGTCTTTCATCTGACACCGCCTATTATATAGGTCCTGGATTGCAGGAATCTTGGCCCCAGTGATGTACTGGGCCGTACGCACTACCCTCTGTAGCGTCTTACGGTCATATGCCAAGCAGTTGCCATACCTGGTGGTGATGCAAATGGTCAGGATGCTCTCGATGGTGCAGCTGTATAACTTTTTGAGGATCTGGGGACCATTGCCAAATCTTTCCAGTCTCCTGAGGGGGAAAAGATTGTGTTGTGCCCTCTTGGTGTGTCTGGACAATGATAGATCGTTGGTGATGTAGACACCAAGGAACTTAAAACTCTCGACCCGCTCCACTGGTGCCCTGTTGATGTTAATGGGAGCCTGTCCGGCCCGCCTTTTCCTGTAGTCCACGATCAGCTCCTTTGTCTTTCTCACATTGAGGGAGAGGTTTCACCACACTGCCAGTTCTCTGACCTCCTCCCTATAGGCTGTCTCATCGTTGTCAGTGATCAGGTCTGTGTCATCAGCAACCTTAATGGTGGTGTTGGAGTCGTGTTTGGCCACGCAGTAGTGGGCGTACTGGAGGGGACTAAGTACACACCCCTGAGGGGCCCCAGTGTTGAGGAGCAGCGTGGGAGATGTGTTTGTTGCCTACCCTTACCACCTGGGGGCGGCCCGTCAGGAAGTCCAGGATCCAGTTGCAGAGGGAGGTGTTTCGTCCCAGGGTCATTAGCTTAGTGATGAGCTTTGTGGGCACTAGGATGTTGAATGCTGCACTGTAGTCAATGAACACCATTCTCACACAGGTGTTCCTTTTGTCCAGGTGGGAAAGGGCAGTGTGGAGTGGGATTGATATTGCATCATCTGTGGATCTGTTGGGGAGGTATGTGAACTGGAGTGGGTCTAGGGTATCTGGGAGGGTGCTGTTGATATGAGCCATGAGACAGAGCCTTCAAACAACTTCATGGCTACTGACGTGAGTGCTATGGAGCAGGTTACCTTTGCTTCCTTGGGCACAGGGACTATGGTGGTCTGCTTGAAACATGTAGATATTACAGACTCAATCAGTGGAGACACTTGCCAGTTGGTCCACGCATGCTTTGATTACGCGTCCTGGTAATCCATCTGGCCCCGCGGCTTTGTCAATGTTTAGTTTAGCCTCTTTGGGCTGGGGAGCGGTATTTTGACGTCCAGATGAAAAGCGTGTAAACTGCCTGCTACTCAGGACCAGAAGCTAAAAAACTGTTAAAATAATGTATGTGAGTATAACAGAACTGAAATGGCAGGCAAAACCCCGAGGACAAACCTGCCCCCCCCCAAAAAAAAAATTCAGTATTACACTGATTTCAATGGCTGCCACTTTTATTATAGGGCGAAATCCTCCCTGATAGCAGTTCCTAGGGCTTCCACTAGATGTAAACAGTCTTAAGAAAGAGTTTCAGACTGGTTTTTGGAAAAATGAGTGAGAAGGAAAGCGCGTTCTTTGTTATTTATCTCCAGTAAAGACAATAACGATTCTCCGTCTTAAATTTGATTGTTTATTTGCGTATTAGGGTACCTAAGGTTTGATTATAAACGTTGATTGACTTGTTTGGATACGTTTATTGGTAACGTTTGGGATTCATTTTGTATGCATTTTGAAGGAGGGAAATCGGTGGATTATTGACTGAAGCGCGCCAGCTAAAATGAGTTTTTATGGATATAAAAGAAGGACATTATCGAACAAAGGGACCATTTGTAATGTAACTGAGTCCTTTTGGAGTGCCAACAGAAGAAGAGCTTCAAAGGTAAGGCATAACTTATATCGCTATTTCTGACTTTCATGTCGCAACTGCCTGGTTGAAATATGATTTGTCATGCATTTGTATGCGGGGCGCTGTCCTCAAATAATCGCATGGTGTGCTTTCACCGTAAAGCTGGATTAACAAGAAGTTAAGCTTTATTTTGGTGTATAACACATATATTTTCAAGAAATATTTTAATTTAGTATTTTTGAATTTGGCGCTCTGCAATTTCACCGGATGTTGGCCAGGTGGGACGCTACCGTCCCACGTATCCGTAAGAAGTTAAAGTAGAGGTCGACCGATTATGATTTTTCAATTATTGAAGGACCAAAAAAAGCCGATATCGATTAATCGGTCGATTTTTATAAAAATGTGTAATGATGACAATTACAACAATACTGAATGAACACTTTTATTTTAACTTAATATAATACATAAATAAAATCAATTTAGTCTCAAATAAATAATGAAACCAGTTCAATTTGCTTTAAATAATGCAAAAACAGTGTTAGAGACAAAGGAAAAGTGCAATATGTGCCATGTAACAAAGCTAGCTCGTTGCGAAATGTGTGAAGACCATTTCTTCGTAACAAAGAGTAATTAATTTGCCAGAATTTTACATAATTATGACATAACATTGAAGGTTGGGCAATGTAACAGCAATATTTAGACTTATGGATGCCACCCGTTCGATAAAATACGGAACGGTTCAGTATTTCACTGAAAGAATAAACGTTTTGTTTTCGAAATGATAGTTTCTGGATTTGACCATATTAATGACCTAAGGCTCGTATTTCTGTGTGTTTATTATAATTAAGTCTATGATTTGATATTTGATAGAGCAGTCTGACTGAGCGGTGGTAGGCAGCAGCTTGCTCGTAAGCATTCAATAAACAGCACTTTCCTGCGTTTGCCAGCAGTTCTTCGCAATGCTTTTAGTACAGCTCTGTTTATGACTTCAAGCCTATCAACTCCCGAGATTAGGCTGGCAATATTATAGAACATAAGAACATCCAATAGTCAAAGGTATATGAAATACAAATGGTATAGGGAGAAATAGTCCACTAATTTCTATAATAACTACAACCTAAAACTTCTTAACTGGGAATATTGATGACTCATGTTAAAAGGAACCACCAGCTTTCATATGTTCTGAGCAAGGAAGCTTTTTTACATGGCACATATTACACTTTTAATTTCTTCTCTAACACTGTGTTTTTGCATGTTTAATTATTTATGAGACTAAATTGACTTTTATTAATGTATTAATCTAAAATAAGTGTTCATTCGGTATTGTTGTAATTGTCATTATTACAAATATATATAAAAACCGGCGGATTAATCGGTATCGGCTATTTTTGGTCCTCCAATAATCGGTATCGGCGTTGAAAAATCATAAATGATTGACCTCTAGTCTACACCCCACTCCAGTTTTAAAACGAAACATGTAAAAGAATTGGCAGAATCTCATTGTTCCAAAATACATTGCCAATGCAAGCATGTGATAACATTTACAGTGTAAAATACTCCTTGGAACGTATTGAAAAGCCTCTGTCTGAAACATTAGCAGGTTTAAGACCCTGATATACAGTTCTCTACAGTTCCCAAAATAATCGCATCAAGTATGACTAACTCTCCAGCACTATATCCAAGGAGATGTTGTTTTGTTTTTTGACACATAGAAATAGTATTATGGAACGTTGACTTGAATGGAGATGTTCCATTCTAGTAATTATATTTCTTTCTTCTATATTTTTTGACCCTGTCCACTGCTCAGCTTGTCTTTACATGGTCATTAGTTCTCATCAATGTTCTGGGGCAACCTTGAGATGACAGAGGCATGGTTTATCAGACAGAACCACTGTGATCAAAGGATTAACACACTACAGTACACTAACCCGCTGCTAATCAGGTATGGACAGACTTGGCAGGCAGCTGAACACTCAGTCTTCAGTGAAGGGGGTAAGAAAGAAGAAAGAATCAAAACAACTTCTGAGACAAAATGTCCAGAACTCAAAATTAATGACTGATATCACGACATGACTGATGTCATACTCTTTGATAAGGCAAAATCTGCGTCAGCTGCTATTTTATGAACTACTCAATAACATCCTACAGAATGAGTGCAGGTCAACAGACCAAAAAGTGGTGGTGGGGGGGGTCTCTCTAGCTAACTGACTTATTGCTGTATGGCTCTTTGAGATAAGTTATGGAAACTGAATTGGTACAGTATGAGTCACTTAGCCAGGCTACATCCATGCAACGCCTTTGGAAAGTTGTGGTTGTGCTGACCAGCCCGTTTCCTTTCCTCTCCTCTAGTACTGCCGGAATTAATGAGCCACTTCCCTCTTTACCCCCGTCTCCCGGGGGCATCTAACGGGCCTTACTTTCTCACACCAACCCTGCCAAAGGAGGGTATGTGTCAAAGCACACACTCACACACACTCTCTCTCGCTCAAGCACACGCACACACTGAACTCAAACCCCAGAGACAAACTTGTTTAGGTGCATCTCAAGGAGTTTCTCCCTCTCTATTTACATGGTGAGTGTCTGTTCTGTTCTCTTTCAAAAACTTCAGTGATGTTACCAAAAGATAACAAAGTGTCAATCTAAGAATGCCAGAGAAATAAGATTGTAATAACATTATTACAAACGTAACTGAAGAAGTCACAGCTAACATTAACCTCTCACACTGCCTATTGTTTGAGTATATGTTCTCTGTCTAGACAATGCATTTTAGTCTACTGCTTCATTTTAGGTGGCAGATAGCCTAGTGGTTAGAGCGTTGGGCAAGTAATCAAAAGGTCCTGGATCGAGTCCCTGAGCTGACAAGGTAAAAATCTGTCATTCTGCCCCTGAACAAGGAAGATAACCCACTGTTCCCCGGTAGGCTGTCATTGTAAATAAAAATGTGTTCTTAACTGACTTGCCTAGTTAAATAAAAATCTGTTGTGAATCAATGATCACTTATAATGGCGCCGGACAGGATGGCTGCAGTTTTATGGGCTCCTAACCAAGTGTGCTATTTTGTTCGTTTTTTCGCATTGTTTGTAACTTGTTTTGTACTTAAAGTTGCTGCTAAAGTCACTTATGACCAAAAAGAGCATCTGGACATCAGAACAGCGATTACTCACCTTAATGAGTCCGACACAAAGGATATACTTGCTTTCCGGAGACAAGGCCAAAATCCCCGTCATTTGCGTGAGAAAAAGGCGGAGACACAGAGGGAGAAGGTCGAGGGTGCCTTGTGAGGATTCGGAGGCGAGTGAGTAAATCGCCACTAACAATGGTTCTATTGGCCAACGTGCAATCACTGGAAAACAAACTCTATGCTCTACGGTCGAGACTATCCTACCAACGGGACATAAAAAACTGTAATATCTTATGTTTCAAGGAGCTGTGGCTGAACGATGACACGGATAATATAGAGCTGGTTCGGTTTTCCATGCTTCGGCAGGACAGAGCAGCTATGTCTGGTAAGACGAGGGGCAGGGTTATGTCTACTTGTCAATAACTGCTGGTGCGCGATGTATAATATTAAAGAAGTCTTGAGGTATTGCTCGCCTGAGGTAGAGTACCTCATGATAAGCTGTAGACCACACTATCTACCAAGACAGTTCTCATATATATTATGGGTAGCTGTCTATTTACCACCACAAACAGTTGCTGGCATTAAGACTGCACTCAACGAGCTGTGTAAGGCCATAAGCAAACAAGAAAATGCTCATCCAGAAGCAGTGCTCCTAGTGGCCGTGGACTTTAATGCAGGCAAACTTAAATCTGTTTCACCTAAGTTTTACCACCATGTCACATGGGCAACCATAGGAAAAAAACTCTAGACCACCTTTACTCCACACACAGAGACACATACAAAGCTTTCCCTCGCCCTCCATTTGGTAAATCTGACCATAATTATATCCTCCTGATTCCTGCTTACAAGCAAAAACTAAACTAAAGCAGGAAGTAACAGTGACTGGCTCAATATGGAAGTGGTTAGATGACGCGGATGCTACGCAACAGGACTGCGCTCCCGAGTGGAGCAGCGGTCTAAGGCACTGCATCTCAGTGTTAGAGGCGTCACTACAGACACCCTGGTTTGATTCCAGACGGTATCACAACCGGCTGTGTTTGGGAGTCCCATAGGGTGGTGCACAGCATCAGCATCATCTGGGTTTGGCCGGTGTATGCTGTCATTGTAACTACGAATTTGTTATTAACTAACTTGCCCAGTTATATAAAAGGTATAAAAAAAAAAAATTGCTAGCACAGACCGGAATATGTTCTGTGATTCAGCTAATGGCATTGATGAGTATACCACCTCAGTCACCGGCTTCATCAATAAGTGCATCTACGACGTCGTCCCCACAGTGACCGTACGTACAGTTAAAGTCGGAAGTTTACATGGTTGGAGTCATTAAAACTAGTTTTTCAACCACTCCACAAATTTCTTGTTAACAAACTATAGTTTTGGCAAGTCAGTTAGGGCATCTACTGTGTGCATGACAAGTCATTTGTCCAATAATTGTTCACAGACAGATTATTTCACTTATAATTTACTGTATCACAATTCCAGTGGGTCAGAAGTTTACATACACTAAGTTGACTGTGCCTTTAAACAGCTTGGAAAATTCCAGAAAAGGATGTCATGGCTTTAGAAGCTTCTGATAGGCTAATTGACATCATTTGAGTGTACCTGTGGATGTATTTCAAGGCCTACCTTCAAACTCTGTGTCTCTTTGCTTGACATCATGGGAAAATCAAAAGAAATCAGCCAAGACCTCGGAGAAAAATCTACATAAAAATCGACATCGACATAACCTGAAAGGCTGCTCAGCAATGAAGAAGCCACTGCTTCAAAACTGCCATAAAAAAGCCAGACTACGGTTTGCAACTGCACGTGGGGACAAAGATTGTACTTTTTGGAGAAATGTCCTCTGGTCTGATGAAACAACAATAGAACTGTTTGGCCATAATGACCATCGTTATGTTTGGAGGAAAAAGGGGGAGGCAAGCCGAAGAACACCATCCCAACCGTGAAGCACGGGGGTGGCAGCATCATGTTGTGGGGGTGCTTTGCTGCAGGAGGGACTGGTGCACTTCACAAAATAGATGGCATCATGAAGTAGGAAAATGATGTGGAAGCAACATCTCAAGACATCAGTCAGGAAGTTAAAGCTTGCTCGCAAATGGGTCTTCCAAATGGACAATGACCCCAAGCATACTTCCAAAGTTGTGGCAAAGTGGCTTAAGGACAACAAAGTCAAGGTATCGGAGTGGCCATCACAAAGCCCTGACCTCAATACAATAAAAATTTGTGGGCAGAACTTAAAAAGCCTGTTTTTTTTTTCTTTCAGTTAAAAAAGTCACCACTGCCAGCATATTTCAATGACGAGGAATGGTCACAAACTTGCTTAACTGTGCGACATATTCAACCTGCTCAACAAACACAATCTGCCACTTCAGGGGAGAATGACAACGGCCTGTAAGTTGGCAGATAAAGTGGTTGCATTCAAAGCAAAACGGGAACTGTGGGGACGGTGAGTGGATAGGGGCATATTTGACGTGTTCCAAACATTAGCAGGGATTTTGGGAGAGACTGAGACTGGGCCGTCTTTCTCCCAGCTGGTGCGCAATCACCTAGCTTCACTGTCAACGGAGCTTGAGCGTTACTTCCCAACCGCCAACGACCCACAAAGTGCGAAGGAATGGATCTGTGACCCATTTGTGAATGTTCCAGGTGAATCGTCCATCTCCATGCAGGAAGAAGATCAACTCCTTGTGGTTGCAAATGACGGTGGCCTTAAAAGTATGTTTGAGATAACGTAATCTCTGCCGACCTTCTGGTTTTCAATCAAGGCTGAATATCCTGAGAGAGCCACAAAAGCACTTAAAACGTTGCTTCCATTTCCAACATCCTATCTCTGCGAAGCAGTGACGGCAACAAAAACGAAATTACAGAGTAGACTGGACACAAGGAACATGTCACTGTCTAACAATCAACCGTCTTGTTGCTGGGAAACAAACAGCGACATGGTGAGTTGCAATGTCTTTATTATATGGTAATCAAAATATGCACTTTATGTTTTTATAATATCACGGTAGACCTACTCGAACTAAAGTCTGGGAAAATATTGTCTATATGAGACCTGTCTGTGGTGCAATTTTTTGGGGGGACTGCTGCTCTAGAGGACACCAAGGGAAAGGTCAAGAGAAAGGTATTGCCTGGCTTTCAACACCCCCTCTACTCCATTCGAATGCTTTTCGATTCATATGGCCTAGTACATCTGCATGCATCATTTTCCATTTATACACAATCACAATAGGGCTTTGGTTTTCTCATTGGTGATTTTACAAGCCGATCTTAAAACTTATTGCGTGGACTGGTCACCACTCAGTTATAGAGGTTATTATTACTAATATTAGAAAATCACTAGACTCATTACATAGGCATGCTACATTTGGCCTTCATTATCAGTGTTTTCCAGGAAGCAGACCTTACTTTTCTCCATGTAATCCAAGATAAGTGACGCCTGGCAAAACTCTCTTCCTCTTTGCTTTCCTTCAACCGCACTCCTCTCTCCCTAAAGGTTATATTGAGTTCTCGTCCTAGGTGACATAAAACAGACCCAGTAAGTGGGAATAAGTGGTAGAGTCAAGTTTTCATACAGAATCATGGAATGAGCCATGGGCTAGACAATCTGAAATGTCAGAATGAAGTGAAACAAGTCATTACCCTGTTCATTCTTTGTGCAATACTCATCATGGCCCTAAAGTTGCATATAGGTATCACCATCTTGCTATGTTTTTGTTTACTCACAAGAGGACAAGAAATACAAACGGACCTGATGGTCCTCATGCTGCAGTGGTAGACTGAACTTACAAGTAGTGTGGCCGACTAATATGAACACATTAAAAATGGAGTAGCCTATGCTATCTTAGTTAGTTGACCATGAGCATCCATCCCATCAGTTGTTGACCTTGTCCCCTTGCACCTGTTATCATCGCCATAGGTCATTTCCCTGAGATTTTACACTTCAGCACTCGCAGGTTCTCCCCCGGTCTGTCAACACAGTCAGTGTCACATGCACATCGCCTACAGCTCAAATCTGTAAGTAAATGTCTCTCTATTGTCGTTAAATTGTCACTATTAATCCACCAGCATAACTCTATTGTAGAACGAAACGCTTTAAAACATTTAAACGTTTTTAAAAGTTCGACGAAATGGGACAAATGTGTAGCGACGATAATAGTGATGATTGGTTGTTGTAAATGTGGAAGCACATGTGAATGAGAAGACGTTGCAGGTGCGACAAAACATCAAAGCTATCCGCCTGTATTTGACATACCAACCATATCCCATGGCTGGGTCATTGCTATTCTCACTGCCATTTGTTGTTAGTTACAAATATTTCAAATATAACTGCCCTGTGAAGATAGCAAGATTGAAGGCGTTCGTGCTCGCTGGGTTAAACGCGGTCATGTTAAACTTTAGGAAAAACATATAACATTTGCTAGAAAACTCTCTTGTACAGAGAGCCACAATGTTTGTTATTCTAATCTTCAGCAAGCTATTGATAGCTATTGATAACTGGCGAAATGTCGCTAAATGTTCAGTATAGGTTGCTAGGTATGTCTGAAGCGCCTTTGCAGGTACTGCTTCAGCGAGGCTAGCTAGCACTCAATATATGGAAGTTGAAAAATACATCTGTAAATGGTCATTCCGTTCGTGGTCCCCGTTGCTCAGTCATCCATTCCCCAATTGTATCATATCTTTTACATCCCGCTTTATTATCGGCACACAGTGAGCTAACTACAGATCAAATGCTAGCAAATGCAGCAGATATGAAGATCACCAGCCAGCCAGACTGAGGTTGCAAATCAAGGCATCCTTAGCAGATGCGCCTCTGCTCTGTTTACTTCATGCCAACGGCATTCTTCAACCTTCTCTCACTCTGCCGAATATGTATCCAGCGGACACAGCTAAATATTACTCGATACCATATACAATTCGTCGTTTTCTTGTATTACATTTCACACACATAGGCTACGGCTATCATCACCCTGAGAATAAGCATGTATAGACTTTTATTTTTTATTTTTTTTTTTACCTTGGAGATGCGTAGGGTCGCGTTGCGGTGTCGAACTAGTTCCCTGCCCTCAGCATCTACCGCTGAGAGAGCTCTGTGCTGTAGGGAGTATTTGCAGCATGCCTATTCGGGGGGGCGGCACCTGCAGGGGCGCAGGAGCAGACAGTTCCCCAGCGCCCTATTAGCAGGCAAGGAATATATTTTCACCAGTCGTGCTGCTGGATAATTTTTGTGTTCTAAGGTTGGGACAGATTTTGTTTCACTTTTCAATTAGCCTAGCTAAGTAATTGAGATCATGATAGTAGCCTTAACTAACAGTTAGGTAAGTAGTTACTAACTTTTATTTTGCCCTTATTTAACAATGGTAAGTCAACATCTAACGAACTCCATGCCATTGGGAAACTAATAGGTAAAACACAAGGTAATAGAACCTTGCAATTAAAGGTGTACTATGCAGAAGTCACTCCACCTGGTTGCTAATTTTGAACAGTTTGCATAATTTAAGTTTCTGACAAAACAAACAAATATAGTGTAGAGAGACGCATTGTCAAATGTAAACCGCTTAGAAATCTATTTTGCAAAACCACAAGTATTGTATTTTCAGCTGTTTGGAGCTGATGTAAAAAAATGAAAGTAAAAGACTCAAAAACTAAATTTAAGAACGGGAAGCATAGAAATAATGCACATAGAACAGATATTCTGCTTCTTAGAGTGCTTTCAATGAAAATGACAGATCTATAACTCACGTGAATTTAACACACAAACACACACACAGAAATACAGTAGGAGTACACCAGCAATCGCGCATCCATACACACATACCTGAATGTTTTCATTGCTGAATGTTCACAGATGGAGAGTTGTTCTCTTTTTTCCACCACATAGAAGAACAGAGAAACCAAAAGACCCCCATAATATTGACACAGATGTTGCAAATAACTGAATCTCCCAAAACTGAGGGAGGGAACTGGCATTTTCTGTCTGCCTCAACCTGTGTATTCCCACAACAGAAAGAATTCCAGTAGTAGGCTATAACGTCTGTGATTCACCCATTCTAACGTTTCAATATAGGTCTATTGCCTAATTTATTTGTAATGGCCCTTCTGCCTGCTGTTACTATGCTCCCTTGGTGATTGACCCAACTATATGCTCATGTTTACAGAGCCAGCGTCCCAAATGGCACCCTATTAGAGCCCTATTGGCCCTGGTCAAAAGTAGTTGAGTAGTTGCAATTGCTAATTAGCACTAGCACAATGATGGGAAGTTTATGGTAACTGCTAGCATGCTAGTAGATACCACAGACTTTCAGTCATTGCGCTCACGCTAGTTAGCATTGACTTCAGGGACTACCTCTAACTTCCTTCATACTGGATGCAGACAAATAAAAATGGTATCCAAGAGTTCATCTGACTCTGGGGAAATAAAAAACTGCTTCATTACCAAAATCCCAAAGTATTCCTTTAACTTCAATTTACTTATCTGCTTCCTGTAACCTAGCCATTGTTTGAGTCTGTGGCCAGCAGCCCATAGTCATCTCCTGTGGGCCATTATATATGTAAGAACAACATTAATACGGCAAGTCATAGTGTGTATGTCCAGTATGTGTGTGACAAGGGACCCACCATGGTCTCTATTGTATGTGTATGTATGTGCAATAAAACCCTTATAAATAATTACCGTAGGTCTATACCACAGCTGTATAGATAGAACCTTTGGCTGACATGTAGACTTTGCTGAGACCTGTCCCTCTGAATTGGAGGAGAGAAGTTGGAGATACAAGCTGAACAGAGGAGAGGAGAGAGAGGCTAATCTCATCCACCACCCGGCTCTAGCAATTGAGCTTGGGGATGAGGTTATGGGATTTAAGATTATCAAATCATAATGTCCTCTATATTAGCAAGTCCAGTACATAAGCTTATATAATACAAAACAAGATATATAAATGATGAGTTTGACAGTGTCACTGAAGTTCATTGGTTTGTTTTTGAACCAATCTGTTACTCATTGTTCAGGCTATGTCTTTGCCTTGCTGTCTTCATATCTGCACTCAATTTTCTTGCTCACTTTGTTTCATGTTGTAATAACTATATGTTCTTAAGATGTGATGCACTGTAATATATGCAACAAGCTGGATTCAGATGGTGATGTAATGCCAGGCCTTTCTTTGTGCTCGATGCTGAGTTCTGGCGTGCATTCCAAATGGCAGAGGAGAGGCATTTGAACCTCACATTTTTTGGGGGGGCAGAAATGCCTTCTGGAACATGTGGATTTCACGTGCCTTAATAACAAACTTGTATGCAATCTGTAAATACGAATCAAATGGTTAAATTACAGGCCTAGTTGGTTCAGCCACGGGAAAAGACAGGAACCTTTCACGCTAGCCATGATTGACTGACATAATGAATGTGCTGGACATGCCGAGAGTTGAGTTTGGATTGGTCTGCCATGTAGCACTCTTCTGTCTATAGCATGAGCTGGTCAGTATGTGTTGGTAATTATTTCTAACACAGCCTTTTTGAAAGATATCACGTAGTAGATCTGCTAAAGTGTTACTCTCTTCTTTCTGAAGGACCGAATTTTGAAATCAGTGGAATGCCCGATGGAATTAAAGTATGATAGAAATTCTGCCGTTTGATTGAAAATATGCAGAGAGCATCAAAAACTGAACACACAGAAGGCTGTTGTATAAAACATCTGTTTCCTGATTACATCTTCAAACTAAGGGCAACCATGGCATTCGTGACAGAGCGGGAGAAGCATCCATCCATGTATGGTTTAAGATTGTCTAGCTAGCTACATTTTCAGATATTTTACGTTTCACATTTTGTC
Source organism: Oncorhynchus mykiss (assembly GCF_057628025.1). Classification (NCBI taxonomy): domain Eukaryota; kingdom Metazoa; phylum Chordata; class Actinopteri; order Salmoniformes; family Salmonidae; genus Oncorhynchus; species Oncorhynchus mykiss. The sequence continues at coordinate 37,161,837 of NC_143036.1, forward strand.
ATGAAGTTGTTTTCATTTCAAGTTAGTGTATTGTTCGCTAGCTAGCTAATGTTAGCTGGCTGGCTCGCTAGCTACCGTTACGTGTATGATATGTGTAGTAATATTATTTAAATCTCAGAGCCATTTGCATTGCTAGTTATGGCCTAATATTAGCTAGCTAGCTAACATTGAACCTGCTTGGTTAGCTACTAGCAGATTCATGCAGGGTAGTAACATTATAAGTTGGGATTATGGTTCATTGTTTAGCTAGCTAGCTAGTTACATGTCTAAACAAAATACCAAACTTTTCAAGTAACCATTACACTACACCTTCTGTATCCTTTGCGTGTGACAAATAAGCTTAGAATGTATTTGACATATTATGTGTTTACTAGAGACGGTAATGTGAAGAACATGACCTGCACCAAAGTCCAATTAGGATATAATGTTAGGCCAACTAGACCGTATCCCAAGTTTTTTTTAAATTGTCACACAAAGCTAAATTCATTTTTAAACGTGTGGGTTTATTGGTGTTAAAATACACTAGTTATGCTATTTTTGGACGACCAAGCTGCTGATGTCATGCACCCTGAAGTTTTTGTGTTTATACTATTTCATAATGACAGCATCAGTCAAGTTTGATGTCGGACGACAATAGAATGTTCATGATGTCACTGCGACAACTGTCGATAAATGTAGAATAAACCAGCCTTTAGTCTTGAAATATTTGGTTGTTTAGTATATGACCTCACATGTGAATCCTTAAACAGATGGGTGGGGCTAAGGCTTAAGAGGGTGTAAACGATGTACACGAAGAAGAGCTCTCCAGTAGATGTACAAAACATTCAAGGGCCTCAAAAGTGAGGTTACAAGTTTATGAACTTTCAAAGAATAATTACTTTCCCATTGTTCCGCAACTGTTGTGTATGATATACCATTTTCTAACTCTGAGTCTCTACTTTTATCCAATGTAAAAAATACAAGTTCAAATTTTGCTACATGAGACCAGATCAAGCCGGTCGATCACATATTATCTTTAACATAGCGTAGCTCAGTGCCACCTGGCAAGCATGTTTATCCTCTCTCTCTGTGATCTGCCTCGTTCAGTTCTAGACCCGTATTCATAAAGCATCTCATAGTAGCAGTGCTGATCTAGGATCAGGTTCCCCCTGTCCGTATAATCTTATTATGATCTCAAAGATCCTAGATCAGCTGTTATGATAGGGGGGAGGTTAGTGTTAGGCCATAGACAAACATACTATCCAGGTTACACTTCCACACTCCATTCCCCCAGGGTGCAGCAGCAACCTTGCCCAAGTGCTGCCAATTAGGGTGATCAGTCAGAGTGCCAGCTTGGAGAGCCATGAGGCTGCTGGTTGATTTGGTGGTCTTAAGGCCTTTTGTTTGGTTTGCGTCTTTAGTTTGGGTATGCCTGTTTTGTAGGTTTCCATTTTGTATGTTTATTTTCATCACCATCTGAACAACTACTAATCCGCTTGGGCTCACCGACCCAAAGGCATCAAGACAGAGCTGGTCCTGGACCTAAGGTAAGGTTTCTGTCTCTCTGGGCACATGTGCATTCAACACGGTCCTCAAATGCTGATTTCTCACAAAACTGCACACATTCATTCAGGTTACAGACCAAGATGACAGAAATCTGTAAGTCATTGAGAGAGGACATCAGTTCTGTATGTGAATCCATGATAACAATGACAGAGAAATCAGATTATCTCGAGGGACAATCAAGGCAGAAAAAATGGTTGTGGATGGAATTTCAGAATATCCACATGAGACCTGGACGGAGTCTGAGGACAAAGTGAGGCACAGGCCCAGGTGACAGGTCAATAGTGGTCAAATACTTTTTCTCTTTTCCATATGATTTCCTATCCAGGAAAGGGCTGAAATAGTCCATATTAATATATTTAGCCTTAGAAATAATGTTCATGAAATCAATTACTTGCTAACATCAGAGAAAATGTATATATTAGCCATTTATGAGACTCAGTTAGATCATGAATTCGTTGATAGAGCAGTTTGAAGTGTTGTGGTTGCAGGTTCACTTGCACATCTAAAGCCTTCTCTTTTGGGGTGTTGCTCTAGGTCACCAAGTGCTAAACAGTCAGTATTTAAATAATATGTGTGAAATTTTATCTTTATTTAACTAGGCAAGTCAGTTAAGAACAAATTCTTATTTTCAATGACTGCCTAGGAACAGTGCCTGTTCAGGGGCAGAATGACAGATTTGTACCATGTTAGCTCAGGGATTTGAACTTGCAACCTTTTGGTTACTAGTCCAATGCTCTAACCACTAGGCCACCCCAAATGCTTGATAGTGTGTGTAAACAGAGGTCTACTTTCTTTGGGACCTGAATATTGACTGTTTTTTATCAAGCTTCTCACTGTAACCAGTGCCTGCAATCTGGTTCAGGTTATTAATCAACCTTCCAGGGTGTTTACAAACACTACAGGGACAAGATCATCCACATGTATTGATAACATTTTTACTGATACTGTAGAACTTTTTTCTAAAGCTGTATCCTTACCCATTACTGTAGACTTTTGTTCTAAAGCTGTATCCTTACCCATTGGATGCAGTGATCACAATATAGTGGCTAAATCCAGGAAAGCCAAAGTTCTTAAAGCTGGGCCTAAAATAATGTATAAGAGGTCACACAAAAGATTTTGCTATGACTTTTACGTGGATGATGTTAAAAATATTTGTTGGTCTGATCTGATTAATAAGGAGCATCGAGACACTACACTTGATGAAATTGCTTCTTCCAATTATGATGAGGAATTGAACAACTGTATGGTTGAAGAGATGGGGTAAAAGGAGTGGTTAAAAAGTATGGCTGCACATCTGACTGGCTGACTTCCTGCTAATTGAGAAATTATGTGACCAAACTCAACAAAAGAAGAAGAAAATGTATTATGAAACCAAAACAAAGCAAACAGAAAGACATATTCAACTCCATCTTTCATTGAATCAGATGGCTTACTTGTCACAAAACCATTTGATGTTGCCAATTATTTAAATGATTTCTTCATTGGGCAAACTTAGGCAGTAAATGCTAAAAATGAACACTGAGCCATCAAACTCATGAATCAAAAAACAAATAAGGAAAGTTTGAATATTTATAAAGTTAGTGTGGGAGATGTGATTAATATATATATTTTTTGTAATTTTAGCAGACACTCTTATGCAGAGCAACTTACAGCAGTGAGTGCATAAATTTTCATACTGGTCTGCCGCGGGATTCAAACCCACAACTCTGGCATTGCCAGTGCCATGCTCTACCAAGTCAACAATGACAAACCCAATGTAAACATATCAGCACTTATTGTCCAGCATTTGGTTGGCATATCCTATAGGCTAGGTCTAGGTCAAGTTCTCAAAAATAATTGTCAATAAAAATCTAGCCTAGTTTGTAAGATCATTTTGGAGTGTACCACTTTTGACTAAGAATTCATTGCAAGGGTTCAGATTTCTCTTCTTGATTAAAGAAATGTGCTTAAATTGGCCGAGCTATACAGATATTGGATCTTAATTTGATCACTGTTGCAGGAAATTTAAAACATGTCATGAATTTTAGGTTTGAAAATGCTTCTGAAGTTTGTAACTTCCACTTTGAAATTTCAGTCTTGATCGTCCCGTATGAAAAATAGATCAACCCTACAAAAATGTCCATTAATTATAATCCACCTAATAATTCACATATCCTTTTGCTTCAGGATTATTTTTTTGCTGTAGTAAACTTGCTCAAATTAAGGTCCTACATCTGTAATAACTAACCTCATGCAAGGCATCCTCCATGCACCAAAACCGTCCATTTCCCTTCAGAGGCCTTACTCCGGACCTATAATTTGAACAGACTATTTCAGGAACCCAAGACTATCCTGTGGCTACTCTATCCTCACATTCTATCACAAAGAACCACAAGATGTCCCAAACCAACCCAAACAATCGAGCCATAGTACTAGTCCAGACACACAACTGCATCCCAAGTGGCACCCTGTTCCCTATGAGCCTTGGTCAAAAGTAGTGCACTATATAAGGAATATGATGACATTTGGGACACAGGCTGTTTTTCCCGGTACTTTCCAATGGTCATCACTTTTGATTGCCTTTGACACCAATGTCCGGTGAACCAACCAGCACCCTTTGGAACTACGTTCAACATTTCTGACATGGTCTAGCTGCAACACAGCAATGTGCTATTGAGTTATTATCTAATACATGTGGTTGAAGTAAAAACAACAAAATAAAATCTCTCAATACCTTTTAAAAGTATGTTGAAAGATGGGAATGATCCATTTTGTGGACGATACATGAATGAGAAAGGAAGAATGATGTAACCTATCCCTCACTATCTAAATCTACTCATTTGTTTTCCCTCCGGAAAGCTTGTCTTTTATGAAACTCTGCTTTTCACAAAATTTAAATAAAGCAATTTCTAAATATAGCAACTGCGTAAATCAATATGGTACAAACGCACAGTTTGCATCCCAAATGCCACCCTATTCCCTATAGTGCAGTACTTTGACCAGGGCCCAGACGCAATAACACTATCTGTCATGTTGTATAACGGCCACAGTAGATGTCTGGTAGTGTACCCCCACTGAACCACTTTCAGGCCTCCTCGGGCACGTAATAAACCCATAATCAAACTAGCTCTACACCAACAAAGCAAATCCTTAAATGACTGGGTTTCACAGAGGTAAGCGCCTCCTGTAACAGATAACAGATGGAGTGGGAGGGAGGGAGGGAGCCCAGCACTATGTGGTCCGTCTCTGGTCTGATCCTAAAACCTGCCCGGAGCCATGCCTGGGTTCAAATACTATTTTTAATAATTTGGCACCGCATGCTGGCTAATGCAAACGTTTAAAGTATTTGAAAGATTTTAAGTATTATTTGAACCAAGGGAACCAAGGTATTACCTGAGTCCAGCCTGGTGGTGCAAAGTCACCCAGAGAGGCATCTACTCCAGAGATCAGAGGGCTGTAGCTGTGGGATCTGATTATTGTTGTAAGGTAAGGGATCTGTGGACATTCGTGGAGAGTGGGGCCACAGGGGATACTCAACAAAGGGAGAACATGTAAAGCTCCTCACCTCTGAACCGACAGTGCAAACAGCTGCTTATTGTTGATACTGCAGTCACTTTGATCCACTTCCTTGTGAAACAAGCCCGCACAACCGCAGTTTCATAAGCTACTGAGCTTCTGTTCTGTGGGGAAAGGTAATTACAGTATCTACGCAATCTACAGTCTCCAACAGATTCTACTATTTGTGTCTCAAATGGTACCCTATTATCTATACAGTATTCAGTGCTGTGGAAAAGTATTTTCCCCCTTTCTGATGTTCTCTATTTTTGCTTATTTTTGATAAGGAATGTTATCAGATGTTCAATCAAAACTTAATATTAGAAAAAGGGAACCTGAGTTTACAAATAACAAAACAAATTGATTTGATACTTTATTTTAGTGCCAATTGTAAAGTTTGGCGGAGGACAAATAATGGTCTGGGTCTGTTTTTCATGTTAGTTCCAGTGAAGGGAAATCTTAATGTTGCAGCATACAATGACATTCTAGATGATGCTGTGCTTCCAACTTTGTGTCAACAGTTTGGGGAAGGCCCTTTCCTGTTTCAGCTTGCCAATGCACAAAGCGAGGTCCATACAGACATTTTTTGTTGAGATCGCTGTGGAATAACTTGACTGGCCTGCACAGAGCCCTGACCTCTAACACCTTTGGGATGAATTAGAACGCCAACTGCGAGCCAGGCCTAATCGCCCAACATCAGTGCCCAACCTCACTAATGCTCTTGTGGCTGAATGGAAGTCACCACAGCAGTCTTCCAACATCTAGTGGAAACCCTTCCCAGAAGAGTGGAGGCTGTTATAGCATATTAATTCCCATCATTTTGGAATGCGATCTTTGATGAGCAGGTGTCCACATACTTTTGGTCATGTAGTGTAGGCCCTGGTCAAACAGTGCACTATATAGGGAATAAGATGCCATTTGGGACAGACTTTATGTGAACGTCTCAATAAGTTATTATGTGAAGTTAATAAAGATGTTAAAGTAAAGACATGGACTGTTTTTTTCTGCAGTGCTTTCTTTTGCTACTTTTACTACTTTCATGGCTTCGCATCAGATGTGACCTCTAGCGTGTGATATTTGAGTCATCTGTCTGAATGTGTCTTTGCCTAGACAGCATGGCTAATTGTCTCTCTCTCTCTGTGTGTGTGTGTGTGTGTGTGTGTGAGTGAGGCATAGCTAATTCAATACGTCCCGTGCCAGAGATGACATCAGACACAGCACTTCCACATTGATCTGGGTCCATAAACACACACATTGCATTCCAACTATGTACTGTAACAAATTATCATGTAAGTAACAGGTTTAGGGCCAAGTGGAAACAAAAATAATTAAGTCAGGTGTTACACTATGTTAATGTTGTAATCAGTTAATGGTGAATCGAATTCATTTTCCCGGTGGGCTCTATAATGACAATATGCAGATTAGGAACTACACATCTCTGATATTGAAGGAGAGATGATGCATGTGTTCCCCAACTTTTTTGATTCGTGACCCACATGTTGAGGTGTCTTTTGAGTCGTGACCCACCATAAGGGTTGAGCGGTGGAAAAAAAACACAGACGAAAGACAAAATCAAACACAGATTAATAATACCCTTCAAAACATTTAACTGAATATAGATTTAAGCAGGGGTGCAACTTTCACTGGGGACCTCACATTCTGAAATTGCATTTTTGTCCCCCCCCCCCCCTCAGTTTTATAATTGGAATGTGATATAAAATGGGGCATCGGTGTGCTTTAGGACCATGCGGACGCCTCCGAGCATCGGGTAGGCTTTTTGGAATGTTTAAGTTAAAAAAATTATACACTAAAGTTGCGTCCCTGGATTGAACTATGGGCTCTTGTGACCAATTATATAAAATGGACTGTACGATAATGAAATTATAACAATGCAGGAGTTTTTCTGGATGAAAAACAGGTTTAGGTGCTGGGCGTGACAGGGGGTGTGGCAATGGGCTGAATTCTGTAGGCCCTGAGTACAAAAATTTGAGGCCCTCATCATGGCAGTGGAGAGAAGATCATTTTTCAGATTTTTATGCTAATCTACAAATTTTGCCATGGAGCTGAAATAAAAGTTTGCAGTTTTAATGCAATTTCTGGCAATTCTATACATTTTGCTTTTTTTGATTTGGTTTAAAATTTTAAAAAATCACACATTTTGCAAACATAATAGATTAATTCATATAAATACTGTACAAATCTGTTTTTACATTAATACATGGGTTCATCATTAGGCTACTGACCAGGATTTACATATTTAATAGTGTCCATTGAAGTTTTTGTAGGTCAACTTGTTTTTTTGAGTCCATCTTCTTTCTTTTTAATTCCGTTTTCATTTGTTTAAAAATTATGTTAGAGGGGACAAAAAGTTATTTTGTAGTCATCATACATCTTCCAAATCTTATTGTTCACAATGTACACTACTGTTCAAAAGTTAGGGGTCGCTAAGAAATGTCCTTGTTTTTTAAAGAAAAGCACATTTTTTGTCCATTAAAATAACATCAAATTGATCAGAAATACAGTGTGGAAATTGTTAATGTTGTAAATGACTATTGTAGCTGGAAACGGCAGATTTATTTTATGGAATATCTACTTAGGCGTACAGAGGCCCATTATCAGCAACCATCACTCCTGTGTTCCAATGGCATGTTGTGTTAGCTAATACAAGTTTATAATTTTAAAAGGCTAATTGATCATTAGAAAACCCTTTTGCATTTATGTTAGCACAGCTGAAAACTGTTGTTCTAATTAAAGAAGCAATAAAACTGGCCTTTGTTAGACTAGTTGAGTATCTGAAGCATCAGCATTTGTGGGTTAGATTATAGGCTCAAAATGGCCAAAAACAAAGGACCTTCTTCTGAAACCTGTCAGTCTATTCTTGTTCTGAGAAATGAAGGCTATTCCATGTGAAGAATTGCCTTAGAAACTGAAGATCTCATACAACGCTAATTATTACTCCCTTCACAGAACAGCGCAAACGGGCTATAACCAGAATAGAAAGAGGAGTGCGAGTCCCCGGTGCACAACTGAGCAAGAGGACAAGTACATTAGAGTGTCTAGTTTGAGAAACAGACGCCTCACAAGTCCTCAACTGGCAGCTTCATTACATAGTACCCGCAAAACACCAGTCTCAACGTCAACAGTGAAGAGGCGACTCCGGGATGCTGGCCTTCTAGGCAGAGTTGCAAGGAAAAAGTCATAACTCAGACTGGCCAATAAAAATAAAAGATTAAGATGGGCAAAAGAACACAGACACTGGACAGAGGAAGATTGGGAAAAAAAAGTGTTATTGACAGACAACTAAGTTTGAGGTGTTCGGATCTCAAAGAAGAACATTCGTGAGATGCATAAAAAATAAAAATATGCTGGAGGAGTGCTTGACTCCACCTGTCAAGCATGGTAGAGGCAATGCGATGGTCCGGGGGTGCTTTGGTGGTGGTAAAGTGGGAGATTTGTACAGAGTAAAAGGGATCTTGAAGAAGGAGGGCTATCACTCCATTTTGCAACGCCATGCCATACCCTCTGGCTGGTGCTTAATTGGAGCCAATTTCCTCCTACAACAGGAAAAGGACCCAAAGCACAGCTCCAAACTATGCAATAACTATTTAGGGAAGAAGCAGTCAGCTGGTATTCTGTCTATAATGGAGTGGCCAGCACAGTCCTTGGATCTCAACCCTATTGAGCTGTTGCGGGAGCAGCTTGATTGTATGGTACGCAAGAAGTGCCCATCAAGCCGATCCAATTTGTGGGAGGTGCTTCAGGAAGCATGGGGTGAAATCTCTTTAGATTACCCCAGCACATTGAGGATTAGAATGCCAAAGGTCTGCAAGGCTGTAATTGCTGCAAATGGAGGATTCTTTGAAGAGGACACAATTATTATTTCAATTAAAAATCATTATAACCTTGTCAACATCTTGACTATATTTTCTATATATTTTTCATCTCATTTCATGAATGTTTTCATGGAAAACATGAACATTTCTACGTGACCCCAAACTTTTGAACGGAAGTGTATATTATTGTATATTATTGTCCACCATAGATCTTTAGTATTGTCATCCATGGGAGTATCAAAAACACAGTAAAATACTTTCTTGGGATTTATACATACATCGAAATCATTACTTCTCATCAGGTCCCATATTTACTTAGTTCTGTAGCAGTTCAATAAAAGGTGTTCTAAACTCTCATCACTACAATTCGGCATTGGGCAAAATGTACTTTCAACAAAACAACTCCACTTTACTACAGCACACAATGGGAAACGTTATACAGAAATCAACCATGCAGTATCTCTGACATTTTCTGACAGTTGTGTACTGAGTAAATGTTTTCTAAGTTCTTTAGTTTCTGCTGGGGTCAAGTTGCGGTATGCAACTTCACCACCGTACATTTCATCAGATATCAATTTTATAGATTGTTTTGTTTGAATCTATTCCAGTTCATATTCAAATGTTGAAAGTTGTCAGTAAAGTCACCATAGCACAATGTGTGATGAGGTACATTTTTTCTTGATTTCCCACCCCTGCAGGTCACCCAACCAAAGGACATTTCTAGCAATAGCACTTGCCAAAATATTACAGTAAAGTAAAATGTTTAACTTCCAACCTACGTTCACTGCATCGAAGCCTCCTAATTCTTTACTCTAAAAAATAATATCTTGCTTTGTTACCTTCCTATATTGGAACTCCATATTAACCAAGCACATGCCTTATTGATCCTTATGATGCAATCATCAGTCAGGGGGAATATAATGCTTAGGAACATTAATTTAGATAAAATACACATCTTAAAAATATTTATTCTGCATTATAAAGCTGAGAGAAAATGTTGCCATTTTATGCAAATTTCCTGCAATTCGACTCATTTCGACATGGCTAATGCCCATGACATGGCTACCCAGTTAAGTTCACTGTTGAGGTGTTCTTCTCTTCACCACAGTCCTCCTACAGACCTATACCACAACTCTGGAATGGTGCTCCTTCAGTCCTTCCACAGAGCAAAACAACATCCATGTTTGGAGAAGTTAGATTCCATCAGGATCAGCATAGAGAAAAACAACAAACTCTTTTAGACATTTTGGCTTGGCTTCTATGCCCTCTGTCTTTACCTTTGCAAACCAAAGCACATGCATTCATTGTAGCTCAACAAAAAATAACATTGTCATATTTTCCTCCCGAAAAGTGATTTAATGTTCAATTGAGCCTGAAAACCCTGGTGGGCTTTTGTTTTTCTATTCTCACACAGCACGTCTCCCACTCGCTCCCTAACTCATACCTCTCCCTCTATCTGGTTCCTGCAGGTCATGGTGTTGTGAAATAAATTGAGGCTTTGTGGTACACTTGACCTGCAAGATACTGTGAGTGTTGTGGGGGCCACAATGGAAGTGCATTTCATGCCAAGCGATAGCCCCTGTGTGTTAAATGACAAGCTTCCATTATTGCAGAGCATCACCTGTGTTCAAATAGTATTTGTTTTCTTTCAAATACTTCAGATGTGTGTGATTGAGTTTGCATGTCGCAAACCCTACCTGATATGGCACTCCATGCATGCTCAATTAAACGTTGTAAGTTGTTTGAAAGATACAAAAAAAGTATTTGAACCCAGGCCTGCTGCTGCATAGAGTACAGAGCCAGACTACTACTCCCAGTTATAAACCTCCACATCTGGCATGTAGAGGGAGGACAAGGACTCACTGGTCTAGACTGGCCGGGGGGGTGCAGATAGGCTGACACTATAATTAGTCACCCCAAGGATACTGGGAAAAGCAAATAGCGACCTGGGAGAGTCCTAAGAGTTCCTAAGAGGCCAGGCGGACAGAGTGTCTCCCTCCTTCTATCAAAGGAAAACATGCCGTGTGTCCCAAATGGAACCCTATTCCCTACATAGTGAACTGCTTGTAACCACTAGCAATATGGCTCTGGTCAAAAGTAGTGCACTAATAGGGTGCCATTTGGGACACAGACATGGTAAAAGATAGGGAGAAAACGGACAGAGGGAGGAATCCCAACCATGTCTCATGTGTACTGTACCTTGGCTCTAACCCATGTGGGTCATCAATCTACTGTACGTGTGCTTTTTGTCAGCCCATACGGAGTGAACAATGCAATGCCCCTAACTACTTTTGACCAGAGCTATGGGCCCTAGTTAAAAGTAGTGCACTGTAAAGGGAATGAGGTGCAATTTTGTCCACACCCTGTGAGTGAAGGGAGGAAGGGTCTATGGGGAGACCACCTGGGCTCTGTCTAGCAACACTAGATATGTTGGGTGACCACATGTCCCAGATTGTGCAGGACAGTCCCGCATTTGGCCCTTTGTCCCGCAACAAAGGGTATGATATAAGGATATGATACTGGTGATGTTAAACACTTCTCCAATCATTGTTGAGATCTGAACAAAATGTTTTAATGGAGACTACACTGTCCCGTGAATGTCCTGCAAAATCATCCCTTTGTCCCACATTTGGGTATTTTGAATGTGCTCACCCTATATATAGGGGATCATTAGTATTATTAGTGGTCAGTTGTAAATTAATGAATGCCTGGTAGGCTGGAAAGGTGGAATGTGGAAGGTTTCAACATCAACAAATGGCTTAAACCACAACTTCAAGTTGTTTCTGGAATTTTACCCCAGCTTCGATATGCACCACTTACACCTCCTTTGGCCACCTTTCCTTCCAGTTCTATGCTGCCAATGACTGGAACGAATTGCAAAAATCGCTGAAGTTGGAGACTTATATTTCCTTCACTAACTTCAAACATCAGCTATCTGAGCAGCTAACCGATCGCTGAAGCTGTACACAGCCCATCTGTAAGTAGCCCATCCAATCTACCTACCTCATCCCCATATTGTTTTTATTTACTTTTTTAAATCTTTTGCACACCAGTATTTCTACTTGCACATCACCATCTGCACATCTATCACTCCAGTGTTAATTTGCTAAATTGTCATTACTTCGCTACTATGGCCTATTTATTGCCTTACCTCCTCACGCCATTTGCACACACTGTATATAGACTTTTTTTCCCTATTGTTGTATTGATTGTACGTTTGTTTATTCCATGTGTGTTTCTGTGTTGTTGTTTGTGTCGCACTGCTTTGCTTTATCTTGACCAGGTCGCAGTTGTAAATAAGAACGTATTCTCAACTGGCCTACCTGGTTAAATAAAGGAGAAATAATTTTTTTTTTTTTTTTATTAAAAAAAAATTCTCTCTGCATGGTACAGGCTATTATTGGATATTGTCCATTAAAGATGCACTATGCAGAAATCGGTCCGCCATTTCCTGGTCGTTAAAATATATATTTTTGCCTAATTTCAGTTTATGTGACAAAACAAGCAAGTGTAGAGAGTCATGGGCCATCTAAACCACTGTAAGATAGTATATTTTCCATAAGCAAACTATTATATTTTCAGCTGTTTAAAGCTTGTGTACAAAAGCAGAAGTAAAATACGCAAAAATGTAACGTATGAATGGGTGGCATAGAAATTGTGCACATAGAACAGTTATACCGCTTCTTAGACTTTCTTTGACAATGACAGATCTATAAAACATATTTCAATGAAAGGTCACAAACACACAGCTACATCTCATTGGACTTTTGCTTAGCTAAGTCCAGCTCCCATCCATCCACTGCAGCCATGGGTATGTGAACACACACCCACACAGTTGGGGTTTTCCCACCCAGATGCCAGTGGGGCATAACAGCCCTGTACCACTTCAATCTGCCTTTGGAAAACTCTGACTAGACTGTATCATCAAATCTGAGCCAAGCAGGACCACCAACATAGTGCTTGGCCTTCCTTTGTAGTCCAGTTTAGTGGTTTATACTCCCCATTTACTGAAAACTACAAGGTTTTCTGTCCGGTGGTTTACTGGGCGTCTGCGGCAAACAGTGTAAAAGACCTTTGAAAACGTTGAAACTTACACCAAATCAATGTTTTGATTGTAAGGTCAAATATGGTAAAAGGAAATTTCATTGAGAACTTCATCTTGTCTCTGTTATGTGGGTGATGCGCCAAGCACAATGTTGCAGGTCAATAAAAAGACAAAGAAATTGCCAAAGACAAGGATGCCATTGAAGTATCCAAATTAGCTTAACAAAGCAAGAGCTCTCTCTCTCACTCTCTTTCTCATTCTCCCCCCTCTCGCGTCTTCTCTCTCTCTATTAATTAGGGTCTCCACAGGTTGTTGTCAACAACTGCTCTTCATTACAGTTAAACTGTGACTTTTAACTGTGTATCCCCACCTCCCTCACACTGGACAGAATCTATGACCACACATACACACAATCTACGACCAGATACACCCATTCCCTCCCTGTGGGAGCGGAGCCAGCAGCGATCCCAAGCCACATTCCCAAAGATAAAGTCATGGGGAAAAGAGAGAGTCCTATCTGAGCCTTGTGATACCACCACTACAAACAGAGTGGTGATAACAAAATACTACAAATGCTAGAGCTCAAGGCAGGCAGGCGAGCTCAAGGCAGGCAGGCAGGCAGGCAGGCATGCAGGCAGGCAGGCAGGCAGGCAGGCAGGCAGGCAGGCAGGCAGGCAGGCAGACAGGCAGGCAGGCAGGCAGACAGGCAGACAGGCAGGCAGACAGGCAGGCAGGCAGACAGGCAGGCAGGCAGGCAGACAGGCAGACAGGCAGGCAGACATAAGCATCCTCTGTTGTTCTGCAAACCAGTCTGTCAATCACATTTTTCCTGACGATAATTGAATGCTATATGTAATTCACTTTTTAAACCTAGTTGACTTGTGACTTTGACTTACTGACTTAAGCCATTTTCCTCTTTGAGGAGCGTAGGTCATTCTCAAACTTCCTCTTTCACTTAACTTGCGACAGCACAGACATTCTATTTGGTTCAACTCACTCCTATGAGGTTTGAGAGACTGTAGGAGTAATGCTGGGTTGTAGGACAGTCTGATACAGTAATTACTGTTCTTAGAAGAGCACACCTCCTCCACAACATTACTCATTTAAATATGACTGATGACTAGGAGAGTTCATGCAAAGTGCTTCTGAGCCCTCAGTTGAAAACACCATCTCAGCCGGACATTGAACCTTCCACCATGTGATGATGACAAAAAGTGCATCCCAAATGGCACCCTATTGCCTATTTAGTGCACTACTGCAGGGCCTATAGGGCCGCTGGCCAAAAGTAGTGCACTATATAGGGAATAGGGTGCCATTTGGGACACAGTCAAAGGCAAGTTACCCTATTCACTGTTCTGTTCCACTCTCCACCAGCCTCCCCATCACCCCGACCCCTTAACCCTCTATCTCCTCCAAAAACAAGCCATCCAGCCATCCATAACAAACAATGTTGTGCTCCTTATTTGGGTGGAAAATCAGATCAAGGTTGTGATTTGGGCCTCTGATAAGTTGGAAATGAATGAAGTTGTCCCAGAGGTAGAGCATGTACTGCAGGAGTAATGCATTGCTAAGGGACAAACAGCCCTGATTCATGTCTGACACTTCAGCTCATGCGTTCATTCACTCACTTTTAGGCTACATCCCAAATGGCATCCTATTCCCTTATATAGGGCTATCAGTCCTGGTCAAAAGTAGTGCACTACATAGGGAACAGGGTGCCATTTGGGAAGCATGCTTAGTCTGAAAACAATTCCAGAAGCATTTCAGGGCCAGTATGAAGCCTATAGTCAGCTAGTGACAAAAATAGACAATCTGAAAAGGACTGTAGTGTCACACACGCCCGCACACACACATGCACTTTCTCTATATATTTATGTCCCCCCCCCAAGGGGTTAGGGTATAATCTCGGGGGCAGGGTGGTCACTCTCATGGGTCATTGCTCAGAGAATCCCCAGGCCTCACAATACTAACTCTGGGGCGAACAGGGTCACTTGTTTGTGTGCTTGAGCAATGACACACATTACACTAATCTGAGCTTTACGAGCCAACAAAACAAACAAACAGGTACTTTTTAATGAGAAAATGTGGTGGGTGTCTTTGTATAAGTCGTGTTTGAAGTAGTAATTAAAAGAGATTTTAGTCTTATTTAGTCTGCAGCCGATAAGGAAAATAAACCGAGAGCTGCAGCTCAGATCTCAAATCAAGCTCATTGGCAGAAGGCTGGACCTCAAACCCAAACCACACATCATAGATTTAAAAGACCACGATTGTATGCACATGATTATATATGTATGCTGCTATATGCAGAGCACCAGCATTAAAGTGTGTGATTAAAATATGTGACTAGGCAGGTAATGGTATGTGTACATTCACACAAACACATACAGACTCACAAACACAGGCATACAGTGCTATCGGAAAGTATTCAGACCCGTTCCATTTTTCCACATTTTGTTATGTTTGTGAGTCTGTATGTGTTTGTGTGAATGTACACATACCATTAATCCCAAATGGCACCCTTATTCTAAAATGGATTAAGTTATTTTTTTCCCTCATCAATCTACGCACATACCCCATAATGACAGAGCTTGCTTTGAGACTCGAAATTGAACTCTGGTGTATCCTGTTCCATTGATGTTTCTACAACTTGTTTAGAGTCCACCTATGGTAAATTCAATTGATTGGACAGGATTTGGAAAGGCACACACCTGTCTATATAAGGTCCCACAGCTGACAGTGCATGTCAGTGCAAAAACCAAGCCATGAGGTCGAAGAAATTGTACGTAGAGCTCCGAGACAGGATTGTGACGAGGGCACAGATCGGGGGAAGGATACCAAAACATTCCTGCAGCATTGAAGGTCCCCAAGAGCACAGTGGCCTCCATCATTCTTAATTGGAAGAAGTTTGGAACCACCAAGACTCTTCCTAGAGCTGGCCACCTGGTAAAAACTGTGCAATCGGGGGAGAAAATACTTGGTCAGGGACGTGGCCAAGAACCCAATGGTCACTTTGACAGAGCTCCAGAGTTCCTCTGTGGAGATGGGAGAACCTTCCAGAAGGAAAACCATCTCTGCAGCACTCCACCAATCAGGACTTTATAGTGGAGACCGGGTTCTGGCCAGATGGAAGCCAGGCACATAACAACCCGCTTGGAGTTTGCCAAAAGGTACCTAAAGACTCTTAAACCATGAGAAACAAGATTCTCTGGTCTGATGAAACTAAGATTGAACTGCTGTAGAGCACTCTGGACCTCAGACTGGGACGAAGGTTCACATTCCAATGCAACAACAACCCTATGCACACAGCCAAGACAACGCAGGAGTGGCTTCGAGACAAGTCTCTGAATGTCCTTGAGTGGCCCAGCCAGAGCCCGGACTTGACCCCAATCGAACATGTCTGGAGAAAGCTGTGCAGCGACGCTCCCCATCCAACTTGAGAGGATCTGCAGAAAAGAATGGGACAAACTCCCCAAATACAGGTGTGCCAAGCTTGTAGTGTCAAACCCAAGAAGACCTGAGGCTGTAATCACTGCCAAAGGTGTTTCAACAAAGTACTGATTAAATGGTCTGAATACTTATGTAAATGTGATATTTAAGTTGTTGTTTTTTTTAATAAATTTTTTTACATTTCTAAAAACCTGTTTTTGCTTTGTTATTGTGGGGGTATTGTGTGTAGATTGAGGAGGGGGAAAAACTATTTAATCACTTTTAGAAAGAGGCTGTAACGTAACAAAATGTGAAAAAAGTCAAGGGGTCTGAACTTTCCATATACTGTCCGCACGCACTACGACGCACTGTATCTCTTCTGTATCCAGTAATGTCTGATGTAATAAAATATAGAATGAATATGAGTATATGAATATGAGTATGAATGAGTATGAATATATGAAATAAAATATAGTATGGAGAAGCGATAGTAAACAGTCACTTCACCACAGGTTGTGTCCCAAATGGCACTCTATTTCTATAAATAGTGCAATGCTTTTGACCAGGGCCCATAGGGTTCTGGTCGAAGGTAGTGCACTATATAGGGAATAGGGTGCCATTTGGGATGAAACCATAGTCTGAGTTCAGTGAGAGGACATAGATAATGAACCAGCTGCTCACTCCTCAAATCAACCCACTGTATTATACTGCTCACTTACTTCTTAACTCTTATCTCTCAACGTGTAGGGGTCTCTGAGGAACTAGACACTTTCTTTCACTTTATCTTCCCTCCTCTCTCTCCCCTTCTCTTCCTCCCCCTCTTTCTCTTTTCCCTGTCCCCTTCTCTCGCTCTCGCTCTCCTCTCCCTCACTCTCTATCCTCTCATCCTCTCACTCTCTGTAATAAAACCAGATTTGTAGGGCAGGAACAGAGGACTGGGAGGTTTTTGGTGCTCTGGAAATCCTCAGCAGCCAGATAAGAAGAAAAACTCTCCCTCTATTTCTTCCTTCCTTTCTTCAGCACACACCCATGTTTTAATTTGCTGGCCAGTGGAATGGAAGCTGGAGAGAGTGTGAATGGGACAGGCTGCAGAGAGAAGTGATTTACATGTAACCGAAACTTGTGCAAGTTATTCCCATTCACATCTGGCTTATAGCTCACTGCAACACAGTCATACTTTAACATCAGAAGGACATTTAGACTGCCACCAGTAATACAGCAGTGTAAACTCCTCAGAGGAGGAAGGGGAGGACCATCTTCCTCAGTGAAATGTCATAAAAATAGAAATAGTGAAACATTAAAGTTATCCTTTTTAGATAAAGCTATACTAAATATATTCATATGTCACCAAATAATGTATTAAAATACACTTTTACAATGAAGGTCTACAGTAACTTCAACAGCTCTGTCTGGGGTAGCACCATAATGTACCCAGAGGAGGACGGAAGCTAGCTGTCCTTCGGGACACCGACTTCAATACAAAACCTATGAGGCTCGTAGGCCTCATCCCCTTCCATAGACATACATGGTAATTATGACCCCTTCCGGAGGACGTCCTCCAACCAATCAAAGCTTGTGTAGTATGAACTGACATGTTGTCCATCCAATCATATAGTTAGGATCAGAGAATTAACCTAGTGTGTTGTATTGGGATTGTGCCACAGAGCATTATGGGGGTCCTATGTGTTGAGAAGCTTGGTGACATTGTTGGATAGAGATTAAGAGTGAAGATTGATAGTTGAGCATTTTTTAGATATTAAATTCAAATTAGTTTTTTCAAATACAGGAGACTGAGGAAGTATATTATAAATTGCTTTCTTGGTTTTAGAACTTTATTTTTGTGTCCAGTCAGTGCAATTTATTGAAGTAGCATTAGCTAGCAGCGTGAGGGAGCAGTTTTCTCCGCCAGAATGACTAACGGTACTGATAATGTTGTGGACATTTTGTTCATTCTCTGGGGTACACGGAAAAGGTGCGAATGAAAACCAAGGGTCAACCTCTGCCTGAGATTCGTTTCATGAAGAATGATGAAAAGGTGAAGGCGTTCAATACCAATTGGTATCAAAAGAATAGCTGGTCAACAGGGAGCCTTTCATCAAGCCATCTGTATTGCTGGCCTTGCTTGCTCTTTGGAAAGGCTGAGCCTTGAGGGAAAGGGGAGCAGCAGGTAGCCTAGGGGTTAGTGTGTTGGGCCAGTAAATGAAAGGTTGTTGGATCAAATCCCAAAGCTGACAACTTTAAAATCTGTCGTTCTGCCTGATAGGCCATCATTGTAAATTAGAATGTGTTCTTAACTGACTTGCCTAGTTAAATAAAGGATACATAAATAAACAACAAAGAAAATGCTGTGACCTGAAGAACATCAATCATTCAGGTAAATGGCATCACAAAAGCAGGGAGCATATAAACGCCCACATCCGATTCAAGCTTCTGGGAAAAAGCCACATCGATCATGTAATGGATGAAGGGCTGCATATTCAAATTGCACAACACAACGAGAAAGTAAGAAAAAAACAGGGATGTACTCAACCGGATTATCTACACCACTGCATTTTTGGGAATGCAAGAATTAAAATCAAATTGATTTATAAAGCCCTTCTTACATCAGCTGATATACAGTGCCTTGCGAAAGTATTCGGCCCCCTTGAACTTTGCGACCTTTTGCCACATTTCAGGATTCAAACATAAAGATATAAAACTGTATTTTTTTGTGAAGAATCAACAACAAGTGGGACACAATCATGAAGTGGAACGACATTTATTGGATATTTCAAACTTTTTTAACAAATCAAAAACTGAAAAATTGGGCGTGCAAAATTATTCAGCCCCTTTACTTTCAGTGCAGCAAACTCTCTCCAGAAGTTCAGTGAGGATCTCTGAATGATCCAATGTTGACCTAAATGACTAATGATGATAGATACAATCCACCTGTGTGTAATCAAGTCTCTGTATAAATGCACCTGCACTGTGATAGTCTCAGAGGTCCGTTAAAAGCGCAGAGAGCATCATGAAGAACAAGGAACACACCAGGCAGGTCCGAGATACTGTTGTGAAGAAGTTTAAAGCCGGATTTGGATACAAAAATATTTCCCAAGCTTTAAACATCCCAAGGAGCACTGTGCAAGCGATAATATTGAAATGGAAGGAGTATCAGACCACTGCAAATCTACCAAGACCTGGCCGTCCCTCTAAACTTTCAGCTCATACAAGGAAAAGACTGATCAGAGATGCAGCCAAGAGGCCCATGATCACTCTGGATGAACTGCAGAGATCTACAGCTGAGGTGGGAGCGTAAAAGCAACACAGCTGAACACACCATCCCCACTGTCAAACATGGTGGTGGCAGCATCATGGTTTGGGCCTGCTTTTCTTCAGCAGGGACAGGGAAGATGGTTAAAATTGATGGGAAGATGAATGGAGCCAAATACAGGACCATTCTGGAAGAAAACCTGATGGAGTCTGCAAAAGACCTGAGACTGGGACGGAGATTTGTCTTCCAACAAGACAATGATCCAAAACATAAAGCAAAATCTACAATGGAATGGTTCAAAAATAAACATATCCAGGTGTTAGAATGGCCAAGTCAAAGTCCAGACCTGAATCCAATCGAGAATCTGTGGAAAGAAC
This sequence comes from Oncorhynchus mykiss, assembly GCF_057628025.1. Taxonomy (NCBI): domain Eukaryota; kingdom Metazoa; phylum Chordata; class Actinopteri; order Salmoniformes; family Salmonidae; genus Oncorhynchus; species Oncorhynchus mykiss. Next base: position 37,181,847 of record NC_143036.1, read on the forward strand.
TGAAAACTGCTGTTCACAAATGCTCTCCATCCAACCTCACTGAGCTCGAGCTGTTTTGCAAGGAGGAATGGGCAAAAAAATTCAGTCTCTCGATGTGCAAAACTGATAGAGACATACCCCAAGCGACTTACAGCTGTAATCGCAGCAAAAGGTGGCGCTACAAAGTATTAACTTAAGGGGGCTGAATAATTTTGCACGCCCAATTTTTCAGTTTTTGATTTGTTAAAAAAGTTTGAAATATCCAATAAATGTCGTTCCACTTCATGATTGTGTCCCACTTGTTGTTGATTCTTCACAAAAAAATACAGTTTTATATCTTTATGTTTGAAGCCTGAAATGTGGCAAAAGGTCGCAAAGTTCAAGGGGGCCGAATACTTTCGCAAGGCACTGTATCAAAGTGCTGTACAGAAACCCATCCTAAAGCCCCAAACAGCAAGCAATGCAGGTGTAGAAGCACAGTGGCTAGGAAAAACTCCCTAGAAAGGCCAAAACCTAAGAAGAAACCTAGAGAGGAACCCGGCTATGAGGGGTGGCCAGTCCTCTTCTGGATGTGCCGGGTGGAGATTATAACAGAACATGGCCAAGATGTTCAAATGTTCAGAAATGACCAGCATGGTCAAATAATAATAATCACAGTAGTTGTCGAGGGTGTAACAAGTCAGCACCTCAGGAGTAAATGTCAGTTGGCTTTTCATAGCTGATCATTGAGAGTATCTCTATTAGTTTTTAGAGGACACGACCAGAGGGAAAGTTCCGCAACTACAAGGAGCTTGCAGAGGTAATAGCACGTTATGATGTGTTACTTGCTGAAAATATGGAACTTTCTACTGTCTTTTCTGGTACATCGAAATCAATTCAGAATGATTTGATAGCTTCCACTTGCATCATCCATTAAAAGTGAGATTAAAAGAGAGGTGGATGTAGCGCCGTTTTTCACATGGCAAATAGATGAAACCACAGACATCAGCTGTTGCTCGCAGTTGTCAGTTATCGCCAGTTGTGTGGATGATCAGGGCTTTTTTCAGGAGCGTGTCTTGGGCTACTTTGATGTGTGAAGTGGGCGAGATGCGTAGTCTGTGTTTGACTTTGTGAATTCTGAGATGTCTGAGTTGAACTTCATGGAGAAACGTGTTGCCCAAACCTGTGATGGTGCTGCTGTAATGGCTTCTGCCTTAAAATGGCCTGCAGGCAAAAGTAAGAGAAGTAGCTCAGTGCCACTTTTTGTGCATTGCTATGCACACCGGCTCAATTTAGATTTGAGTCAGAGCACCAAGTTCATTCCCAAAGTTAAGGTTTTCTTTGCGACACTGGGCGGCTTCACCACTTTTTTTTGCAAGTCGACCAAGTGGGTGATGGTGCTTGAACAGGCTAGATGTGCAGGCTTACCAAAAAACGCACCAACACGTTGGAAAATCACTGAAGGACACCTTCACACATATCATAGAGCACCCTACCATGGATGACGATACTGTCTCATGTGCACATGGGTTCAATTTTGATTTAACTAACTTTTTAGTAGATATTTGCTCACACAGATGTTGTTTGACATAGTGCAGCAGAAAGCCACGTGTGAGGCCTAATTTAAGAGAAGAATAGAGAATCTGATAAGCAGAATGGAGGAGCACAAGTCTGATGTAGCATTCAGTGCCATATATGAGAAGGCAGCAAGCATGACAGAGGATCCAGAGATCATGCACAGGAGGAAGTGCCGGCAGGGCACTCAGGATAGGTATGTAAGGCATACCTACAAGGCACTGTATGACTCAATTCATGATAACTGCAAGTCTCAGAGAGCACAGAGGTACAAAAGCCTGGACAGCATGTGATTCCTGGAGTTTTTAGATGGTAGTACATTTGGTTAATTCAAGAGGAAATTCCCAGTTGATGCTCTGACAAGCCTATTGCAGACCTATGGCAATTTCTTTGATCAGGAAAGACTGAAAAACAGAGCTGCAAGTGTTTTACTTCGACGAGGAGATTCAAGGGAACATTGCAAAGCTGAGTGACACAATCCTACACTATAAGAGCAGTGGACTTGATGAAGCGATGCCTGAGCTGCACAGGCTCATGTGCCTTGTTGCTACTATGGGCGCAACATCAGCTGGGGTGGAGCATAGCTTCTCCTGCCTCAAGAGGCTGAAGAGCTACTCTCGGAACACTATGGGACAAGAGAGACTGAGGAACCTTGCAATCCTATCCATTAGGGGTGAAACGGTTCACAAAACTCACGGTTCGGTACGATATGGTACAGTGGTGTCACGGTTCGGTACGGGTTCGATACATCGACAAAATAAAAGCCTGAGAAATATGTCATTTGTATTTAGATTTTCCATTTATTATAATAGTTATCATGGGCAGCTTGAATTCCCAGGAGCATATGGAAACAAGGGGACAACAAAAAACAGCAGTGCCTGCCTTACAACACAAAATAAAATAGTCATTTAAAACAGAACTTCAGCAAGAGTTCATAGTCCCGCAGCATATATGAAAATTAAGTCACATAGCAGTGCCTTAAACAAAACAGGACCACTTGAGACTGGTTAATTGAAAATAAATATTATTTTTTTAAATCAGATTTTCACATTTGTCTTTAAGAAGATTAGTCTAGCCACATTATCTGCAGTGAGCATAGATCGGCTTGCTGTGACAATATCAGCCGCTGTGGAGAAATACCCTCTCGCTAGGGACAGAGGTCCCAGGCACAGCCAGGTAGCTGTGGAGAAATACCCTCTCGCTAGGGACAAAGGTCCCAGACACAGCCAGGTAGCTGTGGAGAATACCCTCTCGCTAGGGACAGAGGTCCCAGGCACAGCCAGGTAGCTGTGGAGAAATACCCTCTCGCTAGGGACAGAGGTCCCAGGCACAGCCAGGTAGCTGTGGAGAAATACCCTCTCGCTAGGGACAGAGGTCCCAGGCACAGCCAGGTAGCTGTGGAGAATACCCTCTCGCTAGGGACAGAGGTCCCAGGCACAGCCAGGTAGCTGTGGAGAAATACCCTCTCGCTAGGGACAGAGGTCCCAGGCACAGCCAGGTAGCTGTGGAGAAATACCCTCTCGCTAGGGACAGAGGTCCCAGACACAGCCAGGTAGCTGTGGAGAATACCCTCTCGCTAGGGACAGAGGTCCCAGGCACAGCCAGGTAGCTGTGGAGAAATACCCTCTCGCTAGGGACAGAGGTCCCAGGCACAGCCAGGTAGCTGTGGAGAAATACCCTCTCGCTAGGGACAGAGGTCCCAGACACAGCCAGGTAGCTGTGGAGAATACCCTCTCGCTAGGGACAGAGGTCCCAGGCACAGCCAGGTAGCTGTGGAGAAATACCCTCTCGCTAGGGACAGAGGTCCCAGGCACAGCCAGGTAGCTGTGGAGAATACCCTCTCGCTAGGGACAGAGGTCCCAGGCACAGCCAGGTAGCTGTGGAGAAATACCCTCTCGCTAGGGACAGAGGTCCCAGGCACAGCCAGGTAGCTGTGGAGAAATACCCTCTCGCTAGGGACAGAGGTCCCAGGCACAGCCAGGTAGCTCCTTGCTAACATGGCAACATGATGATATATTAACTCTTTGGTCTTCCACCATGTAAGTGGATCAGCATCCAGGGGAATACAGTCCACTTCCCTGTATGAGGTCACCTCCTCCTCTATGACCTTGATCTTTGACTTGGTTCCCTGCTCCTGGGTCGTGAACAACTCCCCAAAAAGCTCAGCCATGGCAGACTTCTTTTCTGGAGGAGAACCCCTGTCGTCTGCCGTCTCTGGAGAGGGGTTGGCTCCTGTGGTATCTGTGGCTTGACCCGGCAGAATTCAATCAGTAATTTTCATCTATCTCGGAAGTGGCTTTAAAAATATGGTTTGTTGTTAGAAATATATATCGAACACTATTATTACAATTATTACTTTATAATTAATTGTTAAATCACTAATTAATATAATTAATTGTTAAATCACAAATTAATTAAATTATGTCACATTAACAAAATGAATACAAAACCTGTTGTATATTGGTCACAATCTCTGCTGTGAGTTCATTGTAGACTCTCAGATGAGCAGCAGCATCCAGGTGCAGTAGGGACTTGAACCGGGGATCCAGAGCAGTTCTCTTGTGTAAGAAGTCTTGGACACCAGGGTCAGCATATCTAGGCCCCAGGTTAACTCTGATAGCAGTCTTGACATCCCTTATTGCAGGTTCATCTTCATCAGATGTCACCATTGATTTCAGGACCATTGTTTTCATAGGCAGGACCATGGAAACTGACGGAATGCTCTCAGTGCATATCAGTTTTGTGACTGTTTTGGGAGGTTTGCACACTTTGATAACTTCCTCTGCTAGTCTTATGTCATTTTCAGACAATATCTTTGACATTCCTCCACACATCTTGATCAGTCAGTGTAGAAAATACCGCAACTTTCTGCTCAAGGTATCTCTCAACCATGTCATGGCTTTAATTTCATCTAGTAGGGACATGTTGGATTAGTTGTGGTTTGGCAGCTCCAGCATCTCCTGTTTTGTCTTGAAAACATGTGCAGCAGTTGTGCTTTTGTGAAAGGATACCACCTTCCTGATCTTTGCTAGGAGGCGAGAGATTGGATTCACTGACATTGCTTTTTGAGATACTAGATTAATAACGTGAGCAAAGCATCCTATCTGTGGCCCCAATCCAGGTAGTGCAACTGCATTTAAAATATTTCTAGCATTGTCAGTGGTCACAGGAATCATTACATTATCCCTCTCCAACTTCCACACTGCAACTACTTCCCTTAGCTCTTCCCCCAACTTTACACTGGTGTGACTACTCTCAATGGGACGTGTTTGAAAAACATGGCTTTTTATCTCCCACTCTGCCGTAATTAAATTAACTGTTACAGTAAGGTAGCTCTCAGTAGCTCTAGACGTCCAACTGTCCGTTGTTAGAGCAACAGACCGCGTTTCTGACAACTCGCTCTCAAAGTGTTCTTTTTTTAAAATTTTTAGTAAGGCAGGTATTAATGTCTGGGCAAAATGTGTATGGGAAGGAATAGGGAAGCGCGGCCCGACCACTTTAAACATATTTCTGAACCTCTACCACAATCCTGAATTCTCTACCACAGAGGAGGGTCTCATATCTGCCGCTATGAATTTTGCTATCGCTGCATTGAAGGCTGTGGGGAGAAGTGGTTGTCGTTTCATTTTTTCACCTAGTCATACCGATTGGCCCTTTGGGGTGATGTCGGCGCAAATGAGTAGTCATGTCACTCGAATAGGCTATCTGCAATGAACAGAGCCTACATGTTTTAAAAGTTTTATCCAACACTCGTTGGCAACCCCTATTATAGTTTACAGGGAAACCGAAATGTTCCCAGACGACAGACCTGAATGATACTGGGGCGTCTTCTAGTTCTGGCTCGCCAATGCTTGCCATGTTGCTCCTTTGCATTTAGCTAACTGCTAATTCCTTCATAAGCTCATTTCTGCTACGACGGTCTCTCAGCTCTGTTCTCGCTGGAGTGAAATAACTAATGAGCGGAGCTGCATACAGCTACGAGACTAAACAACTTTATTATTGTTATATATTTTTTTTAAAGACAACTTTATTACTATGTGGATATTTTTCCCACGTTAATTTATACGCCGTTGGTTTATGCAATAATATTTTGTTTTACAATTAAATATACAGATATTTTCTAGCTATAATATATGATTAATGTATTGTTCGGTTCGCAGTGCGTACCTAACCGTGCACCCTATACCGAACAGTTCAATATGAATACGTGTACAGTTTCACCTCTACTATCCATAGAGAATTCTTAAATCACTGCATAAAAATCCTCACTAGTACGAGAAGGCCATTTTGTCAACCAGAACAGTTTGTCAACCAGACTATGAGAAGGACTTCATCTTTAAAGTAAGGCTTTCACATGTTTTCCCCCATTATAATGACGTTTACATTAGTTTAATTGTTAATGAAATTATGTTACCAATTTTGAATTGATATTCATTTAAAATTTTGTTTTCAACAGTAATTCCCCCATGCTCCACCCATGGCCCTCTGAAGAACTAAACAGACCTGTGCCCTCTGGAGATCGGAAAAGCCATTAACCCCTTTGAAGAACTGAACAGTCTGTGCCCATCTGAAGAACTGAAAAGTCTGTGCCCCTCTGAAGAACTGAATCCCCTGGTTATTCCCCATTTCCCATATGCTCTTTCATCCACTGGCACATTGAATGTTTCCTGCCCAAGCACTGTGAGTAACCCTATACATTTCCTTTCATTATTATGTAGAGTCAATCACATACACGATCACGTTATTACACATCAATTTGATTTTACTCCTTGCTTGGACTAACTCATTCTCAGCGCTTTTGTCTGTGTGTTATTGTTTTTTGTCTTCCCAGTCAAATCCTGTCCTGCCCTTAGTGGAGGAGTTGGGCTCTTCTCCAACACCATCCATCCATCCATGATGAACCTTTTTCTGCACTGAAGCCTCTGATCACCTCAACCCTGTCCTGCACTGAAGTAAAGCCTTTGAACAACCTTTGAATTTTACTTAAATGTTAAACGTTTTAGGTTCAAATAATTTGTCTTTGATGATTTTTTAAATGTTCTTTGTTGTTCGGTCCGCAGCTATACCATGGGTATTCCATCCTCCTCAATTATTAAAGTCACAAGCCTCCACTACAATACAGTAATAGTAGTGCCATCAACACAGTATTGGTAATGCCATCAATACACTAATGGTATAAATAAATGTACAGAACATTGCTACTTATATTATAAAATCATAATTATCTCAACTGTAGTTATGTCTGTCTGTGTGATTTATTTTAGAATGCATTGTTTTAAATGATAATGACCCAAACGAAGCCAGGCGGGCGGGTTGTCGACTTTGATTCCTCGCTCAATTAGAACGTGTCTCTATTTTTGCGTTTTATTGCTGACCCTGTAGTCACACAGAACAATACAACTGTTGTCATTATTCACTTTTTATTCACATTTGAATTGGAAGAGGTAGCTAAGGGTTAAGGGGTTTACCATGCATGCTAAATTAGACCATTTCATCCACTTATGGAAACACAACATTGCTATCAGCAAAGATCAAATTGGAGGTATGGACTATCCTACTTGCATACAGCCAGTTGCATACAGCCGTTCTTTCCACCTGCATCGCTCTGGTTGCTCCGCCCGCCCACTTCTGGTGAGTTTTTTTTGTTTTACTGTACATTCATGTCATGAAAAGGTCTGTCATTAGAGATATTAGTTAGCGCTTTCAAATCTCACCCCGTTTCTGAACACAAACAAAATGAAAAGAAAAGCCTCCTTTAAATCCATCCACTTTCTGTCTGTTACGGTAATTTGAATTGGAAAGATGGAAATCTATCTCAAAGATCAGTGTGGTTATTAGAGAGGAACAGGAAATTCTCTGTCTACGTGCACTAATAAGGGAATAGGGTGCCATTTGGGACACAACTTCTATTACCGCAGTGTGAATAGTAGGGTTTACCCTACCGACTTGTGTGCCTCCAGTATCCAAAATATCAAAGCGTTTTTTGCAATTACTATTTCAAGTATTTCAAGGGACTCAACCATTTCCCCAATCTCCTCCACACAAGTTATTCTCTAGAACATCAAAGTCGGTAATATTCTTTAACCCAGCTTTTCTTCTCCGTTAAACAAAAGGGGAGCAGAAAGAAATCAAACCAAGGACAAGAAGACAGAGTATGCATCCAAAATGGCACCATATTCTCTATATGGGCCCTGGTCAAAAGTAGTGCACTATAGAGCTAATAGGGTACCATTATAGATGAGGCCAGCGTGCAAGAGTAGCAGATTATGTGGTGCAGTGGTGGAAAAAGTACCGAATTGTCATACTTAGATACCTTAACAGAAAATGGGTCAGCTGAAAGGAAAGGTCACCCAGTAAAATCTTACCTGATTAAAGGTCTAAAAGTATTTGGTTTTAAATATACTTAAGTATCAAAACTAAATGTAATTGCTAAAATATACTTATGTATCAAAATTTCAATATTTGTTTCGTGAGGCAACTCGAAACAACGAATTTCAAATTCCTTATATTAAGCAAACCAGATGGCACAATTATTATTATTATTTTTTTTTTTATTTACGGATATCCAGGGGCACACTCCAACACTCAGACATTATTTATAAAAGAAGCATGGGTTTGGTGAGTCCGCCAGATCAGACACAATGACCAGGGATGTTTTCTTGATAAATGTGTGAATTACACTATTTTCCTGTCCTGCTAAGCATTCAAAATGTAACGAGTGCTTTTGGGTGTCAGGAAAAAATTTATGGAGTAAAAAGTACATAATTTTCTTTAGGAACATAGTGAAGTAAAAGTTGTCAATAATATAAATAGTAAAGTACAGATACCCCCCAAAACGACTTAATTAGTACTGTCAAGTATTTTTTACTTAAGTACTTTATACCACTGATGTGGTGGAACACTGAGCTAACTGATCTAACAGATCTGTCAGACGCATCACTAAAAGATGCATTTACCCTCTGGTCAAAAGTAGTGCACTATGTAGGAAATAGGAGGTCATTTGGGACTCACTAAGGTGATAACGTGACATATGATGCAGTAATCAGGTTCACAAACAAACAAACAAAAGAAGAAGAGAGAGATGGATGATGGGTAAAATAACGACATTGTGGGATTGAAGAATAGAATAGGAGGAAATAATGTCAGACTTATTCACTGACTGAAACATCACCATCAGAACTCATTTGAGCAGGGTCTATTACCCAGGACTCATTGTGGATTCCGTTCAAAGCACAGTGGCAAGAAATAGAGAGAGAGAGAGAGAGAGAGAGTATCCTACCCCAGTCATAGCCGAAGGAGAAACATCTAACGAGGCAAGGAGAAGAATGTCAATCAACTCCAGCAAACATTCTTCATCAGAATTAACCAAGGACTCCCTGGAAAACAGTGGCAATTGTTACCGAGTGGACGATCCTGGCAAAAAAAAAGAAAGATCCAAACTGTAGTACTGATTTCCTCCTCTTACTCTTCTGCAGTGCTCTGTGTCTGTCTTGTGTGTCTGCTGAGTTGTGTACTGTACAGATGGGGAGGATCTGGAATTCTGGATACAGTAAAGGCGCCCACATAGTAGGTTCAATTTGCTCCTCACAGAACTCGGCTAGGCGAAGCAAACGTCTGTGCCTCGCATAATCCCTTAAAAGACCTTCACTTGAAGATTATATGTTTGTCCCTCTTTAGACGCCGTAGCAACAACATATAGTGGCTTGCGAAAGTATTCACCGACCTTGGCATTTTTTCCCTATTTTGTTGCCTTACAACCTGGAATTAAAATATTTTGGGGGGGATTTGTATCATTTGATTTACACAACACGTCTACCACTTTGAAGATGCAAAATATTTTAAATTGTGAAACAAACGAGATAAAACAAAAAAACATAACTTGAGCATGCATAACTATTCACCCCCTCCCCAAGTCAATACTTTGTAGAGCCACCTTTTGCAACAACTATAGCTGTAAGTCTCTTGGGGTATGTCGCTATAAGCTTGGCACATCTAGCCACTGGGATTTCTGCCCATTCTTCAAGGCAAAACAGTTCCAGCTCCTTCAAGTTGGATGGGTTCCGCTGGTGTACAGCAATCTATCTTTAAATCATACCACAGATTCTCAATTGGATTGAGGTCTGGTCTTTGACTAGGCCATTCCAAGACATTTAAATGTTCCCCTTAAACCACTCGAGTGTTGCTTTAGCAGTATGCTTAGGGTCATTGTCTTACTGGAAGGCGAACCTCCGTCCCAGTCTCAAATCTCTGGAAGACTGAAACAGGTTTCCCCTCAAGAATTTTCCTGTATTTAGCACCCTCCATCATTCCTTCGATTCTGACCAGTTTCCCAGTCCCTTCCGATGAAAAACATCCCCACAGCATGATGCTGCCACCACCATGCTTCACTGTGAGGATGGTGTTCTCGGGGTGATGGGAGGTTTTGGGTTTGCACAAGACATAGCGTTTTCCTTTGGCTAACACCAAACGTGTTTGCTTATTTTTTCTTTAAACCTCTCAGGGATCCCTTATACCCCACTCACGTTCGAATCCCATTAACGGATTGATTTGACAACATTCAGTGAAATTGCAGTGCACCAAATTCAAAAACAGAAATACTAATTCAAAAAAATTCATAAAACATACAAGTGTTATACATCAAAATAAAGCTTAACTTCCTGTTAATCCAGCCGCTGTGTCAGATTTCAAAAAGGCTTTACGGCGAAAGCAGACCATGCGATTATCTGAGGACAGCACCCTACATACAAACACATGAAAATCAGATTTCAACCAGGCAGGTGCGCGACAAAAGACATAAATAGCTATATAATTAATGCCTTACCTTTGAAGATCTTCTGTTGGCACTCCAAAATGTCCAGAAACATCACAAATGGTCATTTTGTTCGATAATGTCCTTCTTTTTGTCCCCAAAATATCAATTTATTTGGCGCATTTGATTCAGAAATACAACTCACCCAACATGCCTACAAAGTATCTAATAAGTTACCTGTAAACTTGGTCCAAACATTTCAAACAACGTTCCTAATCCAACCTTAGATTATTTACGTTTTAGGGTACCTATCAAATTTAAGACGGAATTAACTGTTTCTAATACCGGATAAAAACAATGTGAAGCGTGATCCAGGCCACGCGCACCAAAAGACTTGAGTCCATCTCAGGGACACATGGAAAGAATAGGACTACTTCTTAATTTCTCAAAAGAAAACCATCAACCAATTTCTAAAGATTGTTGACATCTAGTGGAAGCCATAGGAACTGCAACCAGTTTCCTAAAAAAAGGGATTCCCATAGAAAACTAATGGAAAACACATTGACCTCAAAAACATTTTTCCCTGGATGGATTGTGCTCGGGGTTTCGCCTGCCAAATCAGTTCTGTTATACTCACAGACATTATTCAAACAGTTTTAGAAACTTCAGAGTGTTTTCTATCCAAATCAACTAGTAATATGCATATCCTAGCTTCTGGGCCTGAGAAGCAGGCAGTTTACTTTGGGCACGCTTTTCATCCGGACGTGAAAATACTTTTTTTCTGGCCACTCTTCCGTAAAGCCCAGCTCTGTGGAGTGTACCGGCTTAAAGTGGTCCTATGGACAGATACTCCACTCTCCACTGTGGAGCTTTGCAGCTACTTCAGGGTTATCTTTGGTCTCTTTGTTGCCTCTCTGATTAATGCCCTCCTTGCCTGGTCCATGAGTTTTGGTGGGCGGCCCTCTCTTGGCAGGTTTGCTGTGGTCATAATTAAAATTCATAAAACATACAAATGTTATACATCAAAATAAAGCTCAACTTTCTGTTAATCCAGCCGCTGCCATATTCATTCAATTTTTTTAATAATTGATTTAATGGTGCTCTGTGGGATGTTCAAAGTTTCGGATATTCTTTTATAACCCAACCCTGATTTGTACTTCTCAACAACTTTGTCTCTGACCTGTTTGGAGAGCTCCTTGGTCTTCATGGTGCCGCTTGCTTGGTGGTGCCCCTTGCTTAGTGGTGTTGCAGACTCTGGGGCCTTTCAGAACAGGTGTGTGTATATATACTGAGATCATGTAACAGATCATGTGACACTTAGATCCACACAGGTGGACTTTATTTAACAAATTATGTGACTTTCGAAGGTAATCTGGTTGCACCAGATCTTATTTAGGGGCTTTATAGCAAAGGGGGTGAATACACATGCATGCACCACTTTTCCTTTTTTTAATTTATTTTTTAAACAAGTAATTTTTTTCATGTCACTTCACCAATTTGGACTATTTTGTGTATGTCCGTTACATGAAATCCAAATAAAAATATTTTTAAGTTACAGTTTGCAATGCAACAAAATAGGACAAACACCAAGGGGAATTAATACTTTTGCAAGGCACTGTAGCCAGTATACACTTCCTCAAAATAATCAGAATTAATCTACAAGAAATCTGTAAATAACTAACGTTTTTGCCAAGCACGTCTTAGTCGCACAATTTTACATCTAACTACGTTGTATAATATGTTCTGTGCAGTATTTCTCAAGTGAACTCGTTGAATGACAACAAACACTTAATTGAAGAATCTTGTCCATTGTTCCCACTAGGAGTAGTACCAAAGATTTGTATAACTTACCCATGATAGACCACAGCTTGTCATTTCCAATGGAAGCAAATTAATCATAGTGCGCAGAACAAGCAAGGAGGTGGGCAGGCCAAGCACGAGCTAGCAAGATCCTATTGGTGCGTTCTAGCATGTATTTGCATATGTCCGTTAGTCTGTGTAGTGCACTTGCGCAATAACTAAATTCGCCCTTGCACTCATTCTAAAGAGCGCAATGTCTTAAAACTTTGGCAAAGGGTAACGTCTACCAAACTTAGTCCACTCTGTTCGTAAAAGATTCTCGTTTTGGAAACAGAAAACTGTATTGAGGTCAATTGTTTCATAGTTGACAAAATTAGCAAAGTGTAGGCCAAAATCAATTTTTGGTCCATCTTCTCCCACTGCCGGCCACTGGGCTCCTCTCATCACCAAATTTGGTTGTGAGTGGATACGCCAACGGGATGCTGAGCATTTATACATCCGGTGAAATATCTGGCTCCTTGTTCTATCTGTGGTAGTACTGTTGATCAATGACCAACGAATGGGCGTAAATTTCAGCTACCGAACTTCGAGTTGCCTCACGAAACAAAACGTGTGTGTACGAACAGCCAGAAAAAAAAACCTGCCGAACACCATAACAAACAAAAACGTAAAACTGTCTTGTTATAATAACCTTTCCAATGTTATCTGCCCATCCGTTCACTCTCACACCATTCAATTCGGACGGGCTAGAACAAATAGACAGAGTGACAGACAAAACGAATGGGACAGATTTTTGAAAGAGGTCCATTTATTTCACACACAATCGTTAGTTAGGCACCCCTCTTCCAATATCCCCACCCCATCTACCTCCCTTCACTCTAATTGCATCTGAGTTAACAGTGGAGGTAGGCGAGGGGTGAAACATTCCAGAGCAGTAAGATAACTTCACTCTAGGGCTCCTTTCTCTCCAAATGAAAGGCGTGTGGAATGTTGTGCCAGAGCTCTGACAGGTAGAGAGGAAGAGGAGCAGAAAGAGTAAAGAGAACGGGGAGAGGGAAGAGAAGTGGGGTGCTGTTACACTACCACGATACAAAACACATGTGCTCCTCCTCCCCCACCTCCTTCTCAACCCACCTCATCCCCTGCTCCACTTCCTTCTCAACCCCCCCCCCCCTTCTCCACCATCCTCCTCCTACACCACCCCACCCTCCTACCCCTCATCCTCGCCCTCTCCTCATCCCCCCCTCAGCTCCCGGCTCCCCTGTTAGGGTCTAGGAGCTGAATAAAGGCATTAAAGAGTTTGTCTAAAGCCTGACTGCACCAAATGCCCCAAATGCCTATTTAATCAAAAGAAAATAAACCTGGCCACATTCAAATATTGGGTAAATCAACCTGCCCATATTGGCTAAGCCGCAGAATTATAACCTACTGTCTGAGGTTTAGGTATGGAGACTCAGGCTGCTTCTGAAACGGCACCCTATTACCTATATAGTGGACTACTTTTGACCAGAGCTCACATAAAAGTAGTGTACTAAATAGGGAATAGGGTGCCATTTGGGATGCAACCATGGAGTCATGCTTCTGGCCTGGTCTGTGTCTTCAGGCCCCCGCTCCTGTTACCTAAACACACTGAGGAAGGAAGAGACACACCCAGACCCAGCACTGGGGATGAATGGCTTACCATAGATACACATATCACCTGGAAGGAAATTAACTAAAAAAAGAAAAGGTTATACTGTTTTATCAAGTTACATGTTTGAAACAACAAATTCTGATAAGTTGCGTCAGATTTAGGCAGAGTAAGAACTTCAAGAGCTTAAATTGTTAGGTGTAAGGACAGGCCCATTACTCTGTAGTAGTACAACACTAAGGCTACCTCTTTGGAAAGTTGTGCAAAGAAAGCCCTACTAAGTTATGTTGCTGAAAGCTATGTTGTTGTGTTGTCAGGTATAAGAATAAGGACGTCTCCCGACAAGGTTAATTGAATAAACATGGTATAATGGCCAACCTTCCCCAGAGTCACAAGGTCAGCCAGGTCATGGGGTCAGCATCCTCAAGGTCGCGTGACATGCAGTAACCCATGGTTACACACACACAGCCTGTTGTTTATTATGGACCACATCACTAATGCCATTTAAATTAGCCTGTCTATCACCCCCCAGCCCGAAGCAGACCGTCCCGCGTCACTGTCCTTCTTCCCATCTTGAGGGCCCCTTAAAACAGGCCATCATTGTCTGGCGCTCTAGAGAAAGACGGTCTGCGTCTGTGTTTTCACTCCTCTGGGGTGGGGTTCATTAGGCTGTCAGACAAACAGACGGACAGTAATGTGACCCAGCAACCCAGCCAGCCAATGGAGCTATGGGAGCATGGGACAGCTCAGATGGAGGGATGGAGGGAGGGGATGGGGGAAGGATGGAGAGCACAGAGCAGCTCCACCGGAGGACCAACAGAAATTACTCTTCCTAATAGGGTTCATTAAGGTAACACGATAGCTCTGTCTACGTAGAGTAGTAGAGGAAGAGGAGAGTAGGCTATGCAAAGAATCAGCATGATGTTGATGTTGTTTTCCTGGCTCAGCCCTGGGCCACGTTGCGAATTCCAGAATCCAAATACTTGGTAACAGGAGCTGCATTGTGAGCAGCTGAAGCCCTGCAGCTGATGGTTGGGATAGGATGGACTGTTTGTATGGGTCTCCAAAATCTTCTGTCTGGCCACATAAAGTCTTAGCACAACTTTTCAAAGCAGTAGCTGTGGGCTACCACAGTAGCTAGCTCCACCTGGGACATCACAGGATCACAGACCTGATTCTCCAGCACAGCCTGTCACGCTTGAAGCCCAATCAGTCTTGTCACTGGGACTGGGCTGCTGCCACAGATGCCCATTTAATGAGCCACTAACATCTTTAAGGAGTGCTGATCTACAATCAGTTTCACCTTTCAGATCATAATAAATAAGATTACACTGAGTATACTATAACATTAAGAACACCTGCTCTTTCCATGACATAGACTGACCAGGTGAATCCAGGTGAAGGCTATGATCCCTTATTGATGTCACTTGTTAAATCCACTTCAATCCGTGTAGATGAATGGGGAGGGGATAGGTCAAAGAAGGATGTTTAAGCCTTGAGACATAGATTGTGTATGTGGGCCATTCAGAGTGTAAATGGGCAAGACAAAAGTATCAGCGTGTCGCTGATCTAGAGGATATTAGACGTGGAGGTGAAGAAGAAGAACAAGGATGTATCTGGGGAAAGAGGAGAATGACTTGTGAACATCATTTAACAGTCATTTACTTTGTCTTTTCTTACTCTCGGTACTGTCAGCCAATCAGGTCTTGTAGAGTGGACACAAAACACATTACACTGTGGGGGAGTGACCAATGATCAATTACTGTATCTACACCACTGATTGCTCACTGAGACAATGCACAGCTGACAATAGTTATGTCTCCCATACAGAAAAGCCACCCTACTACTGACAAAGGCTGTGAAAACAGCTTTCAGACAGGGCCTCTTTCGTACCACACCCACCCTTACTGCTCTGTTCTGTCTGAGCTAAGCTGACCAAGATAAGAAGTGCATGTCTACACACACAGACGTACCCACACACAGATGTACAGTGCCCCTTAAACTTTGCGACCTTTTGCCACATTTCAGGCTTCAAACATAAAGATATAAAACTGTGGGACACAGTGGGACACAATCATGAAGTGGAACGACATTTATTGGATATTTCAAACTTTTTTAACAAATCAAAAACTGAAAAATTGGGTGTGCAAAATTATTCAGCCCCCTTAAGTTAATACTTTGTAGCGCCACCTTTTGCTGCGATTACAGCTGTAAGTCGCTTGGGGTATGTCTCTATCAGTTTTGCACATCGAGAGACAGAATTTTTTTCCCATTCCTCCTTGCCAAACAGCTCGAGCTCAGTGAGGTTGGATGGAGAGCATTTGTGAACAGCAGTTTTCAGTTCTTTCCACAGATTCTCGATTGGATTCAGGTCTGGACTTTGACTTGGCCATTCTAACACCTGGATATGTTTATTTTTGAACCATTCCATTGTAGATTTTGCTTTATGTTTTGGATCATTGTCTTGTTGGAAGACAAATCTCCGTCCCAGTCCCAGGTCTTTTGCAGACTCCATCAGGTTTTCTTCCAGAATGGTCCTGTATTTGGCTCCATCCATCTTCCCATCAATTTTAACCATCTTCCCTGTCCCTGCTGAAGAAAAGCAGGCCCAAACCATGATGCTGCCACCACCATGTTTGACAGTGGGGATGGTGTGTTCAGCTGTGTTGCTTTTACGCCAAACATAACGTTTTGCATTGTTGCCAAAAAGTTCAATTTTGGTTTCATCTGACCAGAGCACCTTCTTCCACATGTTTGGTGTGTCTCCCAGGTGGCTTGTGGCAAACTTTAAACAACACTTTTTATGGATATCTTTAAGAAATGGCTTTCTTCTTGCCACTCTTCCATAAAGGCCAGATTTGTGCAATATAAGACTGATTGTTGTCCTATGGACAGAGTCTCCCACCTCAGCTGTAGATCTCTGCAGTTCATCCAGAGTGATCATGGGCCTCTTGGCTGCATCTCTGATCAGTCTTCTCCTTGTATGAGCTGAAAGTTTAGAGGGACGGCCAGGTCTTGGTAGATTTGCAGTGGTCTGATACTCCTTCCATTTCAATATTATCGCTTGCACAGTGCTCCTTGGGATGTTTAAAGCTTGGGAAATATTTTTGTATCCAAATCCGGCTTTAAACTTCTTCACAACAGTATCTCGGACCTGCCTGGTGTGTTCCTTGTTCTTCATGATGCTCTCTACGCTTTTAACGGACCTCTGAGACTATCACAGTGCAGGTGCATTTATACGGAGACTTGATTACACACAGGTGGATTGTATTTATCATCATTAGTCATTTAGGTCAACATTGGATCATTCAGAGATCCTCACTGAACTTCTGGAGAGAGGTTGCTGCCCTGAAAGTAAAGGGGCTGAATAATTTTGCACGCCCAATTTTTCAGTTTTTTGTTAAAAAAGTTTGAAATATCCAATAAATGTCGTTCCACTTCATGATTGTGTCCCACTTGTTGTTGATTCTTCACAAAAAAATACAGTTTTATATCTTTATGTTTGAAGCCTGAAATGTGGCAAAAGGTCGCAAAGTTCAAGGGGGCCGAATACTTTCGCAAGGCACTGTACGTACGCATACACACGCACAAACCTGCTGATGCACACACAGACAGACACACACACACACTCACAGCTCTTAATGCACACAGCCAGAAGAACTAGACATGGGACAATTTTGTCTTGAGCGGATGGTCGGGGGGCCGGAACAACATTCCATATCCTTTGTAGACTGCAAATTGACCGATAGAAGCTCAAACAGACGTTTGACTAAAACATCATTTCAAACCTTGCTTATATCATGTGTCTCTCTACTAAGTGTGGGAAAACTTGGGAATACATTTCTGAAATTAAAATCACTTGGAGCTGATTTCCTGGTGTTTTTACAGTCTTTTATGTGCAACAATGAAAATGCTACAATATATATATTTTTGTAATTTGTTTTGCTCAGAAAACTTTGTGGGTCAAATCAAATCCAGCCAGTTAGGGAATCCTGGCCTATAGCCTAGGCCTACTCTATGCTATACACGCTCAGCCATGCATTGAACAGACTTTTTTTTTTTTTTTGTTATATTACTAGCCTAAATTATGACTATCCAATCTACTTATCACATTATGAATGTAGTATTCACCCACCTTGGCATTTTTCCTATTTTATTGCCTTACAACCTGGAATTAACATGGATTTTTTTGGGGGGGGGGTTGAATTATTTAATTTACACAACACGTCTACCACTTTGAAGATGCAAAATATTTTTTATTGCGAAACAAACAAGAAATAATACAAAAAAACAGAAAACTTGAGTGTGCATAACTATTCAACCCCCAAAAGTCAATACTTTGTAGAGCCACCTTTTGCAGCAATTACAGCTGCAAGTCTCTTGGGGTGTGTCTATAAGCTTGGCACATCTAGCCACTGGGATTTTTGCCCATTCTTCAAGGCAAAACTGGTCCAGCTCCTTCAAGTTGGATGGGTTCTGCTGGTGTACAGCAACCTTTAAGCCATACCGCAGATTCTCAATTGGATTGAGGTCTGGGCTTTGACTAGGCCATTCCAAGACATTTAAATGTTTCCCCTAAAACCACTCAAGTGTTGCTTTAGCAGTATGCTTAGGGTCATTGTCTTGCTGAAAGGCGAACCTCGTCCCAGTCCTCAAGAATTTCCCTGTATTTAGCGCCATCCATCATTCCTTCAATTCTGACCAGTTTCCCAGTCCCTGCCGACGAAAAACATCCCCACAGCATGATGCTGCCACCCATTCTTCACTGTGGGGATGGTATTCTCGGGGTGATGAGAGGTGTTGGGTTTGCACCAGACATAGTATTTTCCTTGATGGCCAAAAAGCTACATTTTAGTCTCATCTGACCAGATTACCTTCTTCCATATGTTTGGGGATTCTCCCACATGCCTTTTGGCGAACACCAAATGTGTTTGCTTATTTTTTTCTTTAAGCAATGGCTTTTTTCTGGCCACCCTTCCGTAAAAGCTCAGCTCTGTGAAGTGTACAGCTTAAAGTTGTCCTATGGACAGATACTCCAATTTCCACAGTTGAGTTTTGCAACTCCTTCAGGGTTATCTTTGGTCTCTTTGTTGCCTCTCTGATTAATGCCCTCCTTGTCTGGTCCGTGAGTTTTGGTGGGCAGGTTTGTTGTGGTGCCATATTAATAATGGATTTAATGGTGCTCTGTGGGATGTTCAAAGTTTCAGATATTTTTTAGAACCCAACCCTGATCTATACTTCTCCACAACTTTGTCCCTGACCTGTTTGGAGAGCTCCTTGGTCTTCATGGTGCCGCTTGTTTGGTGGTTCCCCTTGCTTAGTGGTGTTGCAGACTCTAGGGCCTTTCAAAACAGGTATATATATACTGAGATCGTGTGACAGATCATGTGACACTTAGATCCACACAGGTGGACTTTATTTAACTAATTATGTGACTTTCGAAGGTAATTGGTTGCACCAGATCTTATTTAGGGGCTTCATAGCAAAGGAGGTGAATACATATGCACGTACCACTTTTCTATTTTTTTTGTTGTTGAATTTTTTTTCCATTTCACATCACCAATTTGGACTATTTTGTGTATGTACATTACATGAAATTCAAATAAAAATCCATTTAAATTACAGGTTGTAATGCAACAAAATAGGAAAAACGCCAAGGGGGATGAATACTTTTGCAAGGCACTGTAGGTTTTGCAAGGCACTGTAGGCAAATGCAATGATGCATGGAATGCCTTATTATAATGGTGAATTTTTATGGGGAGAGTTTAGCTTCCTTAAACTAGAAACTCATGTGCCGCCAATGCACTCTACCACATGGTATTGCAGAGCAGCTAGTTAACAGCCCCTTGTTATTCAAAGTACTATAACTCTCTACCCTCATTCTGCTGGTCTAAAGAGTTGAGAAAAAGGCTGTGTTTGGCTAATTGAAGTGATATGGTACAACAGAAATTAGATTAACAGGATGAATAGTTCCCAGAAAGGCTATATTTGGTGTGGTGGTAATTATGACCCCTGATTGTGGCAGTCAGATGGTAGGGCAATGGGAGGTGGAAATGGGGTATGTGTGTAGGGGAGCTAGGAGTTAGCCTCTCTCACAGCTGATATGGCTAGTTCTGGCTGCTAACGAAAGAGAGGGAGGATTTTGGGGGGTGCTGATCATCTCTTTGGCATAGAGCCATACTCCATCGGTCTCCATCTACCTTCCCTCAGCCCAGGGACAGACTGCTCCAGCCCCCCTGGATGCATCATGGATCCTGACAGTGTCCAGCGCCAACCACATAAAGGCCCACACTGGACATACAGAGCTTTGCTTTGAGACCATCCAGGGGGGACCAAACAGTTGGCCTTAAAAGGGCATCCACACGGACAGTGCAGTAGCCTACCAGTCCCAGTCCTCATCCCAAACAGTGCTGGATTTAACCAGACAGGATGTACAGTAACAACGTTGTACAAACGTTGCCATCTCATCCTTTTCAAGTGAGCAGCTGACCCCTACAGTATAAGAAGCCCATCACCCAGGCCAGCCTCCCAGCCATGGAAAAGAGACGACTGGAGGGAGGAATGGACATTGAGGATGCGTCCCAAATGGCACCCTATCCCCTTTATAGTGCATTACATTTGATCAAGATCCTTGCAAAAAGAAGTGGACTATATAGGCATTTGTGATGCAAACCAAGTTTTCTGAAAGGTGTTACCATGGGAAGGACTCACCCCTTGTCCTTCATTCCGGTGGGGTTGGAGGGTATATAGTACAATGGAACTGGGTATGTCTGTGCCTGGCGTAGGACCGCAATCCAGTTGTTTTATTAATTAAAGCCATACAGATATTATATCAATAGAGGCTTGCATCCATGGCCCATAGCCTACTGAAATGGGGGCATTCTCACTCATCCATCCTAGGTGTGCTATAATGGATATAAAGGATGTGCCAACCACCATAGTGCCAACATTCAATTGAATCACCAACCCTGTGCCAGGCACCAATTAGGCAGCAGAGCACCCTGAACCCTGACCTGAAACAATGGATATTCTGGTACAGTACAGTGACACTGAGGCTTCCCCTTACTCCACACACTGTTTACGTTATTGGGCCAGTTGCTTCCCCATTCTGCTTTCTTTGGGGGTTTCCGATATGTAAACTGTGATAGCTTGTTTTTGTCAGACCTGGCAGATTTCAGTGACTGAAAGTGGAAGCCTGACGTGCCACTGTAACTACAGTGAATGTAGGATAACTCTAGAGGAGAGAGATACACACACTGATAATCTCAAGGGACCTGAGCGTGTGTCAGGATCATTCCTGCTCCAACTACACTACTCCCACGTGAAAGGTGAAAGAGTGAGAAAAATAGAGGGGAGAGAGAGAGGCACATATAGAAAGAGGGGAAAAGGGAGAGGGAGAGAAAGAGAGGGTGTTGGGAGTGGGTCAACTCTGCTTATGTTGACGGGTAAAGGGTTGTAGTGAGATTGGGGGAACTACACTGATACACTGCCTGGGATAGTTGTCCCTAAACCTACGGAAGCTGCATGGTGTTATAACCTCTCACAATGTTGTCAGGACAATTCATGGAACTGGGAGGGGAAGTGATTGGAGATTACTTTCCCCACTTATGCACTGGTCCTAAATGGCGCCCTATTCCGACTTTTAACCAGAGACCTATGGGCCCTGGTCAAAAGTAGTGCACTATATTGGGGATAGGGTGTCATTTGGAACATACCATGTGTGTGGAGCCTGGGGAGGTATGTGCTAGTAGCATGGATCAGATGGTTTGCTAAAAGAGCATGTAAAAGTGGTCTGAGAGATAAGGCCCCCTGGAAAGACCGCACTCAACGAGCTGTATAAGGCCATAAGCAAACAAGAAATTGCTCATCCAGAAGCGTCGCTCCTAGTGGCCGGGGACTTAACTGCAGAAAAACTTAAATCCGTTTTACCTCATTTCTACCAGCATGTCATATGTGCAACCAGAGGAAAAACAACTCTAGGCCATCTTTACTCCACACACCGAGGCAAATGCAAAGCTCTCCCTCCCCTCCCTTTGTCAAATCTGACCATAATTCTATCCTCCTCATTCCTGCTTACAAGTAAAAACTAAAGCAGGAAGTACCAGTGACTCGCTCAATACGGAAATGGTCAGATGAACACGGATGCTACGCAACAAAACTGTTTTGCTAGCATAGACTGGAATGTGTTCCGCGATTCATTCAATGGCATTGAGGAGTATACCACCTCAGTCACCACAGATAACGTAATCTCAATCGCACTCCACACTGCCCTTTCCCACCTGGACAAAAGGAACACCTATGTGAGAATGCTGTACATTGACTACAGCTCAGCGTTCAACACCATAGTGTCCACAAAGCTCATCGCTAAGCTAAGGACACTGGAACACCTCCCTCTGCAACTGGATCCTGGGCTTCCTGATGAGCTGCCCCCAGGTGGTAACGGTAGGCAACAACACATCTGCCACACTGATCCTCAAAACTCAGGGGTGCGTGCTTAGTCCCCTCCTGTACTCCATGTTCACTGTTCAACAAACTATCATGGTCCAAACACACCAAGACAGTCATGAAGAGGGCAGGACAACACCTTTTCCCCCTCAGGAGAAAATATTTGGCAGGGGTCCCCAGATCCTCAAAAGATTCTACAGCTGCACCATTGAGAGCATCCTGACCAGTTGCATCACCGCCTGGTATGGTAACTGCTCGGCATCCGACCGTAAAGGCGCTACAGAGGGTAGTGCCTACGGCCCAGTACATCACTGGGGCCAAGCTTCCTGCCATCCTGGACCTATATACTAGGCGGTGTCAAAAATTGTCAAGGACTCCAGCCACCCAAGTCATAGACTGTTCTCTCTGCTACCGTACGGCAAGTGGTACCGGAGCGCCAAGTCTAGGTTCAAAAGGCTCCTTAACAACTTCTTCCCCCAAGCCATAAGACTGCTGAACAATTAAACAAGTGGCCCCCGAACGATTTACATTGACCCCCCCCCCCCCCCCCCCCCGCTACCTGCTGTTTATTAACTATGCGTAGTCACTTTACCCCTACCTATATGTACAAATGACCTTGACTGACATTGACTCGGTACCGGCACCCCCTGTATATAGCCTCGTTATTGTTTTGTGTTTTATTTTATTTTTTACTTTAGTTTAATTAGTAAATATTTTCTTAATCAACAATGCAGTTCAATAAATAGAGTTAAGGGCTTATAAGTAAGCATTTCACGCTAAGGTCCACCTGTTGTATTCAGCGCATGTGACAAATAAAATTTGATTTGAAATATAGGTATGTAACCTAAATGGCACCCTATTCCCTATATAGTGCACTGCTTTTGAAAGGTAGTGCTGGTGCACTATATTGGGGATAGGATTACATTTGGCGGACACGACTTGGAACGCTGGAATGTTTTCTTCTAGCAAAATAGAATTACAATAAAAATGGCCTTCCTCGGTCCACTACAGTGCCTTGCGAAAGTATTCGGCCCCTTTGAACTTTGCGACCTTTTGCCACATTTCAGGCTTCAAACATAAAGATATAAAACTGTATTTTTTTGTGAAGAATCAACAAAAAGTGGGACACAATCATGAAGTGGAACGACTTTTTTAACAAATCAAAAACTGAAAAATTGGGCGTGCAAAATTATTCAGCCCCCTTAAGTTAATATTTTGTAGCGCCACCTTTTGCTGCGATTACAGCTGCAAGTCGCTTGGGGTATGTCTCTATCAGTTTTGCACATCGAGAGACTGACATTTTTTCCCATTCCTCCTTGCCAAACAGCTCGAGCTCAGTGAGGTTGGATGGAGAGCATTTGTGAACAGCAGTTTTCAGTTCTCTCCACAGATTCTCGATTGGATTCAGGTCTGGACTTTGACTTGGCCATTCTAACACCTGGATATGTTTATTTTTGAACCATTCCATTGTAGATTTTGCTTTATGTTTTGGATCATTGTCTTGTTGGAAGACAAATCTCCGTCCCAGTCTCAGGTCTTTTGCAGACTCCATCAGGTTTTCTTCCAGAATGGTCCTGTATTTGGCTCCATCCATCTTCCCATCAATTTTAACCATCTTCCCTGTCCCTGCTGAAGAAAAGCAGGCCCAAACCATGATGCTGCCACCACCATGTTTGACAGTGGGGATGGTGTGTTCAGGGTTATGAGCTGTGTTGCTTTTACGCCAAACATAACGTTTTGCATTGTTGCCAAAAAGTTCAATTTTGGTTTCATCTGACCAGAGCACCTTCTTCCACATGTTTGGTGTGTCTCCCAGGTGGCTTGTAGCAAACTTTAAACGACACTTTTTATGGATATCTTTAAGAAATGGCTTTCTTCTTGCCACTCTTCCATAAAGGCCAGATTTGTGCAATATAAGACTGATTGTTGTCCTATGGACAGAGTCTCCCACCTCAGCTGTAGATCTCTGCAGTTCATCCAGAGTGATCATGGGCCTCTTGGCTGCATCTCTGATCAGTCTTCTCCTTGTATGAGCTGAAAGTTTAGAGGGACGGCCAGGTCTTGGTAGATTTGCAGTGGTCTGATACTCCTTCCATTTCAATATTATCGCTTGCACAGTGCTCCTTGGGATGTTTAAAGCTTGGGAAATATTTTTGTATCCAAATCCGTCTTTAAACTTCTTCACAACAGTATCTCGGACCTGCCTGGTGTGTTCCTTGTTCTTCATGATGCCCTCTGCGCTTTTAACGGACCTCTGAGACTATCACAGTGCAGGTGCATTTATACGGAGACTTGATTACACACAGGTGGATTGTATTTATCATCATTAGTCATTTAGGTCAACATTGGATCATTCAGAGATCCTCACTGAACTTCTGGAGAGAGTTTGCAGCCCTGAAAGTAAAGGGGCTGAATAATTTTGCACGCCCAATTTTTCAGTTTTTGATTTGCTAAAAAAGTTTGAAATATCCAATAAATGTCGTTCCACTTCATGATTGTGTCCCACTTGTTGTTGATTCTTCACAAAAAAATACAGTTTTATATCTTTATGTTTGAAGCCTGAAATGTGGCAAAAGGTCGCAAAGTTCAAGGGGGCCGAATACTTTCGCAAGGCACTGTATTTCACGGCAGGTTTTAAAACGCTAAAGTGCAGAGGTGTAAAAGTAGAATTCCAAATCCAAGACCATTTTTATATCTTCTTTATCCTTAGTTTCTTTTTTATATAATCCCTCCCATTTTATAAACCCCTCAAGCCACCTTTGTAAATTATTTCAAGGCTCGGAAGGGGGAGAGGCTTGGAGCCAAGGAAAAGCCCCAGCAACAAACTATGATCAGACCTTGGTTCAACTATATGAAATCAATCCAAATACGCTAGCTGGGCTTGATTGAGCTTGCCTGGCGCAATAGAACCAAAATAATAGTCGCAAAACTGAAACCCCCTCCTAGCTGTCACTTCAGGCATGCTAAAGCAAATGCTGAAAGCACTTGAAAGAGTTCAACTTTATTTGAACCCAGGTCTGACAAGGTCCACAGCGCCTTTGTCTCTAAAACCGCCAGAATTCCTCTGAGTGTTGGCTCATAAATCAGAACCTATGGTTTGCTGCCCGGAGACACTGAGGATGGGGGTCAACGCAAGCAGGTTAGCCAAACACACCCCTGGAGAGGTGCTAGACCCACTTCAGAAGGAGTACCCCTCAGCAGAGAGCGAGGGTGTGTCCCAAATGGCCCATAGGGCGCTGGTCAAAAGCAGCGCACTGTAAAGGGAATAGGGTGCCATTTGAGACAGAAACACTCGGGTGGGCTAGATACTCATCTCTGGTACGGAAGAACTAGTCAGTTACATAACATAGGTAGACATTTAGAGAAGGTATAACATTACTTTGACCCTGACCTTGCCACCTCTCTGTACAGGAAGTCCTGGTTCATATCCACAAACGGTCAAAACCTAAGATTGTATTACACATGAATACCTACAGTACCTACCTAGTGATAAATACAAGAGTAGAGTTTGTCATGTTAAATCATTGTTCCCTTGTATGAATAAATGTCTAATAGTAAACCATAGCCATATTTAGGTACAGGATAGAATCAGATCAGTTCTGTTCTACCTTATTCACTTATTTTAGAGTGTTTGGTACAGTTGCACCCTCCTGAACAAACCTCTGACACACAATGGCTCTCTTAACCAAGTCACTCAGAGGGAAGGGGTAGAGAAGAAAAATTCAAAGCCATCCTATAATGTAATGTATGTTTTTGAGGCGGCAGCAGGCGCTCCTCTCCTTCCCGTCGCTGTGCCCCCGTGGCAGAGGAGGAACTTTTCAAACTGGATCCCTTCACCCCCTGACCTCATGCTGCACAGAGTGGAATAACAGCTGTGGGGCCACCACACACTCCTGCTCCTGAACCACCTTCTCCTGGGACGCTCGCTGCTAAAGCCACTCACACACGCATATTCTGTCACTCTCTCAAACACAAACACTCGCTCACTCTCTCAAATATACCCAAACTCTTGCTCCCTCAAACATACAAGCACAAATGGAAAGACCTACAGTAGTACCTTTATGGTTTGAAGAACTGCAAAGGAGGCAGAAACTTACCGTAAGTGGAAAAGGCACTCATTGCTTCTCCCTAACGGCAAACTATTCAGTGGTAGGGTTCATTCACAGAGAGTGCTTAGGTGGCAAGAAGTTTTGATTAAAAAAATAACTTACATTATCTTGGCCTTGTGTACTCCGTTCACTGAACTTATCATTAAGGTTTGGGTTGGAAATGCCTACTTCCAAATTGGCAATAAATGATTATGAGCAGATCTGGAAACAAAGTTAAGGCCCTGTCTCTTTCTTTCAGTCTCCACCGAGAAAACTAAAGACTTGTGTTTCAAATGGAATGTGCCTACTCTCTATCCAAATATTTGACATGTTAGCTCAACGAGTAGCCGGGAAGAGGTCCATCCATTTTACAGACTAACCACGCCGCTGGCTCCTCTCTCCTCCAGACAACTGACTTGATGAACAACGGTATGGGCTGTTTAAATATGGACTGACTAGCAAGGATGCATCGTTGTTTTTGGACAGTTGACGGTGAAAGTTGAATCTTGAAATAACAAATGTCAGACTGTTCATTATCCACCACACATATCAAAATACTGTTTTCATTTTGGTATAAAAGTCAATTTTGTGGCACTGATTTAATAAAAAACATCTGAAAACATTGGATGTAACGTAAACAAACAAAAAGATGTATAGTCAGATGCTAGAAGTTAATATCTTCTTTAAGTACATTATTTGCAAAGGTTGGCATGGAGAGTAAATAAGTCCTTTCTTATCAAGAGCATCTGGTCACGGAAACATTTATACCCCATTTCACACACTCATGCCAATCCAAACCATACTGTGCCAGCTTCTATATTTTCGTCAGGACAGTTCCAGCTACCATAGCGGATGTCTAAACAGGCCAGCTCAGTACAGCTTGGCTCGGCTCATAAGTCCACTAATGTGGTGTCTTTAAGGGTAGGTCTTTAAGTGCGTGTTGCCCTTGGACTTATACCTCACCAGTGCCATCTAGTGGTGATGGTCTGCAAAACTGTGTGCAGAGTGCACAGTATGAGTGATCTACAAATCATTTTGCATCCCAAATGACTACTGATCGAGATAAGTGATTCTGCATCTCGCCTGGGCTCAGACTGATCCCCACAAACACAATGAATCTTCTCCTCTAGCTCTTCTTCCTCGTGGTGTTGATACTGTTGCCTGTCTTCTTCTCCTCCCTGTTCTTTAGAGACTCCAGCAGGCTCTTGATCCTCTTGCTGGCCGGTTCCCTCTTCCCCTTCTTACGATCCTTAACCTCGGCCGCCTGGGAGACGGAGTGCATGAGGAGCACAGCCAAGCCCCAGGGAGCATTGTTCCCGGTACCGGTCCCGTTACTGCCGCTGCTGTGCGGTACTTTGAACTCCCGCTGCTGCATCATCCAGGCGCTCTCCCGACTCAACGCCACGAAGTGCTCCGGCTGTGTTCTGTTAACGTGCTTACTGACGTTCAGCGCTGGCTTGAAGGGGTTCTGGATGTGAAGGGAGAGACCTCAGGTTTGTTCTGCTCTCTGCCCTGTGAGAGAGCGAGCAAAGAGAAGAGTGAGGGAGAACGTAAGAGATTAAAAGAGGGTGGGAGTGAGAAAGAGAGGGGTGACAAAACATAAAAACACACTGGCTTTATAAATGGTCCATCTATCTTAGGCATTGTTGCTGTTATGTAGGCCACCTGGACCCAGTTATAAAGGGTCTGGCTGTTACATCTCATCTCTTCATTCGCTAGCAGGCTCTATCCCAAATGGCACCCTATTCCCTACTACTTTTAAATCAGGCTCCATAGGGCTCTGGTCAAAAGTAGTGCAGTGTGTAGGGAATAGGGTGCCATTTGGGACGCAAATAGTGTCAGCCTAGCTGTGATGAACGGGCCTGGGGGCAGCACCAACAGGGTAGACACAGGTTCAATCATCAATCATACCACAACATCACTAACCTGGTACAAGATCTGTTTCTGCCATCTTGCTAACTCTTTGGCGATCCCAGTGTCCTAGGCTAGACCATTGCTGCTTTGGAAAAGTAGTGCACTATATTGAATTGGGTTCCATTTGTGACTCTGTACTATTCTGTAACTGTCACACAGACAATAAAAACCTCGGTAAAAGATATATCTCCAGAGCCCTCCAAGGTTCCATGCAAACAACAGATGCACCTGGGTTCAAATAGCATTTGTTTTCTTTTAAACGCTTTAGCTGCGCCTGATTGACCTTGCCTGACGCAATGGAAACAATGGAATAGTCCCAAAGGTGTAAACGCCTCAAATCTAACACCCCAGGCAAGCTCAAGTGTACCCCTCAAAGTATTTGAAATAAATCAAACACTATTTGAACCCAGGGCATGCATGGCATGCAATACCTAAATACATTATCCCCTAAGCCGGGGGTTGTAAAAAGGCTGAATGGATGGAGAAACAGAGATGGAGCCTCCAGCTCCATGGGATGGAGAGATGACCATGGACCATAAAGCCATCAGTCAGGGCAGAGGGAGAGTGCCAGGAGCGAGAGAGGGAAAGGGGTAGAGAGAGGAGAGAGGGCCAGGGAGAGGGAGGGAGAAAGGGTAGGAGAGGGAAAGAGAGAGGGTAAGAGGGCAGGAGAGCGAGAGGGCCAGGGAGAGAGAGGTAGAGAGGGAGGGAGAGGGGCAGGAGAAGGAAAGAGAGAGGGAAAGGGTAAGGGTGCAGGAGAGCGAGAGGAGAGCGAGAGGGTAAGACTGCCAGGGAGAGGGAGGTAGAGAGGGAGGAGGACAGGAGAGGGCCAGCTCTGACTGCTGATAGCTACTTTGAGGAAAAATTGACTTACTATGACATGTGGTTGTCCCACCTAGCTATCTTAAGATGAATGCACTAACTAAGACGTTCTGGATAAGAGCAACCTGCTAAATGACTACAATGTAAAATGGTAGGACACAGAAGACAGGGAATAGGAGAGTGTGGGAGAGGAGGGAGACAGGAGAGACGCAGTACACAGTAAAGATGATTAATGGTGGTTTCTCTACTGGTGAAAGATTATATGCAGAGGCCATGACCACAAGTCTTCCTACAGGCCTTCCTTTAATACTTCAGTCCTGACCCTGGGTTCACACACACACACACACACACACACACACACACACACACACACACACTACACACACTACACACACACACACACACACACACACACCGTTTACGTCCTTACAATATTTTTACTCTCAGGGGCCATGAGGAGATGATGTACAACAGAGGCCTGCATCCTAAATGGCACCCGATTCCCTATGGGCCCTGGTCAAAAGTGAGAAAGTGAGACAACACCTAATCCTTTGTGATAACTGATGCGTCTTATCCTTCAGTGTCAAACTAAACTGTGTTGACAGTCATTGATTTATACTGAACAAAAATATAAACGCAACATGTAAAGTGTTGGTCCCATATTTCATCAGCTGAAATAAAAAATACCGGAAATGTTTTATACAAACAAAAAGCTTATTTCTCTAAAATGTTTACCTCCCTGTTAGAGAGCATTTCTCCTTTTGCCAAAATAATCCATCACTTTGACAGGTGTGGCATATCAAGAAGCTGATTAAACAGCGTGCTCATTACACAGGTGCTCCTTGTGCTGGGGACAATAGAAGGCCACTCTAAAATGTGCAGTTTTGTCACACAATGCCACAGATGTCTCAAGTGCAATTGGCATGCTGACAGCAGGAATGTCCACTAGAGCTGTTGCAAGAGAATTGAGAATCGTTTAAGAGAATTTGGTAGTGCCTCACAACTGCAGACCACGTGTAACCACGCCAGCCCAGGACCTCCACAGCTGGCTTCTTCACCGGCGGGATCATCTGGGACCAGAAGCCCGGACAGCTGGCGAAACTGTGGGTTTGCACAAACAAATAATTTCTGCACAAACTGTCAGGAACCGTCTTGGGAAAGTTCATCTTTGTGCTTGTCATCCTCACCAGGGTCTTGACCTGACTGCAGTTCATCGTCGTAACCGACTTTAGTGGGCAAATGTTCACCTTCTCCAGCGTGCCAGTGGCCATCGAAGTGTGCTCTTTATGGATGAATCTCGTTTCATCTGGACCAGGCAGATGGCAGACAGAGTGTATGACGTCGTGTGGGCGAGTGGTTTGCTGATGTTAACGTTGTGAACCCATGGTGGTGGGGTTATGGTATGGGCAGGCATAAAATACGGACAACGAACACAATTGCATTTTATCGATGGCAATTTTAATGCACAAAGATGCCATGAGATCCTGTGGCCCATTGTTGTGCCATTCATCCGCCGCCATAACCTCATAATTCACAGCCCCATGTTGCAAGGATCTGTACACAATTCCTGGACACTGAAACTATCCCAGCTCTTCCATGGCCTGCATACTCTCTTCCATGGCCTGCATACCAGACATGTCACCCATTGAGCATGTTTGGGATGCTCTGGATCGACGTGTACGACACCGTGTTCCAGTTCCCACCAATATCCAGTAACTTCGCACAGCCCTTGAAGAGGAATGGGACAACATTCCAAGGACCACAATCAACAGCCTGATTAACTCTATGCGAGGGAGATTTGTCGCACTGCATGAGGCAAATGGTGGTCACACCAGATACTGACTGACTGGTTTCTGATCCCCGCCCTTACAATATTTATATTTTTTAAGGCATCTGTGACTAACACCGCACGGCTAAAATGTGGAGAAAAAAAGTTCACCAAAATCTTCCAAAACGGTCAAAACCCTTCGATTTTGAGATGGGGGTGAAATCCAAAATTGTGCTATATATTAATTGGTTATGTCATAGTTCATTTGTAAATGATGAATATTAATACATTGCTAGCTCAAACACTATCTGCTAAATGTACAAGTTAATTAGTGGGTGATGGTGATTTCAGAACCAAAGGCTACATAGTCCCCCTTAATCTGATAGTGGGGTGGTAGATGCCTTGTCTCCCCCTATGGGACAGATCAGGTGCATACATAGTATACACCATAGACAAACATAATTTACACACACAAGTCAGCTCAGACCGATCCAGCTCAGAGGCTTAGCTCATGAGCTCCATCAGCATCAGACTTATATTTAGAATGGAAAATGAGTGTGTTTATGCAACAAATGTTAGTGCATCAAATCATATCGTATCGATTCGTTTTCTAATCAAAGAGAATCGCACAGAATCATTTCAAACTAAAATGCATCGTTCCTGTATCATATCGGAGCCCATCTATCTAGATACGTATTGAATCATCTTGAAAGGGAAAGATGCACATCCCTACTATACAGAGAATAGGGTGCCATTTGGGACAACCTTGGCCTGCAAAGGAATTAAATGAAAAACAAACTGGGTGAACTGTAACTAAATGAACACGTACGTGTCTAAGATTGAATAAACGTGTCGATTATGTTGTCTTATCGAGTGTGATGAACTGCTGATTGTGTTCATTGGAGATGGGTAAAGGGGAGGAGCAACTATCAATCACATAGTCCTCTGACAGCTGTAGTTTTAGCTGGCACGGAGAGACATTCGTGCGATGCTGGTGTGTGTGTGTGTGTGTGTTTGATCCACCAAAAACCCACTTTATTACCAACAGCTTCCCCTCTTGGCTCTCAGCCCTGCGACTAGGGAGAGCTAGCCAATGAAAGATCTCAAACGCCGTTAGCTAACTCTCCAATCTGGTTCTGATAGTATCTGCAGTCCTTTTTCCCCCGCCAATTATAAACTACGACCATGAAACAATGGCAATTATGCACAGGGGTGAAAGTGCTGCTGGAATCCCTTCTGAAAGGATTGGCAGTTTACAGCTTACAGCTAAAAGGGTTCCAGAGAAGGCTATTTCTGTTTAAAGCTCTCAGCGCAGCACCCTCATCTTGTGTCCAATCAACATAGAATGACTTGGTACTAATTAAATCAGAATGGGCTGTGTGTGCCTGTCACCTTTCTGTTGTGCATGGACATGCGGCCGAATGTGAAGGTTCCGTAGAACTCAAAGAACTCCTGCAGCAGTTGCTCTGAAAGGAATCCCAAAGAGTATGATAACAAATACCACATTTATAATGATCAATAAACCTGTTTTAATGTGGAAATAAAACGTATACAAAATATTAGTATGTATGCTCTGGTTAAGGGACAGGGGCTTAGGTAGTTTTCACCCCCCCCCCCCCCCCCCCCCTCCCCCCACACACACATTTCAATCATCAGACCTCAAGAGGCCGATATAGCACCTTCTTGCTCCATGTGTGAATGAATTGTAGTGTCTGCATACCATGGTCATCAATGGCAGTGGTTCCCAACCTTTTTATAGGCCCGTACCCCTTCAAACATTCAACCTCCAGCTGGTACCCCCTCTAGCACCAGGGTCAGCGCACTCTCAAATGTTGTTTTTTGCCATCATTGTAAGCCTGCCACACACACACATACAATATATTTATTAAACATAAGAATGAGTGTGAGTTGTGGTCACGACCCGGCTCGTGGGAAGTGACAAAGAGCTCTTATAGGAACAGGGAACAAATAATAATATATTCATAATTAATACTTTTTCTCTTTATTTAGCCATCTTACATATAAAACCTTATTTGTTCATCAAAAATTGTGAATAACTCACCAAAGGTTAATGAGAAGGGTGTGCTTGAAATTATGCTCTGCCATGTTGGGTTGTGTTGGAGAGTCTCAGTCTTAAATCATTTTCCACACACAGTCTGTGCCTGTATTTAGTTTTAGTGAGGACAGAGAGTCCACTCTCACATAGGTACATGGTTGCAAAGGGCATCAGTGTCTTAACAGTGCGATTTGCCAAGGCAACTCTGAGCGCAGCCCTATTCAGAAATCTGACAGTGGCTTCTGATTAAATGACATTTTCACAGAACTGCTTGTAGCAATTTCGATGAAGTTCTCTTGTTCAGATATTGGTAAGTGTATTGGAGGCAGGGCATGACGAATCTAGTTGTTTGTGTCGTCCGTTTCGGGAAAGTAGCTCACTCAGATGCATCGCTATATCACATTTGACATTGTTCGTAAGCTGGAGTTCATTTGCACACAAAAAAATCATACAATGACGGAAAGACCTGTGTGTTGTCCTTGTTAATGCAGACAGAAAATAGCTCCAACTTCTTAATCATAGCCTCAATTTTGTCCCGCACATTGAATATAGTTGGGGAGAGTCCCTGTAATCCTAGATTCAGATCATTCAGGTGATCATTCAGATAGGCCAGTCGTGTGGGAAACTAGTCATCATGCAAGCGGTCAGACAAGTGAAAATGATGGTCAGTAAAGACGACTTTAAGCTTGTCTCAATTTTTTCTTAAACTTGCCAATACCTTGCCCCTTGATAACCAGTGCACTTCTGTATGTTGTAAAAGTGTTACATGGTCGCTGCCCATATCATTGCATAATGCAGAAAATACACAAGACTTCAGGCACCTTGCTTAACTAAGTTAACCATTTTCACTGTAGTGTCCAAAACGTCTTTAAAGATGTCTGGAATTCCCTTGGCAGCAAGAGCCTCTCGGTGGATGCTGCAGTCTACCCAAGTGGCGTCGGGAGCAACTACTTGCATGCGCGTTACCACTCCACTATGTCTCCCTGTCATGGCTTTTGCGCCATCAGTACAGATACCAACACATCTTGACCACCAAAGTCCATTTGATGTCACAAAGCTGTACAGTATTTAAAAAATATCCTCTCATGTTGTCCTGGTTTCCAGAAGAGAATGTCTTCCTTAATTGACACCGCATAAATGTAACGGACATATGCCAGGAGCTGTGCCAGGCCCGCCACGTCTGTTGACTCATCCAGCTGTCACGCATATAAACTCAATGGCTTGTAAGCGAAGCAGTAATTGTTTCAAAACATCTCCTGCCATGTCACTGATGCATTGTGAAACAGTGTTGTTTGATGAAGGCATTGTCTGTATAGTTTTGGTGGCCTTTTCTCCAAGCATTGTCCCAGCCATATCCATGGCAGCAAGAAGAATAAAGTCCTCCACAATAGTATGGGGCTTGCCTGTCCGAGCCACTCGGTACCTTACCATATAAGATGTTCTAGACTCTTCTGTTGCTTTTATACGTTTTACTACTCGAAAGTCGTCTTTATTCTCGCACAAACTCTCCTGGCTTATTTTTCAAATTGTCATGTTTTGTTTCTAAATGTTTGCACAAGAGTAAAGGTTTCCCGTGAGAGAGTAACGGTTAATGTGATTGGATGTTCATTATTTGACAAGGCTACCTGTATGTGACATTGTGTTGTTACTTCGCTGAACACTAGATGGTTTCATTTTATTTTTGGCAGTGAAACGAAGCTACTCAGGCGCGAGAAAAAAAAGTCACCCAAATGTATGGAAAATATAAATGTACTGTTTGAAAATGTGAAGAATTAAAAATATATATTATTATGATTGTTTTTTTTATGGGAATCACATTTTAATTTGGTGTACCACCGATGGCATTGTGCGTACACCAGTTTGGGAATACCTGATCTAAGGTAATTTATTCAATTAGTCCAAAATAGATTCCCAACCATGTGGAGACCAACAATTATTTTCATCAGCAGCCTACACTTTAGCCTAATGCACCAAATTGATTTGCCTATCTTAAGGACATTATCAACAAATATTTAACTTATTGTCTTTTATCAACATTATATGGGGAATAATAAGAAAACATAGCCTATTTGCGAACAAAGTAGCAATTTTCATTCGCTATAGCAATACATGCAACAAAGTCAATTCTGAGGATATGGCTTTTGCAAGCTCCAACATCTCTCTCGAAAAAGTTGACAATCCCAAAATGCGTGCATTCATTAACACATGTAAAGAACAGAGGAGCAGTCTGGTAATTTAAAAAAAAACGGACGAATATGCTGACACACAAGACCAATCTGTTCTGAACATATTGTAGGTGCTGAGTGAAGACGTTAAAGTTGTTCTGGCTGATATATGATTTTTCAGATGGCTGTCTATCCTGTCTTTCCGTTTATAATGTAATGGTAAATTGCAGAATATATTGTTGTCTGCAAAGAGCGTCCCAGTGGGGTATTGGCACTGTTTTTTCAAGCATAATTTCAATATTGTGTATTTGACCCATTTTTATAACCTCAGGGATTGAGAGGATTGAGAAAAGTGAAGAATCACTGATCTACAAATACTATTCCCTGCCAAATAATAGGCTTTGTGCAATAAAGATTCATATGCTACACCTCCTCTCGTTTAGGCGATCCCCCCCCCCACAAAACACTCATGCACAACCAGACATTGAAAGATTAGAGACCGCTTATGTCAATTAAAGAGCATTTCCTAAGATGTACTGCCTGCAGCAAACCCAGTGGATAATGCTGGAAATACCAGACAAAGACTAAACCCACAAAAAAGGGGAGAGGGGGAACATAATGTTAATGACATGGTACACACATACACTACACACAAGGTAAATGACATTGGGAAAGTATTCAGACCCCTTCCCCTTTTCCACATTTTGTTACGTTACAGCCTTATTCTAAAATGGATTAAATAAAATAAAACATCCTCATCAATCTACACACAATACCCCATAACGACAAAGTGAAAACAGGTTTTGAGACATTTTTGCAAATGTAAAAAAACAGAACGTAAATACCACATTTTCATAAGTATTCAGACCCTTTCCTCAGTACTTTGTTGAAGCACCTTTGGCAGTGACTACAGCCGAGTCTTCTTGGGTATGACGCTACAAGCTTATGTAACGTAACATAACGTGGTAAAAGTCATGGGGCCTGAATACTTCCCAAATGCACTGTAGCTCGGGCCTTGTAGGGGAAAGAGGGGAGCACAAGGTAAATGACATACAACATGTGTTTATGTACACAGTGACGATGTCCATAAACAAAAGAAAGATGGATGGTGTCACAAAAAACAGACAAGCAAAGAGAGAGAGAGGGAGAAGATAGAGAGATTTCAAACAAAACTGGGATGGATAGAGCAAAAAAAAGAGGAAGAGGTCAAATAAGAGAGTGAGGGCGATTACAAACTGGAAAAGGTGAGCGAGAGGTAGAGGGAGGGAACATAAAGGAGGAAGAGACAATAAACAGAGTAGAGCTGGGGGATATGGACAAAATCCATATTGTAATAAATTGCCTGAATTGATGTGATAACGATAAATAGAACGATACGTTTATAACATTAATGTGCACGTCAGTCTAAAAAAAGTATCCTTTAATCTTCCCATCGTGTCCAATTTTTACATTTTTACAGAGGAAACACAACATATATTTATGTTAGATCACCACCAAATCAACAAAAAAAAACAGCCATTTTTCCCAGACAAAGATAGTCACAAAAGCAGAATTAGAGCTATAATTAATCACTAACCTTTGATAATCTTCATCTCATATACACTCATATGACATCCTGTTACACAATGCATTTATGTTT
Source organism: Oncorhynchus mykiss (assembly GCF_057628025.1). NCBI lineage: Eukaryota > Metazoa > Chordata > Actinopteri > Salmoniformes > Salmonidae > Oncorhynchus > Oncorhynchus mykiss. The sequence goes on from NC_143036.1 coordinate 37,218,453, forward strand.
TGTTCGATAATATGGATATTTATATCCACAAATCTCGGTTTACATTGACGCCATGTTCAGAAATGCCTCCAAAATATCAGGAGTAATTACAGAGAGCTACGCCAGATAACAGAAATACTCATCATAAACTTTGACGAAGATTCATGTTTTACATATAATTAAAGATACACTGTTTCTTAATGCAATTGCTGTGTCAGATTTTTTAAAAACGTTATGAAAAAAGCATACCATGCAATAATCTAAAACGGCGCTAAGACGTAAATATATTTCTCCGCCATGTTGGAGTCAACAGAAATACGAAATTACATCATAAATATTCCCTTACCTTTGATGATCTTTCATCAGAATGCAGTGCAAGGAGTCCTAGTTCCACAATAAATCGTTGTTTTGTTCCATAACGTCCATTACTAGTGTCCAATTAGCTGCTTTTGCTAGCACTGTTAGTTCACATTTCCAAAAGCTGGTGCTGGTCCAGGCAAACTCTGACGAAAACTTTAAAAAGTTATATTCCAGGTCGAATAAACTGGTCAAACTAAGTAGAGAATCAATCTTCAGGATGTTATTTTCATATATATGCAATAACGTTCCAACCGGTGCATTCCTTTTTGTCTACAGAGTCATGGAACGCAGGCGATATCAACAGTAATGTGCGCAACCAGGAACTGCCATTCTGACAGACCACTGACTCAATCCCCTCCCATCCGGTCATACATCACACTAGAGGCTTCATTCCACATTCTACTGACTGTTGACATCTAGTGGAAGGCGTAGGAAATGCGAACATATCCATATCTTGTTTGGATGTGAATAGGCGATGACTTGAATTCGACCAGCCCCAGAATTTCCACTTCCTGTTTGGAAATTTGCCTGCCCTATGAGTTCTGTTATACTCACAGACATAATTCAAACAGTTTTAGAAACTTCAGAGTGTTTTCTATCCAATAGTAATAATAATATGCATATATTAGCATCTAGGACAGAGTAGGATGCAGTTCACTATGGGCACGCAATTCATCCAAAGTGAAAATGCTGCCCCCTATCCCTAATTAAACTGCTACTACAACGTCCTCTCGCTGTCAACTGCGTTTATTTTCAGCAAACTTAACGTGTAAATATTTGAATGAACATAAGATTCAACAACTGAGACATAAACTGAACAAGTTCCACAGACATGTGACTAACAGAAATTGAATAATGTGTCCCTGAACAAAGGTGGGGGTCAAAATCAAAAGTAACAGTCAGTATCTGGTGTGGCCACCAGCTGCATTATGTACTGCAGTGCAGCTCCTCCTCATGGACTGCACCAGATTTGCCAGTCCTTGCTGTGAGATGTTACCCAACTCTTCCACCAAGGCACCCGCAAGTTCCCGGACATTTCTGGGGGGAATGGCCCTAGCCCTCCCCATTCCGATCCAACAGGTCCCAGACGTACTCAATGGGATTGAGATCCGGGCTCTTCGCTGGCCATGGCAGAAAACTGACATTCCTGTTTTGCAGGAAATCACGCACAGAACTAGCAGTATGGCTGGTGGCAATGTCATGCTGGAGGGCCATGTCAGGATTAGCCTGCAGGAAGGGTACCTCAATGCTGTGTAACGCACAGCATTGAGATTGCCTGCAATGACAACAAGCTCAGTCCGATGATGCTGCGACATACCGCCCCAGACCATGACAGACCCTCCACCTCCAAATTGATCCCGCTCCAGAGTACAGGCCTCAGTGTAACGCTCATTCCTTCGACGATAAATGCGAATCCGCCCATCACCCCTGGTGAGAAAAACCGAGACTCTTCAGTGAAGAGCACTTTTTGCCAGTCCTGTCTGGTCCAGACGGTGGGTTTGTGCCCATAGGCGACGTTGTTGCCGGTGATGTCTGGTGAGGACCTGCCTTACAACAGGCCTACAAGCCCCCAGTACAGCCTCTCTCAGCCTATTGCGGACAGTCTGAGCACTCATGGAGGGATTGTGCATTCCTGGTGTAACTCGGGCAGTTGTTGTTGCCATTCTGTACCTGTCCCGAAGGTGTGATGTTCGGATATACCGATCCTGTGCCGGTGTTGTTATACGTGGTCTGCCACTGCAAGGACGATCAGCTGTCCGTCCTGTCTCCCTGTAGAGCTGTCTTGGGCGTCTCACAGTATGGACATTGCAATTTATTGCCCTGGCCAAATCTGCAGTCCATGCCTCCTTCACGCAGATGAGCAGGGACCCTGGGCATCTTTCTTTTGGTGTTTTTCAGAGTCAGTAGAAAGGCCTCTTTAGTGTCCTAAGTTTTCATAACTGTGACCTTAATTGCCTACCGTCTGTAAGCTGTTAGTGTCTTAACGACCGTTCCACAGGTGCATGTTCATTAATTGTTTATGGTTCATTGAACAAGCATGGGAAACAGTGTTTAAAGCCTTTACAATGAAGATCTGTGACGTTATTTGGATTTTTACGAAATATCTTTGAAAGACAGGGTCCTGAAAAAGGGCCGTTTCTTTTTTTGCCTAGTTTAGTTTTATGGTTGTAGCCATCAATTGTGCCATTACGAATCGCCCATATTATCAAACTTATTTCATTTCAAACTTATCGCAGGCAATTCAAACACATTTCTGTAGTATAGATTACTTATCAAAAATGAACAATATCAGCAAAATTCTTGCGATAAGTGATCGCTCTGGATCATTTTCAACTTATCGTCCCAGCTCTAATAGAGGGAGCCAATACAGTTCATCATGGAGAAAAGAGAGCGAGAGAGAGAGAGAAAAAGTGAGAGTCCTGATCAGAATCCTTGACCATGTCAGCCGAGGGTAGTAGAAGAGATTGGTTGTGTGTGTGTGTGTGTGCACAAGGTTAAATAGTGCTGGGAGGGTCAAAGCCCTCTGCCAGAGTGATAGGGCCTTTATTGTGATGAAGGCCCTATGATGCCTGGGATAGTGTCTCTGTCTGTGCTAAGATGGAGGGGGGATAGATTGCTTTTGGAATGCAATTATTTGAGAGCCAAGGTGACAAAGGAAGCAGGAGTACGAGCGGTGGGAAGAGAAGCATGACTGGACTACACCAACACAGATATTTGTGTTGCCAATTAGGATCAGCAATCCGATCTATTCAATAAATAATAATTGAATAACCCAATTGCCACTCGCTCAGTGGTCCATTGCTACCGGCTGAACATCAATTTCCAAATTTCTGAATAAAACTAGGATGTGTAGCAATGCAAGACGACTGACTACCTGCCAGCTCTTTGAGATGATACTTATAGTATAGATTTTTGTTAAAATAAGTTGCTGCTCAGTGCTCCATTTTTCGCTACCTGCTTTGAGGCAGTCCATGGTGGGCAGTATGGGCTTGCTTGTGGGTGTGGGTGTGTGCGTCTGTGTCTACCTGCTAGTTCCTTGAGGTGGTCCAGGGTGAGAAGTATAGGAACAGTCCTCCTTTGCAGGAAGAACAGGACCATGACAGTGAGAGAGAAATTGGTGATCCAGGCATGGAGCTGGTGATACTGTGGGCCCAGGCCCAGCACTGAACACTAAGCAACGCACCCGCCGATCCAGCCGCCCATACAGGTACAGAAACTCAGAGCTCTTCATCGCCACCCTGTGGACACATACAGAATGACAGTCAAGACACTGCAGTACGCATTCACTGTAGCTGAAACACTTGATACTATCTGGGATTTTTAAATTGATCTTTCTGACACATTCATTTCTATCACCATTCCTAAGCATTTAATATGATTATGATACACAAATAATGGTAGTCAAGACAACATATAGGATATTAAAGCAGAATACCCTCATTATCTGAGAGACTTGATTCTGTCTGGGACTTTTGAATTGAACAACATTTATAACATGCTAGGAGCAGAGAAAATGAAAAAGTCAGTGGCACACACTATCCACCAGGGGGCAACATTCAGCTGGACATCGTAATTCTCACTTCCAAAATATCCCTCTGTTTTGCAAGGATGACAAACTGTGTATAAGCATACTCTTCAATGTTTTTAACATAAACACACAGTCAGTGTGTCTCCACTCTACCCTAGTCGATTTCATTACAAACTGAGGCGTGGATGTGTTTGTTTCTAATCAATAGCAGGTGTGTGTATCTGGCTGCTTCACGCTCAGGCTAACTTTAGAGACCACAGAAACCCTTAGGGCCAAGGAAAGAAGAAGTGAAACACATGACCCATCGATCTTCTGCGCACTCTCCCTCTCTCTCCTGCTCTCTCTGCTTCTACGCAACTCGAGTTTCAGTTTGCTTTGTGCAACACCAGTAGGTTTTGAAAGGCAACAGAGTTTCTATGAAGCATTAGAGCAAAATGACAAACAGCAACTGACATTTAAACGGTGACTATTAGTTATGTGGACAGGTGAACTTTAAACAACTTCAACAATTCAAAATCCTAACAAATTGGTCAGTTATATAGAAGTAGAACTAGGCAGGCAGAAGTATGTTTGTAGGCTTTAATGATCTGCTTTAATGATTCACAATTGTTTAACAGGAACAGGTCAAGCTTTATAGAAGGCTTTCTGATTTAATCATACTGATGATGTATTTGAGATGGATTACACCAATAAAGGAGTTTGCTCAGTGACTCTTCAATGTGTGTGTGTGTGTGTGTGTGTGTGTATGTGTGTGTGTGTGTGTGTGTGTGTGTGTCTGCGTGCTACCATGCATGCATGCATGCGTGTCTGTCAGCATGTGTGTATCTGTGGAAACAAGTCCATATGTGTGTCATTGTCTTACCTATTGTTGGCTGTGAGGTCACATTGGAACCCTAATGGTTGGGTGAAGCGGACCAGGGGACAGCGAGCGTTGAGGATATTCTGCCTCCCGACACAGCCAGTTCCCAAACTGGTCTACACACTCCCCAATCACAGACAGGATACTCTGGGTCGCCGCCCGCTCAGACGCAGACCTCTTTGTCTGGTACCTGCTTTTGGCCGGGCAGATGGGACAAGACCATTTATTGAACAGCATTTTTAATTACAGAAACATAGGCTCTAAATGCATAGGATCACAGTGAGTGTGCGAGTGAAGATGGCGGGCCAAGGCTGAAAAAGATATGTCGACGGCGTATAGACGCAAACAGTTGCACGTGCCCGTACACGAAAGTGCATAACCCTGCATCTTTCAATCTCCTAGGCCTTTGAGTACATTTTTGGAAGTCAGAGTGACACTCAACATTCACATAGAAAAGATACAACTTTGACAAGCTCTGCAAGCGCTCTTCATACACGAGGGTCTTACATTTCTACTGAACAGCCTTGTCTACAGAAGAGGAAGTGGTGATTTGTAGCACTGCGTGCATCTCTCACCTCTTTTTTTTATCAGCCTGTTGTTTACCCAGCGAGCGAGCGAGCGAGAGAGAGAGAGAGAGAGAGAGAGAGAGAGAGAGAGAGACTGATAAGGACCTCAGGCTCAATGGGCTTTCCCACACTACGTCAAGGTAAACACATTTTCTATAGGGAGTCCCCCCCCCACCCGTCTCCCTCTCTGAACAAATGTTCTACAGCACAACAACAGAGTGACAGTAGGGGTCTGGTTTAACAAGTTGCTTGATCTCCTCTCGTACAGGAGTTCTTGTAAAGATGTAAACAAAAGGACATGTAATTAAAAGGAGAGTGTATGCAGCAGAAACACGAGACCAATCTCTCAACAGCTGTTTTATGATATGAAAACAACCCTAGGTCAAAATTGGTAATTAAAGGAAGAGACCCCTTGGAGTGAGTTTCCTGAAAGCTTTGTAGTACTAGGCATATATTGTCCATATGATCAGTGCTATGAAGCTCTTGGGAAACACCCCTAAAGTGATTCTATCTTAACCCTTCACACTTGTGGAAATTGTCAAATATGGGTTGGGACAAATTGAAATGTTTCTAACAGGAGAACTATAAAAACATATGCATGACCATGGTAGCAATTGAAAGAGAACACTTAGGAAATGATCAGACCAAAGGTGACAACAGTTCATCCAAACATTACACTGTTATGTTATGTGCATTTGTCAATAACGAAATCTGAAAATACTCTGGATTTATTCAGTAATATAATACGAATATTCATGGTAATTTTGGGGTAGGTGTAACGTAAGAAAAAAATATTACAAGGGTTTGAATGAGAGGTCTAACTGGTGTCTCCAAGTGGCCACACGCCTCTCCAAACTGTGCACAGTTCCTAAGTCATTTCCATGCACGTTTATGACTCAAGGAAAGGGCCTTCAACAATAAGGTGCTTTGCATGTGAGGAACTGAAGCAAGCACACTTGTCGTTTTTTTGTTTGGGAACACATCCCTGCCACACCATCACAAAATTACTGTTGTTGTTTATGCAATCCAAAAACTCTCCATTATAAAATGGAAATCTGGATCAGATGAGCATCATTTGAAAGCTTGCTGTATTACCAGCTACGTTATAAAAAAAAACAATTTTACAGTGTTAGGCTTTCACAAGGCTCCTCAGACAGATGCGTGTCATCCTTGTAACTGCACATCAAACATAGCGATCATAATTGTTGATATTGTTAAATGACAGTTTTCAAATGCACATTTGGACTGATGGGCCTGTGGTTTGCTTTTACAGCATCAAAGCGGTATTTATTATAATCTTCAACGTCTCATCCTCACTCAAGACAACAAAAATATTTCCAAAAGTGGCACATTTTTGTTGTGCATGGTACACACGTTTCGAACGGGTGTCAGTTGAATCCCATACAGCGCTATAAAGGGACGTTATATATACAGTATGTTACAGTATAGCCAGTAAGTTCCAATTTAGGCGCTTATCAGTGACCAAGAATTGTAGGAGATTAACTTATCTCTCTCCACTGTCAAGAGGGGGGCCGCTAAAATGTTCTGCTTCACTTACGGCCCCCAAAAGACTAGGGCTGGCTCTGACTGTGGCCCCTCATGATGAGTTCAGATTTTCTGTGGCCACCACCCCCATCAATGTTGCCCACCCCTTGTAAAAAAGGGTTCAAATGTCCTTGTCCTTTAGATTCCTACCTGGACTTATTTCAATAACAAAACTGTTTTTGTTTTCCGTTGCAAGACCTTTTGCTACGTTGTGCCCTACTGAACATGACCCTGATGTGGTTCCTCCATCCCCATCCTCACCTTAAGATTCCTTCCATTGATGTAATCCAGGTCGTGAAACATGCCTAGTTCACAGCCCAGCTTCCGGAAGCCGTTCATGGAGGAGGGCAGAATGTTGCATTCTGGGAAATATGCAGCAGCTATGTCGTTCAGCAGCGAGCAGACCAGGAAGCGCAGACATTCTCTTCTGTTAGCTGGTATGTCTCTGTAAGGGAGGTGATTTGTTGGTCTGAGATAAAGAGAAGACAGACACAGCGTTCTCATTGGAATGAACAATATTTGTGCTTAAAGCAAGGGATCTCTTGAAATCTCTATAATTTATATTCAACTTTGTCTTGGTATAAATGTTTGTTACCTAAATTAGCACTAAAGCTGACATTGTACCTATGTGTGTTCCCAGGGACATCATATACAGTGCCTTGCGAAATTATTCGGCCCCCTTGAACTTTGCGACCTTTTGCCACATTTCAGGCTTCAAACATAAAGATATAAAACTGTATTTTTTTGTGAAGAATCAACAACAATTGGGACACAATCATGAAGTGGAAGGACATTTATTGGATATTTCAAACTTTTTTAACAAATCAAAAACTGAAAAATTGGGCGTGCAAAATTATTCAGCCCCCTTAAGTTAATACTTTGTAGCGCCACCTTTTGCTGTGATTACAGCTGTAAGTCGCTTGGGGTATGTCTCTATCAGTTTTGCACATCGAGAGACTGAATTTTTTTCCCATTCCTCCTTGCAAAACAGCTCGAGCTCAGTGAGGTTGAATGGAGAGCATTTGTGAACAGCAGTTCTCAGTTCTTTCCACAGATTCTCGATTGGATTCAGGTCTGGACTTTGACTTGGCCATTCTAACACCTGGATATGTTTATTTTTGAACCATTCCATTGTAGATTTTGCTTTATGTTTTGGATCATTGTCTTGTTGGAAGACAAATCTCCGTCCCAGTCTCAGGTCTTTTGCAGACTCCATCAGGTTTTCTTCCAGAATGGTCCTGTATTTGGCTCCATCCATCTTCCCATAAATTTTAACCATCTTCCCTGTCCCTGCTGAAGAAAAGCAGGCCAAAACCATGATGCTGCCACCACCATGTTTGACAGTGGGGATGGTGTGTTCAGCTGTGTTGCTTTTACGCCAAACATAACGTTTTGCATTGTTGCCAAAAAGTTCAATTTTGGTTTCATCTGACCAGAGCACCTTCTTCCACATGTTTGGTGTGTCTCCCAGGTGGCTTGTAGCAAACTTTAAACAACACTTTTTATGGATATCTTTAAGAAATGTCTTTCTTCTTGCCACTCTTCCATAAAGGCCAGATTTGTGCAATATACAACTGATTGTTGTCCTATGGACAGAGTCTCCCACCTCAGCTGTAGATCTCTGCAGTTCATCCAGAGTGATCATGGGCCTCTTGGCTGCATCTCTGATCAGTCTTCTCCTTGTATGAGCTGAAAGTTTAGAGGGACGGCCAGGTCTTGGTAGATTTGCAGTGGTCTGATACTCCTTCCATTTCAATATTATCGCTTGCACAGTGCTCCTTGGGATGTTTAAAGCTTGGGAAATCTTTTTGTATCCAAATCCGGCTTTAAACTTCTTCACAGCAGTATCTCGGACCTGCCTGGTGTGTTCCTTGTTCTTCATGATGCTCTCTGCGCTTTTAACGGACCTCTGAGACATTCACAGTGCAGGTGCATTTATACGGAGACTTGATTACACACAGGTGGATTGTATTTATCATCATTAGTCATTTAGGTCAACATTGGATCATTCAGAGATCCTCACTGAACTTCTGGAGAGAGTTTGCTGCACTGAAAGTAAAGGGGCTGAATAATTTTGCACGCCCAATTTTTCAGTTTTTGATTTGTTAAAAAAGTTTGAAATATCCAATAAATGTCGTTCCACTTCATGATTGTGTCCCACTTGTTGTTGATTCTTCACAAAAAAATACAGTTTTATATCTTCATGTTTGAAGCCTGAAATGTGGCAAAAGGTCGCAATGTTCAAGGGGGCCGAATACTTTCGCAAGGCACTGTATGTTGCTATGTTAATCTGCATTCTAGCAATCTTAATTTAGTCAGTTAGACAACTTCAGACAGCCTAGTATTTTAGAAACGAGTCCATGTCGACTTACACTGTCCTCTTTGGACAGTCTCTGTATGAGGTCGTTGATGGGGATGGTTGTCTGTGGTTGGCACTGACTGGCAGACTGGCTGGGGATGATGGTCATTTCATGTAGTGAAGTGAGGCTCTCCTTGCTGGTAAACTCCACCAGTTATCTTTGACAACCTCCTTTCAATATACATTAAAGATAGAGCTTTTTTTAAAATGTTAGTTAGATTTTATTTTTTGTTTCAGACACAGATTAAAAAATAATACAATAAATAATATTGAGGACAATTGACATTACAGATTGTTGTTCTTACATAATCGTATACATTTTTGCACATTTAGCAGAATGTGTTCATAAATATATAAAATATACTTTGCAAGCGTTCTTAAAATTATGTACACATTATATGGTTGATTAGTCCAGCTGTATACAGTATATTTGATGTAGCCCCTTCCTTCCATTTTCAGAAAAGCTGTTTTTTGGCAACTGCTAGGGCCAGGGTTACACTTGTTTTTGTGACTGTTCAGTCCAAAAACCTCCCGATTTTTTTCACAATCCCATACCATATGTAGACAAGTCCCCTCTACAGACGGACATCTCCAGCAGCAGGCGTCTGTGGGCTTCAGACCGACCCTGTGAAGCTTACTAGGAGTCGAATGGTAAAGGTGTATCGTTTTCGATTGCGTTAGCTTTAGAGACATCTGCCGAAAACCTCATTCCATTCTGCCTTGGTGATATCGCAGTCCAGGTCTATTTCCCATATTCTCTTCACGGCCTGGAGTCAGATGATATTACTCCAAGGTTCACTCTATACACTCCAGGAGTTTTATTTGATAGATGGTGGGAAAACGATTGGAACCATTTCCCTGTTTGACCGCTAGGTTTTATGGGTATTATGACACCTGCAATTCAGGCTGTATGGAGCCTGAATTGCTTAGAAATAGTTCCATTGGTGGTAACTGTGGCACTGGCCCCCGGAATACAGGGTTTTGATCCATCATATAAAGTGGGGGCTAAATCCATCGGACTCCAGGGCTTTAAAAAGGAAACCCCACTCCACCCTATCAAATGCATTCTCAGCATCCAGGGACAGAGCTATGGCAGGGGTTTGGCAGGTCCTTATAGCCCATTTTATATACTTTTATTTGTTTGCTATCAGCGCCGTACCGGTGTTGGAAAAAGCCAACCTGATCAGGGTAAACCGGGTTGCTTATAAAGCGTTCTAGTCTTTTTTGTTAAGACTTTAGACAATATCATTAGGTCACAGTTTAGTATTGAGAGGGGGTGGTAATTCCCACATTGTGTAGGAGAAAAGATAGACCTCCTTATAAATTACTCCCTTAACAATACAATATTTTCAATTAATTTAATTATGTTCAGTTATTTTTGGATATGCTATTTCCCATCATACTGTAGTTACATACAGACAGCATTGCTTTTGTTTCCATACATTCGTGTTGATTTGTAGATTCATATCTTAGCACAACTGAAATAGTTACATAGCTTATATAAAATGTGTTGATATTTCCATGTCTGGATAAATACTTCAGTAACTTTTTGTTGTTGGTTTTAGCAGGGCAGCTGATTAGGACAGATCTCTCTGCCTGCTCTATCCTCTCTTCTTGTAATGTGTAAAAATATTTGTCTCCCTCCTTTGGTTCTAAAATAATAAAAAAAACAGACCGACACTTCCGTCTTTGACATTGAAATTTAGGCCTAATCCATCTAGCTAACTACACAGATGCCATGCTAGTATGGTGTTTTCGCGAGCTACTTGCCACAACTTTGTGGCCCCTATGCCTTTAATGTTGAGCATGATCAGCTAAACTACATAAATTAACAAGTGGCAGGGAGCTTGAACTGCAGTAGTCTTGGGGCAACTGCCAGCTAGCTAGCTAACGTTACCTACAATGAATGACTAGCTCATGTTACTTACAGGATGCGTCTAATCGTTGGATGAAAAACCTACCGATTTCATGTTTCTTTTTGAGTACATTGGTCTTCCTGGCAGCAGTACTAGTTCCGATCTTTCTTTGAAAGCATGAATCTAGTTATTGGAAGCGTTTTGAGAGGCTACCGCTTCCTCTCTTACATAACCTACACGCCAAAGGAGTACGCCATTGATGCCCTGAGTGGCATTAAAGCGCATATGCGTGTTCCCCCTGTTCAGAGACGGCTCAAACAGAACTAAGAAGGCTCAGTCAGCTGTAATATTAATATTGGGTTTTTACTCATGTGCAATACCAAACTGATCAATTTAATTGTTTGTATTGAAATGACTTTGTTTGCTCTCTGTAATGCAACCACCTGCGTTTAGTTTCATTACACTTCTATCACTTAAGTAATTTCTCTACACTTCTATCACTTAAGTAATTTCTCACATAACTGTTATTGAACTTCAACAACACGAGACATTGCGAAACACAGTATTGTTATTGACGCACATAGAGCGCAAGGGTTGAAAAATCGGAGAAGGGTTAAATTACGTTCCTGTATGTGGGAATTAATGCACAATAATGTTGGATGCCAGCAACTGATTAACCCCGCCGGGGCGCAAACGGTAGATAGCTAGCCATACACAAGTACGTTAGACAGTGTCCATCGTCCCGCTTGTTGGGCACTGGTTTCCCCCAGTTCTGTTAACGACGGTAAAGGAAGCTTTTTAGTTGTCGGGAGCGAAGGACACTGGGTGCTAGCTTAACCAGCTGGACTGGAGTATGATGAAAGACTGCCCACATGCAGCAGGAACGCCCCGAATTGCTGGCTGCAGTTTCACACCATTGGAATATACCGAACTATTCTATTGAATCTGATGAACCGCAAGTCTTTCTCTGAGCTTCCTTCACCTGAATACGTTCGCCTATGGAAAACAAATATTACGGGGAAATTAAGGAGAATGAAAAAGAAAAACGGAACTACAAAGGAACCCTATGACTATAACACTCACAGCATTCGCATAGTTTTTCATTAATACAGTACTACACCTGCACACGGAGACTGATATGGACTTCCTCTGTTGACAACTTCCTCACTGGTGAGGGTCCGTAGGCTTCAATGAGCAATAGAGTCGACTGCATACAGACGCAAGAATGGAGTGAGCACAGTCAGACCTGATCCTAAGTTATTACAAAGACTCAGGTAAATCATATTGATATTACGCTTTTATAAACTAATCCTGATTCGCCTTATTTGCTTGCAACCTTATTTTTCCAAAACGTGTCAATTAATTTAGTTGCACCTCTTCACTTGGTTACAATGAGAACACATCATGTGATTTAGCAGAAGTGGAAATTTAGCCTGTTATGTTTTCATCACTTTATTAAGGCTTCTGAAGTCCCTAACATGAGGGTGCAATTTCACCAGAGGCTTCCCAGCTAATTGTGAAATTACCTTTATCTGCAAGGAAAACGGGTTCATCTATAGATTAGATTCCCCAACAAGCTGTACCAGGATCAGAATATCAAAGGATCTTTCCATCATGGAATCTCAACTTTCCATTTCAGAAACCATTTTGGAGCAGTGAATCCAACAAGATGGATTACAAATATGACAATGCTGGAATAGAACTCCTGCTGGCTCACATGAACATAGAGGACATCATCGACATGGTGGAACATCTCTACCACACCACGGAAGAGGAAAAAGAGGCCGGGGCGTCGTTTGCGGAGGGTCTCTCTCAGGAGGAGATGGACGAGAACGAGGAGACAGTAGATGATTTGTGGGGCGAAGTGACAGGAGGGTCCCAGGGGACACAGCAGAGGAACAGTGGTGGCAGGGTAAGGTACGGGACGGTGGCGGACTTGCTCTCTTTTGTCAACCAGATCTCTAACATGCAGCCAGAAGTATTGCAGCACTTGCCGGAGGAGATGGGTGTGTTACTGAACAAGGTGAGACTTCAGGACATTGGTTAGTCTTTTGAGCAGACTATGTTGATGGATTCTGCTCACAAAGGGACTCCTAGTGTTAGAAATGACACTGCATGTGTGTCTCTGTCTGTGTTTGTCTGATCATGGGTAGAGTTAAGAAGAGTATACTTCTTTGTACAAGGTTTTAACTGCCTTTACTGGGTCAGAAGCACCTCTCACACTGTATTTCACTACTTCTGTGCAGAAACACATGGGGCTGAAGAAGGGTCACTATCGCATCGATTCAGATGTGTTACTGTTTCCATGGAAGTGGACCTATAAGACTCCTGGCTCCGGCGGCCATGTTCCAAAGGGCTCTTTTGGGAAAGTCCACTTGGCCCAGGATGCCATAACCAGGAAGAGAATGGCATGCAAACGGGTGAGTCAATGAGCCCCGTGCTGGAATGTCTGGCATGTTTTTGCAGAATACATTTCTCCAAGCAACCAGTTCGTTAGGACAAAAACCCATGTCAAAGCATCATGTCGCATGTCAAGTCAGTTTGCATACAGACACTTTGAAACTTGCAACAACACTATGCAAGAAGATCATTGTTTTCACTGTGACACAAAAAAGCCAGCATTGCATATGGATGGAAACTGAAAGTATTTGGCTGCCTACCCCACAGGAAACTGAGCAGAAACCCCCCACAGTAACAGCTCTGGTTTTAGACAATAACAAATGCAGTGGGAAAGAATCAAACGGCATTATAGAATATCACCATTAACACATGTTTTCCCCGCTAAAGTTCTCATTTGATATCTATGTTTTCATTTTGAGTTTAATGATTAGGCCTGCTGGTATTCACCTGGGGTGAGGATAGCATTGATATTATGTCAGCCCACAAATAGTTACACATGATGAGAGTGGCTTCCTGGTCTGGTTATTCAATAGTCATTGGAAAGTTGACGTACTAAAGACTTTGTGCCTTAATGGTTATATCCATGCTCCTAGATCCCCATGGAACACTTCAAACCAGCCGATGTGGAGATCCAGGCACGGTTCCGTCACGAGAACATTGCAGAGCTCTATGGTGCTCTCCTCTGGGACCAAAACATCCACCTGTTCATGGAAGCCGGCGAGGGAGGGTCGGTTCTGGAGAAACTGGACAGCTGTGGGCCCATGAGGGAGTTTGAGATAATCTGGGTCACCAAGCAAGTCCTCCGGGGCTTGGAGTACCTACACTCTCACAATGTCATCCACCACGACATCAAACGTGAGTAAGAGCTCAAAACAAAATGTTGAAAAACACACATTAGTAGACAGAGACTAGCGTAAGAGTACGCGTAAGAGGGAGAAGAAGAGTAATAGGCATACAGCCTCTACTTTTACCAGGGTTTAGAAACCTAGGGTTTCTCAAATTCTAGCCCCAAATACAGCAGAAATGGAACCCAGGTATGTCTACACATGCACGCACGCTAGTGTGTTTGGGGCCTGTGACTGTCATCAGCCACTTTACATGTTCACACTTTACATCACCTACTTTACAAACGTAACCAGGAAAGGGCTTTAGAGTAGACCGCAGTTTAAAGAAACGGCTTCATAGGAAACTCAGCCGCTGACACCTTAAGAAACCACGGAGCTCCCTCTAATGTACCTCTCATTTCCTTTGAATGTATTTACAGTTCTCATCACATAGAATAAGTATTGACCTTTGAAGGTAGTGCTGTATCTAATCTTTCGGGATTGACTAATAACAGTAGCTAGTTAGTCCACACTATATTTGGTTCTGGGTTCTGAGACTATACTGTATCTTGCAACAAAGATTTTTTAGCTATGTATGAGATGGCTGAACTAAGCAGCTTTTATGGTGAATCTCACTCTCCCTCCCTCCCCCTCTCTCTTCAGCCAGCAACATCGTCCTGATGTCAGACAAAGCGGTTCTGGTAGATTTTGGCCTGACGGTACAGATGACAGAGAAGGTATACACCCCTAGGGATCTACGAGGCACAGAGGTGAGTGATTCTGCTGTTTTTTTCACCCTCAGGCCTATGACATGACAACAAAATACACCCTCGGGTCTATGCCATGACCTAGAGGTTTGGGGTCAATTCGTTTTCAATTCAGTCAATCAACATTTTTTAAATTGGAATTTCGATTTCTGAATTGAAATGGAATTGACCCGAACCATGATGACCTATGACATGACAAACAACAAGAGCAATGAATTGGAAGACCCATCCTACTCCAGTTACTCCATGAGAAGTTAAATAAGTGTGTTTAACTAGAAGATAAAAATGCTGTTTCTAGTTTTGGGATTGAGATCACGCAATGCCTCAGCACAGTCTGATAATGATTTATTCAGAAGACAAGTCAGTGCTCCTCTCACAGTGTCTCAGTCAAAAAAATGTGCAATGAAATCATCACATTCTTCCTCTGACGAGGAATATGAGAGATCGGACCAATGCACAGCGTGGTAAGTGTCCATAATATATTTTAATGAAATATAACTGAACACAGAAAACAAGAGAAAATAAATGAAAACCGAAACTGCTCTGTATGGTGAAACACAGAAAATAACTACCCACAAATCATAGTGGAAAAACAGGCTGCCTAAGTATGGTTCTCAATCAGAGACAACGATTGACAGCTGCCTCTGATTGGGAATCATACCAGGCCAAACACATAGAAATACAAACATAGAACAAAACATAGAATGCCCACCCCAACTCACGCCATGACCAACCTAAAATAGAGACATAAAAAAAGGAACTAAGGTCAGGACGTGACAGTACCCCCCCCCCCCCCCCCGAAAGGTGCGGACTCCGGCCGCAAAACCTAAACCCATAGGGGAGGGTCTGGGTGGGCATCTGTCTGCCGTGGCGGCTCTGGCCCCACTTAGGTCACTCCACCCTAGTCTGGCCCCACTTAGGTGGTGCCTTTGGAGCGGCAACCCTCGCCGCCGACCCCGGACTGGGGACCCTTTCAGCGGGCCCCGAATAGACGGGAGACTCTGGCAGCGCCGGAGTGAAGGGCGACTATGGCAGCGCCGGAGTGAAGGGCGACCCCGGCAGCTCCGGACAGGCGGGAGAACCTGGAGGGAGGAGACGGAGAGACAGCCTGGTGCGTGGGGCTGCCACAGGACCCACCAGGCTGGGGAGACCTACAGGAGGCCAGGTGCATGTAGGAGGCACCGGATGGACCGGGCTGTGGGGGAGCACTGGAGCTCTGGTGCGCAGCCTTGGCACCACTCCTCCAGGCTGGATGACCACTTTAGCTCGGACCCTCCAGAGTGCAGGTACAAGTTTAACCGGGCTGTGGGTGAACACTGGAGATCTGGTGCATACCACTCGCACCTCTCCCTTAGGCTCGATGCCCACATTCGCCCAGCGGGCCCCGGAGACACAGCACGCAGCGCTGGCGCAGGATACCCTGGGTCGAAACGGCGTACCGGAGACCAAACACCCTGGGCCGGCACAAAACTCCCTGGCTGGATGCCCACTCTCGCATGGCATTTGCGGGGGGCTGGCCTATAGCGCACCGGGCTATGAGCGCGTACTGGCGACACCGTGCGCTTGACCTCATAACACGGTGCCTGACCAGTACTGCGCTTCTTCCGGTAAGGTAAGCACGGGGATTTGGCTCAGGTCTCCTACCTGACTCTGCCACACTCCCCGTGTTTTGGGGCTGCCTCTCGTGCCTGTTGCGCTGCCTTACCTCATACCGCCGCCACTCAGCTTTCGCTGCCTCCAGTCCTTCCTTGGGGCGGCGATATTCCCCAGCCTGTGCCCAGGGTCCCTTGCCGTCCAGTATCTCCTCCCAAGTCCAGGAGTCCAGAACCCTCTGCTCCTGGTTACCACGCTGCTTGGTCCTTTTTTGGTGGGTAGTTCTGTAACGGTTTTCTTCTTCCTCTGACGAGGAGTATGAGAGATCAGACCAATGCGCAGCGTGGTAAGTGTCCATAATATATTTTACTGAAATATAATTGAACACAGAAAACAAGAGAAAATAAATGAAAACCGAAACTGCTCTGTATGGTGAAACACAGACACAGAAAATAACTACCCACAAATCATAGTGGAAAAACAGGCTGCCTAAGTATGGTTCTCAATCAGAGACAACGATTGACAGCTGCCTCTGATTGGGAACCATACCAGGCCAAACGCATGGAAATACAAACATAGAACAAAACAGAATGCCCACCCCAACTCACGCCCTGACCAACCTAAAATAGAGACATAAAAAAAGGAACTAAGGTCAGGACGTGACAGAGATCTTGTACGGTGGACTATTGGTTTTTGTGTGTAATGTATAGGCTACAGAGTTTTACATAGGCTACAAAAGTCTGCATAGGCTACAAAATGTACAGTGTTTAAGGTTGAATGCCTTTGAACAGTAGCACTTTCAGATTCAAATGTAGTTAGGAACAGGAGGATCAGGAGGATCAGGAGGATCAGGAGGAACAGGAGGATCAGGAGGATCAGGAGGAACAGGAGGAACAGGAGGATCAGGAGGATCAGGAGGATCAGGAGGATCAGGAGGATCAGGAGGATCAGGAGGATCAGGAGGAACAGGAGGATCAGGAGGATCAGGAGGATCAGGAGGATCAGGAGGAACAGGAGGAACAGGAGGATCAGGAGGAACAGGAGGATCAGGAGGAACAGGAGGATCAGGAGGATCAGGAGAGGGAGGGTCTTAAGAAAGTTCATAGTGATTGCCTCATCTATATTTTCCCAATTCACTCCACTACCCTCTGTGGTAACCTATACCCTTGGTGACAGAGTGGGAAAGTCCCAGAGCAGAGAGCTAGACACCCAGCACAGCATTAATAACAGGGAGGGAAAGGGCTACCAAACAGACAGCTAGCCAAAGGAGTGGAGCTGCTGAGGCTGCTGGAAATTCCAGTTGACAGACCATACCACAAGTACCATATTAGCTATACAGTACAGAGCCTAACATAAGGCCAGCTGCTCTTAGGGTTCCTGTATTATTACATAGTCATAGAGACACTGTGCATTATCAGAGAAAACTCTTCTCTTTGCTTTTTTCATGTTGTGATTGTTATTATTATCACTGGCTTCATGACGACATAACAAAAAATGACATTTGATAAAGAAAAATATTGTGTACTTTCCAAACACTTATTTTCTTCTTCTACAATTGGGATTATGCCGTTGACCCTGTGAGTAACAGTTGTCTTGTGTTTTCTTCCCCAGATGTATATGAGCCCGGAGGTGGTTCTTTGTCGAGGACACAACACCAAGACAGATATCTACAGCCTGGGCACCACCATCATCCATATGCAGACTGGCAGCCCACCCTGGGTCAGGAGATACCCACGCACCGCCTACCCATCCTACCTCTACATAGTAAGTACCACCCTACCTATCTCCCTCCCTACCCATCCTACCTCTACATAGTAAGTACCACCCTACCTATCTCCCTCCCTACCCATCCTACCTCTACATAGTAAGTACCACCCTACCTATCTCCCTCCCTACTCATCCTACCTCTACATAGTAAGTACCACCCTACCTATCTCCCTCCCTACCCATCCTACCTCTACATAGTAAGTACCACCCTACCTATCTCCCTCCCTACTCATCCTACCTCTACATAGTAAGTACCACCCTACCTACAGTGCCTTGCGAAAGTAGTCGGCCCCCTTGAACTTTGCGACCTTTTGCCACATTTCAGGCTTCAAACATAAAGGACAACAATCAGTTGTATATTGCACAAATCTGGCCTTTATGGAAGAGTGGCAAGAAGAAAGCCATTTCTTAAAGATATCCATAAAAAATGTTGTTTAAAGTTTGCCACAAGCCACCTGGGAGACACACCAAACATGTGGAAGAAGGTGCTCTGGTCAGATGAAACCAAAATTGAACTTTTTGGCAACAATGCAAAACTTTATGTTTGGCGTAAAAGCAACACAGCTGAACACACCATCCCCACTGTCAAACATGGTGGTGGCAGCATCATGGTTTGGACCTGCTTTTCTTCAGCAGGGACAGGGAAGATGGTTAAAATTGATGGGAAGATGGATGGAGCCAAATACAGGACCATTCTGGAAGAAAACCTGATGGAGTCTGCAAAAGACCTGAGACTGGGACGGAGATTTGTCTTCCAACAAGACAATGATCCAAAACATAAAGCAAAATCTACAATGGAATGGTTCAAAAATAAACATATCCAGGTGTTAGAATGGCCAAGTCAAAGTCCAGACCTGAATCCAATCGAGAATCTGTGGAAAGAACTGAAAACTGCTGTTCACAAATGCTCTCCATCCAACCTCACTGAGCTCGAGCTGTTTTGCAAGGAGGAATGGGAAAATATGTCAGTCTCTCGATGTGCAAAACTGATAGAGACATACCCCAAGCGACTTACAGCTGTAATCGCAGCAAAAGGTGGCGCTACAACGTATTAACTTAAGGGGGCTGAATAATTTTGCACGCCCAATTTTTCAGTTTTTGATTTGTTAAAAAAGTTTGAAATATCCAATAAATGTCGTTCCACTTCATGATTGTCTCCCACTTGTTGTTGATTCTTCACAAAAAAATACAGTTTTATATCTTTATGTTTGAAGCCTGAAATGTGGCCAAAGGTCGCAAAGTTCAAGGGGGCCGAATAATTTCGCAAGGCACTGTATCTCCCTCCCTACCCATCCTACCTCTACATAGTAAGTACCACCCTACCTATCTCCCTCCCTACCCATCCTACCTCTACATAGTAAGTACCACCCTACATATTTCCCTCCCTACTCATCCTACCTCTACATAGTAAGTACCACCCTACCTATCTCCCTCCCTACTCATCCTACCTCTACATAGTAAGTACCACCCTACCTATCTCCCTCCCTACCCATCCTACCTCTACATAGTAAGTACCACCCTACATATCTCCCTCCCTACTCATCCTACCTCTACATAGTAAGTACCACCCTACCTAAGTACCACCCTACCTATCTCCCTCCCTACTCATCCTACCTCTACATAGTAAGTACCACCCTACCTATCTCCCTCCCTACCCATCCTACCTCTACATAGTAAGCACCACCCTACCTATCTCCCTCCCTACTCATCCTACCTCTACATAGTAAGTACCACCCTACCTAAGTACCACCCTACCTATCTCCCTCCCTACTCATCCTACCTCTACATAGTAAGTACCACCCTACCTAAGTACCACCCTACCTAAGTACCACCCTACCTAAGTACCACCCTACCTAAGTACCACCCTACCTATCTCCCTCCCTACTCATCCTACCTCTACATAGTAAGTACCACCCTACCTATCTCCCTCCCCACTCATCCTACCTCTACATAGTAAGTACCACCCTACCTATCTCCCTCCCTACTCATCCTACCTCTACATAGTAAGTACCACCCTACCTATCTCCCTCCCTACCCATCCTACCTCTACATAGTAAGTACCACCCTACCTATCTCCCTCCCTACTCATCCTACCTCTAGATAGTAAGTACCACCCTACCTATCTCCCTCCCTACTCATCCTACCTCTACATAGTAAGTACCACCCTACCTATCTCCCTCCCTACCCATCCTACCTCTACATAGTAAGTACCACCCTACCTATCTCCCTCCCTACCCATCCTACCTCTCATCCTACCTCTACATAGTAAGTACCACCCTACATATCTCCCTCCCTACTCATCCTACCTCTACATAGTAAGTACCACCCTACCTATCTCCCTCCCTACTCATCCTACTTCTACATAGTAAGTACCACCCTACCTATCTCCCTCCCTACCCATCCTACCTCTACATAGTAAGTACCACCCTACCTATCTCCCTCCCTACCCATCCTACCTCTACATAGTAAGCATATCCTGACAGTTCACAAATGACTTCTGTACACTTCCAATAGATGCATGGAAATTGACAGAACACATATGGAGCTGTGAAGCCGAAGCTGTTTTTGCATGGGACATAATCAGTGACAACTCCACCAAGTATTAACGAAAAGTGGATGGATGAAGTGTATAGACGAGTGAATGGTGAACTTACAGGCCTTCCTCTTGCTTCACTGACGGGGCCGAAGGAGGGTAAACCCCTCGCTTGTTTGTGGCCAGTTATTCCTTGAAACAGACAAATGCAGTTTGACATTCACTGAAGATCAAACAAACTGTTTATGATAGAGGTAGGTCAGAGGCAAAGTGGACTATACCTAGTAGAATGTCATTAACACCTGTTTTGCTGCACCCACCCAAAAGTCACATTTTTTCCATGACCCTGTACAGATTTCCACGGCATAGACCTAGATTCTTGCGACAGGACTTTTTTTCTCAAATGTCACGAGAGGCAGGTCCCTTAACGTGACTTTGTCTTCATCCTAAATGGCACCCTATTCCCTATTATAGTGCACTACCTTTGACCAAAGTCTTATGGGCCCTGGTCAAAGTAGTGCACTATGTTGGGAATAAGTTGCCATTTGGGAGTCAGCCTCTGTCTATGACACGTTAGTAGTTTACTCCCTCGGTCTCAGTACAGCAGTTCCGTTTTTACTTTTAACAGTGTTTTTCCATGATCATGTTCCTGATTTGAATATGTCCCGTTTCTCTTTTTGAAGCGTTAGTCATCTCTGCTTTAAGGAAGGACTTACTTCCTCATTCTTCAAGGATGCCCTTTCTTGTACACCAAACTTATTTTACAAGATATTACACTCAATAGATGGAGCCATCAGATAGCATAGAGGTGCAGATTCAATGCAGGATAACTATTAGTTTCACCCTACCAGAAAATGTATTTAACAAGATTGGAAGAAAGCGTCGAGGAGTAGATTCGATCAGTTGTTTTTCTTCAAATACTTTAGCTGTGCTTGATTGAACTTGCCTGGCGCAATGGAATAGTCCCAAAAGTGCAAACGCCCATCCATCTAAACTCACCTTACCTGGAGGTATTACTTCAGACCTCTGACCATATCCTCCTCTCTCGCCTCAGATCCACAAGCAGGCCCCTCCCCTGGAGGACATAGCGGAGGACTGCAGTGATGTCATGCGGTCCTTCCTAGAGACAGCCCTGGAGAGGAACCCTGCCAAGCGCAGCTCTGCAGCCAAGCTCCTGAGGGACGAGGCCATCAACCCTCCCAGAGAGGAACAGCCACGCTGCTGGAGCCTGGACTCAGCCCTGGTGGAGGCCTCCCACCCTCTACTGAGGCAGCATAGCCAGCAGCCTGACACCACACAGGGTAGGCACTTCTATATTTTACTGTTCTCTATCATTGTTGTTCCCTAAAATAAACTGTTTTATATACTGTTCCTCACAGGGTAGGGACTTTTAGGGATATGCTAATAAACTGTACATCTGATATGTTTTAAAGTGCATGTTTCTCTGATATTCAAATGACAGAGTACACACTAAAAAATTTGCATATGAGGGCACCTATTAATACAACAACTATTCTCTTTCTCTTCACAGAATCCTCATTGTACTCTGAGCCTGAGGACTCTGCCCACCTGAGGCGAAAGGGATCCCTGTACATCGACTTGGGGGCAATGGCTGGATACTATAATCTAGTGAGAGGTCCCCCTGCCACAGAGTATGGCTAACCCTGAGCCTAACCTCTGAAGGAAATTTGTATTTCCTTCAGAGGTAAAGATATCAGAGACAACTGTTACCTTTCACCTTAGCCTGGTACTGATGAACTGGTCAGAGACTCTCAAGAAGTTGAGTTCGGGACGCATGAAGACTCAATGGTGAAGGTGTGACTGATGCTTTTGGAAAGAGATACCAGAAGGACAGAAAATTGGATAGAGACAGTAAATAGCCTGCACTTCAATGGCGCTGGACTCGTGTAATGAAATTGACCAATGTCTGAAGAGTGGTTTCTGTAGCTGCCTTAATTTGCCATCTCTCAACAATGCAGCGGCTCATTGGATGTAAGAGACGTGTTACTCAGTAACACTGTGTTTCACTGGCTAACAGTGGAATCAGTGACATCTTGTGGGATGTTCTGTAGATACATGCTATACTGTATAAGCATCTTATACAAGTTTGTTTCTTAAAGAAATGCATCTGAATGGGTCTTGTGATTGAGGCGTCATTCTATTATTTTGTATCAATATGAAAACTATGATTTCTGACCGTGTATGTGTGCTTTGTACAAATTGTACAATTATATTGTTTTAAACGTGAAGTTCTTAAAATGAACTTATTTGTGTTTGTTCCTAAGGAATATGAGAAGTGATTTTGAGAATTGCTATGCAAGTTACACCATGTACATGACTGATTCATTTGTTACTTTATTTGTGTGATCATTGTTCTTTACCTGTTGGGTATGCAGTTTTCTTTCATAGTGAATAAAAATATAAATGCCACTTGCAACAATTTCAAAGATTTTACTGAGTTTACAATAAGGAAATAAGTCAATTGAAATAAATTCATTCGACCCTAATCTATGATTTCACATGACTGGGAATACGGATATGCATCTGTTGGTCAGAAAACCAAGCCGTGTCTGGTGTGACCACCATTTTCCTCATAAAGCGCGACACATCTCCTTCGCATAGAGTTGATCAGACTGTCGATTGTGGCCCTTGGAATGTTGTCCTACCCCTTCAATGGCTGTGTGAAGTTGCTGGATGTTGGTGGGAACTGGAATACGCTGTTGTACACGTCGATCCAAAGCATCCCAAACATTTTTTATTTTATTTTTTTTTATTTTACCTTTATTTAACCAGGCAAGTCAGTTAAGAACAAATTCTTATTTTCAATGACGGCCTGGGAACAGTGGGTTAACTGCCTGTTCAGGGGCAGAACGACAGATGGTCAGCTCGGGGGTTTGAACTCACAACCTTCCGGTTACTAGTCCAACGCTCTAACCACTAGGCTACCCTGCCGCCCCAAACATGCTGAATGGGTGACATATCTGGTGAATATGCAGGCCATGGAAGGAGTTGGACATTTTGAGCAGAATTGTGTACAGATCCTTGCGACATGGGGCCGTGCGTTATCATGCTGAAACATGAGGTGATTGCTGCAGATGAATGGCACGACAATGAGACTCAGGATCTCGTCACGGTATCTCTGCATTCAAGTTGCCAACAATTCACAACGCCGTACACGTGGTCTGCGGTTGTGAGGCCGGTTGGACGTACTGCCAAATTCTTTAAATTAATGTTGGAGGCGGCTTATAATAGAAAAATTAACATCAAATTATTGGGCAAAAGCTCTGGTGGACATTCCTGCAGTCAGCATGCCAACTGCACGCTCCCTCAAAACTTGAGACATCTGTGGAATTGTGTTGTGTCACAAAACTGCACATTTTAGAGTGGCCTTTTATTGTCCCCAGCACAAGGTGCACCTGTGTAATGATCATGCTGATTAATTAGCTTCTTGATATGACACACCTGTCCGATTGGATAGATTATCTTGGCAAAGGAGAAATGCTCGCTAACAGTAATGTAAACAAATTTGTGCACAAAATTTGAGAGAAATAAACTTATTGTGCCAACGAAAAATGACGGAATCTTTCATTTCAGCTCATGAAACCAATATCTTAAATGCTGCGTTCAAATTTTTGTCCAGTGTAAGTATATCCAATGAGATGACCAGTGCTGTTTTGTACACACATTAATTTCAATATAGCATTTTGTTAATTTTCTTCAGACTTTGTCTCATACACTACTTACAGTGCCTTGCGAAAGTATTCGGCCCCCTTGAACTTTGCGACCTTTTGCCACATTTCAGGCTTCAAACATAAAGATATAAAACTGTATTTTTTTGTGAAGAATCAACAACAAGTGGGACACAATCATGAAGTGGAACGACATTTATTGGATATTTCAAACTTTTTTAACAAATCAAAAACTGAAAAATTGGGCGTGCAAAATTATTCAGCCCCCTTAAGTTAATACTTTGTAGCGCCACCTTTTGCTGCGATTACAGCTGTAAGTCGCTTGTGGTATGTCTCTATCAGTTTTGCACAACAAGATACTGACATTTTTTCCCATTCCTCCTTGCAAAACAGCTCGAGCTCAGTGAGGTTGGATGGAGAGCATTTGTGAACAGCAGTTTTCAGTTCTTTCCACAGATTCTCGATTGGATTCAGGTCTGGACTTTGACTTGGCCATTCTAACACCTGGATATGTTTATTTTTGAACCATTCCATTGTAGAATTTGCTTTATGTTTTGGATCATTGTCTTGTTGGAAGACAAATCTCCGTCCCAGTCTCAGGTCTTTTGCAGACTCCATCCGGTTTTCTTCCAGAATGGTCCTGTATTTGGCTCCATCCATCTTCCCATCAATTTTAACCATCTTCCCTGTCCCTGCTGAAGAAAAGCAGGCCCAAACCATGATGCTGCCACCACCATGTTTGACAGTGGGGATGGTGTGTTCAGGGTGATGAGCTGTGTTGCTTTTACGCCAAACATAACGTTTTGCATTGTTGCCAAAAAGTTCAATTTTGGTTTCATCTGACCAGAGGACCTTCTTCCACATGTTTGGTGTGTCTCCCAGGTGGCTTGTGGCAAACTTTAAACGACACTTTTTATGGATATCTTTAAGAAATGGCTTTCTTCTTGCCACTCTTCCATAAAGGCCAGATTTGTGCAATATACGACTGATTGTTGTCCTATGGACAGAGTCTCCCACCTCAGCTGTAGATCTCTGCAGTTCACCCAGAGTGATCATGGGCCTCTTGGCTGCATCTCTGATCAGTCTTCTCCTTGTATGAGCTGAAAGTTTAGAGGGACGGCCAGGTCTTGGTAGATTTGCAGTGGTCTGATACTCCTTCCATTTCAATATTATCGCTTGCACAGTGCTCCTTGGGATGTTTAAAGCTTGGGAAATATTTTTGTATCCAAATCCGGCTTTAAACTTCTTCACAACAGTATCTCGGACCTGCCTGGTGTGTTCCTTGTTCTTCATGATGCTCTCTGCGCTTTTAACGGACCTCTGAGACTATCACAGTGCATGTGCATTTATACGGAGACTTGATTACACACAGGTGGATTGTATTTATCATCATTAGTCATTTAGGTCAACATTGGATCATTCAGAGATCCTCACTGAACTTCTGGAGAGAGTTTGCTGCACTGAAAGTAAAGGGGCTGAATAATTTTGCACGCCCAATTTTTCATTTTTTGATTTGTTAAAAAAGTTTGAAATATCCAATAAATGTCGTTCCACTTCATGATTGTGTCCCACTTGTTGTTGATTCTTCACAAAAAAATACAGTTTTATATCTTTATGTTTGAAGCCTGAAATGTGGCAAAAGGTCGCAAAGTTCAAGGGGGCCGAATACTTTCACAAGGCACTGTATTTCTGTCATGTTAGTTGAATAAAATGTCATATCATTAACCTGAATGAAATGAAAAGCCAACACGTGTTTTAATCACATTTATATGACTATGACATTATGTATTCTTGACCATATGAAGAGATAGATAAAACAGTTGATGTATCTCTTTCTATGAGTGAGTATAGGGGGAGTGGGAGGAGGGGGGAAGTTTTCATTTGTACCTCTTTTTCTCTGTGATCATGTTTTGGATGAATAATAATCTGTCCAAAAAATCATCACAGAGCAGTCAGTCAGCTCATACACACGAACTCATGTAGATACTGTACTAGTTCGTACTCTTGAAAATGTTTTAAAAAATTGCAAATTGCTATGATAAAGTTTGCATACTATTTAAATTACAACTCTGCCTTCAACCACTACATAGGGGGGCATCCATTCAGCATGTTCAAATGCTTCTGTTACATAACGACAGTATCTGTCTCTGTCATCATAGGTAGTTTTGTGTGTGAACACTTCTTAGATAGCATCAGAGCTCCATTTGCTTATGATCAGGAAGCATGTTGCTTCCATAGCGTAGTCTCATTGGTATCATAGTAACAGTGGGTGGGCAGGACTGGGGATAGGTTGGGGGTGGTTGACAACCAGGTATTCCCTGACCTCAGTTATTACTAACACTGATAACCATGTATGGCTGAGATCCAGAATATACATAGGGCCTGCAGCAGAATCATCAGAAGAGGAGGAGAGGAGAAGAGAGGAGAGGGGTAGGCTCATTAATTTATTTACAAATAGATTTCAGGACCGAGGGTATTCAGAACCAGATATTCCCTGACCTCAGCTATGACTAACACTATGACATTTGATGACCAAATATGTCTGTAAGAATAGATGCAGATAACACTTAGCTGCATACCTGCTGTAGCATCATCAGTTTATTTACTAATAGATCTCAGGCAAGTCCCTTTGAATTTCACCCTCTCCCACATATAGGTAACATTCCAAATGGCATGCTCTTCTCTATATAGTGCACTACTTGTAACCATAGCATTATAGGCCCTGGTCAAAAGTAGTGCACTAAAGGATAGGTTGCCATTTGGGATGTGAGTGTGAAAGGGAAGTGCATGCCTGGATCAGATAAAATAACAAATAGCTCACACCAAGCCCACATAGGGTTTCACTTGAGGTGGAATTAATGTTCTAGAGAGAGTGATACACTATATATACAAAAGTATGTGGACCCCTTCAAATTAGTGGATTCGGCTATTTCAGCCACACCGTTGCTGATGGGTATAAAATTGAGCACACCGCCATGCAGTCTCTATAGACAAACATTGGCAGTGGAATGGCCCATACTGAAGAGCTCAGAGACTTTCAATGTGGCACCGTCATAGGATGCAACCTTTCCAACATGTCAGTTCATCACATTTCTGTCCAGCTTGAGCTGCCCCGGTCAACTGTGTTGTATTTGTTATTGTGAAATGGAAACATCTAGGAGCAACAACGGCTCAGACCCAAATTGCTAGGCCACACAAGCTCACAGAACAGACTGCCGAGTGCTGAAGCGCATAGCGTGCAAAAATCGTATGTCCTCGGTTGCAACACTCACTACCGAGTTTCAAACTGCCTCTGGAAGCAATGTCAGCACAAGAACTGTTTGTCGGGAACTTCAAGAAATGGGTTTGTCAAGCCTAAGATCACCATGTGCAATGCCAAGCATCGGCTGGAGTGGTGTAAAGCTCACCGCCATTGGACTCTGGAGCAGTGGAAACACATTTTCCTGGACTGATGAATCATGCTTCACCATTTTCAGCAGAATTGTCCAGTAACGTATTCACCTAAAAATGTGTTTCGGCAAAACCTTAGTTAGCTAAAATCAAATCACATTTTATTTGTCACACACAAGTGTTTAGCAGATGTTGTTGCTGGTGTAGCAAAATGCTTCTGTTTTTAGCTCCAACAGTGCAATAATATCTAACAAGTCATATCTAATAATACACACAATCTAAAGCAGTTTCCCAGATGCAAGGATGAATTAGAGACAATGAGGAATTGTTCCAAACTCCTCCTGGCTATCTCTATCTCAGTTACACCCACCATATCTTGTCTATGTAATGCAGTCTAACTCATTTGTCAGCTCAAGCAATCTCTAGTGACCACATGCCCAGATTAACTGCAGGGAACTAAAGTGGAGACCATAAAACACAGCATGAGCTGGACAGAAATATCTTTCTGTTTGTTAAGTAAATAATAGTTTACTATTAATATCAAACAAATCAGATACGTATGTAATTGTTCTATCACAACCTGTACTGACCTCGCCTTCTGGATGATAGTGGGGTGAACAGTCAGTGGCTTGGGGGGGTTGTTATCCTTGATGATCTTTTTGGCCTTCCTGTGACATCGGGTGCTGTCGGTGTCCTGGAGGGCAGGTAGCTTGCACCCGTGTATGCGTTGGTCAGAACGCACCACCCTCTGGAGAGCCTTGCGGTTGCGGGCGGTGCAGTTGCCGTACCAGACGGTGATACAGCCGGACAGGATGCTCTCAATTGTGCATCTGTAAAGGTTTGTGAGTGTTTTAGGTGCCAAGCCAAGCTACCTAACACATGAATTGTGCAAAACATATATTAGCTAGCTAAACCCTAGCCAGTCAGTCAGTTTCACTCTATCGCATAAAACGTGACAATGCTAACTAGGCATCATTTAGCTAATAAAATTTTAAAGTTTATTAGGAAGTTTAATTAACATGTTAGACACTCATCGGACAACTTTGGTAGATACTGTAGCAAGCTAGATAGGTTGGTTTCTATTTTCCAACAGATTTCTAATTCCCCAGATTGGTCATCAGCGGTCAGCAGACAGATCGAAGATAGTGTATATTATTATGCTAATGTTGGGAAGGGCGCTCTCCTGGGCTACGGCAGTTTGGGAGCAACAATCTGCCATATGTGGTCATCTGGAGGAATTCATGGCAGAAGTGAGAAAGGTATTTGAGTCTTCGGTTTCCGTGAAAAAGGGCCAGTAAACTACTTGATTTACGTCAAATCTCCCGTAGTCTTGGTTGATTTTCACACGTTGGCTGCCGAGAGTGCCTGGAATCCGGAGTCTCTTTTCTGCACGGATTATCTGAGGAGGTAAAGGATGAGGTACTGTAGCTGCTCGGGAATTGACGATAGATCTCGACTCCCTTGGCACCATTAAAATTGATAGATGCTTAAGGGAACGCAAGAGTGAGAGGTCTGGTCTCATGCACACTCGTCCACCCGCTATGGCGCATTCACCTCCAAGGGAGGGGGAAGTTTCCGAAGGCAGCTCTTCTGAGAGGATTTGAAGCCACCCAAGCCCTCTCGAATCTATGACGGGTGAGTTGGATACTCCTGAGCCTATGCAGTTGGGAAGAGATATGTTATCAGTTGGGGAATGCTCACAAAGCATGAATAGTAACTGTTGTCTGTACTGTGGCGGGGCAGGACATTTTATAGATAAGATACCTGCTCTAGTAGGAAACCCTTGTCTCTAGTGGATACCAGTACTATTTTGAGACAGGCTGGGAGTTCCATAATTCCCATCACCCTCACACCTTTTTGCTCTTGTGCTGTGGGGAGATGTTATGAGAAATTCGTTATCAATGTTCATAAACTTCAATCAATCTACTCAGTCTGCAACCCAGAGTTTGTAAGATTCTGGTTGAATGAAACCAGTTTACAATAGTCAAAATGTTTATTCACGGGTACTCTGAAGTCCATTATACAAAGACATCCATTTTATATCTTGCTCCTTACTTACTTCCACACAAACAGTAGGTATCCTACGCACGTACATACACACAAACAGTAGGTGAGTTGTGTCCTTCTCCATAGTTCTCACCACTGTGTATCACTACCCAGCCGACAGTTCCATTCCCCCGAGATTATGGAAACCTTGAGAAGTACCCCATGTCCTATCATAGGTTTCTCAGAGTTCTAGCCAGGTCGGGTCAAACACAGTTTAATTGTTCCCGGTATTTTCTTAGGCACACACACATTTCTCTCCCTCACAGGTCTCTTCTGAGCCTAGTTGGACTTACGTTTAATACTTTAATTATTCCTTATACATGCTACATAAACTATAATCCATAACCCTTAATGACTAAATAATACACACTGATATATCAAACACTATATGGAAACATAAATGTTATACAAGAATAAACCAAACCAATACCTGTATTTACATTCGATACTCCTCAATGACTGTTCTAGGCCTATATCCAATTATAACTCTTCCTGTTAGGATTTTCATCATAATCTTCATGAAAGGAACCATCTGTCTAAATATTGAAGATAGTCTCATCTAACATTGGCTCCTCGTGGTTAAAATAAACAGAGCCATCTCCTAGGCCTGGAGATCTGTATTCGTCCTCGCACTGGTCGGAGCTCGGAATCGGTCTGTATCTCACCATCTGTTGCATCACTGACCTCCCCAGAGTCCTGGAAATGAGACATCGCATACACGGAATCAAACAACCGCCACATAATACCAACAGTAATACAGGTGAAGGTTGCCCACATCACAGTGATTATGACATTTTTCCATTTCCCAAACATACTGTCAAACCAATTTGTAAGAGAATTATCCACCCCAGAGTTCTCTGCTAATTCGTGAGCTAATGTGGTTAAACCAGCCAGGGCCTTGGTCACTGATCCGTCTGGAGCTGTGTTATCGGGGATAAAAGTACAACATTCAGATCAGAATATCACACACACCTCTCCCTTCTCTGCCAGTAGCATATCCAATGCTCTTCTATTCTGCCATACCATCAAACTAGTTTCAGCTGTTTGTTCTGCTAACCCTTTTATCGCATCTGTAGTATAGTTGATGAAAGGCTGTTGGTTATAGTATATATAATTTATCCAATCTACATTTTTATTGAGAGTTGACCACCAGAAGATGCTTGATTCCAATTCAGCTAATATCTGATTCCTAGCTTTGAACTCATCAGGCACTCCCCTTTGAACCCTAATGCTATCAATGTAGGTCCCTCATTGTCTCATTGGTTGTAACATTCTCTGTCCTATTGCATGTTCTTACTTCCCCTACGTCCCGTCCGTGTGTGTTGTATCGAGCCATACAATAATAGTTTCCTCCTGCAAATGTGAAAGGGGGTTAGTCTGGATGTAATGGGGATACAGATAATGCAGTTCAGTGCAACTGTCATTGTCTGGCTTCCCTGCCTTCATGAACAGCTTTACCATACAGGCCATTCCCCTGGGTGAATTAATTCCATCAAGTGGAATGGGGATGGTTGTCAACTGAGGTGTGGCGCAGGCATAACATTCTTCTTTAGCTACTGATCTAGCTGTATACTGAATCCATTCCAACCATAAATTGGAATCCCCAAACCCAGTCTCCACCTCAATCACTTCCAGGATCTTTCATCTGAACTATCCGCACCGGTCCTTGGCTCTGGATGACTACACTGGTAATATCTGTTTTGTCAGGGGAACTGCTTGGACTCTGACTGGCCGTAGAACTATCACTGGCTCTAACCTCTTTTATCCGGAATGGTACCGTAGTGTCAAACATGGTCAAAACCAACATACCATAACCCGAGATCCTCTTTCTTTACGTTTTTAATGGTAATTTGTACCTTTATGCAATACTTCCCTTGCTCCGGATTACAGTCAAAAACCCTCACCTTTACTATACTCCATCTGTTTCCATATTGGGTGTGTGGATTTACATAGCGTTCTCTCTCTGTGTGAGCTATGACCTGATTCCATGAATTACACTGCACAGATATCTTCCATAAAGGCCCATAGTTCTAGGCTGCCAAGGGGTCAGAGACCACATTTGGTCTATAGAACTCAACTGAGACATCCTTCCTTTGCTCTACTCTCACTTCCCTTTTTTCCCAGATTAAGTGACCTTTTGTACTTTGGTATTACAAAATCCTCATCTTCTACACTATGGGTCAAGTTACCACCTTCTGCCTTCTCGGGTGGGTCATGGTGTATTAGGAATATGGCTCCCACAATCAGACAGCTCAGACCGACCAGCACCCATGTAAAGCCCCACCCCTTCCCGGAGAACATATCATCAGCTAGAGGCCAACCCATACTTTCACTTCTATGAACGCACACAGGGAGGATAGCGCGGGTTAGGGAATCTTCGTTAGAGAGGTAACCTCTGAACCTTGGTATTCGGTTCTTCTCCTAACTCTGATTGTTCGACAGTGTCAGGGTGTCTTACCCTCCCTCAATGTGTGATATGAACCCAGGTAGCTCTTTCAGCTATTCTCACTGTGAAGGCTGTCACTAGGAGCACTTGGTATGGCCCCTCCCACTGTGGCTGCTTCCAGTCCTTTTTCTTTAGTGATTGGACCCAGACCCAGTCTCCTGGCCAAATCTTGTGTGTAACCTCCTGTAGTTCTCCTGTTGGGCATACAATATTTGACATACAGGTTTGGTTAATGAACAACCTCATGTGTTCAACCATTCTATTCTCTACTTCTATATCTGCTTGTTCCAATCGTCCTAATTCTGGCGTCCTGTAGGGTCTACCAAATACGTATTCTTATAGTCATTAACACAATAGGTAAGCACTGTATCCAATTTTTTCCTGTACTCGTGTGTTTTTCTAAGCTTGCTTTCTGTCTACCCTGGTGATTATTCTGTGCACAAATAACACATCTGGAACACTTTCTTTTAAAGTAATTTGTGATCCCGTATGCTACAAAGTGCTTTCTTATTATTTCCATCCCCACAGTTGATACATGGCTCTGCCCAAAAACTTTTTTTTTCAACTTCTTCTCTTTCGGCTTCACACTTATGAAATGTCCAAGACTTAAAAGTAACATGTCATTCGCCAAATGTATAACCTACCTCAGTCAATCCATAAGAATAAAAAAAAAACATTTTGGTGGGCACAACTCTATCGCAATTACCTATCTGCATTAGATTTAGGTAACTGTCTCTTCTGTGATTCAGTTATTTAAATACGACTCCTATCCTCAATACGTTATTCCAGCAGACCATTTAGGCAACAGACAACGTATTACATCAAAATCGCCTGGAAAAACATATCAATAGTTGAATTACAATCAAACCCAGATTTTAGTCTATTGGTGCATAGGCTGGGAAATGAACCCGGGTCCCCCGCGTGGTCAGCAAGAATTATACCACAAATCAGGTACGTACTACCGAGACAATTCCCCAAAAATAGCCCTAATTTAAAGGTCCAAGTATTTCTCTGGAGATGATTCTCCTTACTCTCTCTCTCGTTGTCTCTGCCTCTATTTCTCTCTGCATGTCCCCTTATCTTTTTTTCCTTTCCTCTTTTGACTTTTTTCACTCTCTCCCTCCTACTCAGAATTTAGGAATAATTACTATTGTAATTGTTACTATTCACATCTTAGACTCTATACTCAGTTCTCCCTCTCTGCCTATCCCCCAGCCACAGGATTCCTAAGGAACAGTGGTGGCTGAAGCTTTTCCCCCCCGATGAAGATCCTGGCTATGTACAAGACCCTATGTATAAGACGTTGGACACATCATAGGTGTCATAGATTAGATGTCACAGGGGTTAGAGGTCAGGGGTCACTGGGTCCACTGTGTGTTTGACTCTCCCATTTAGAAGGGGCTGTCTTTAAAAGAGTACCAACTAGCAACACCAACCAAGAACAGCTTAAGATTCCTCTGTTGGCCAGTCATGAGCTGCACTTTGTTTAGTTTTCTGTCTGTCATTTGTTGCCATTGTAAAGGTACTTCCTTATTCAAATATTTGTAAACTGGCATATACAGTAGGAATAGGACTGTCTGTCACAGTTGAGAGCTCTCCAGCCGGACTCCAATGTTTATGTCTCTTTGGCTGGGAAAACACTGATCTGCCTACTCCACACGCATCATGACAACCCATTTAAATAGTCCTAGAAGGGCTATAACCCCTCAGACCACGGCTATTTGTATGTGACAAACCACCATCGTTGTCAGCCACCCTTCGTGTTAAATTGCACTTTCTGCTCTGAAAGCCTTTTATCCCAAGACTAACCACCTTCAAATTAAATGATACAGTACTGTAGCTCTGCCAGTGTGAAGTTGAACATATTTCTGTACATATGAAATTGAATGCAATACAATCCGGATGTTGCAAGACCCAGTAACAGCATTTGTCTGTGTTTCACATCGCAAATGTTTTGTTTTAACTCCATGTTAATTTACTTGAAACATGGATATATTATACAAATACCATTTTCGGCACTACTTAAAGTAGGAGTCAAATGTAATGCCCTATATAAAATGTGTAAGCCCGATATTCCCCACACATTTGTTGCAGTATCACATAATTGTGTTTTCACTCAAACTGAAAAATCATCATATAAAATTATGCAGACTCAATAACTTAATAAAATATTCTAAATAGAATGTGATGATTTCAAGTGGTTTTCTTTATACCGTCTTGAAGATTAAAGGGGCAATCTGGCATTTGAAAAACAACAGTGGGTAACCCGGTACTAGTTTTGGTAAACCACTCTCAAATTCATAAAACGAGCTATGGACGCAAGGACTGATCCATGAGGAAAAAAAAATAGTTTTAACCAAGGTTAGAAGCAAAAAAGTGTTAGCTTACAATTGCAGTAGTAAAACAAGGTTATATTTAGAGTTATAAATGGGGCAAAGTACTATCTGTATTTACTCTACAATAGCACCTGCAGTGTAGCCGAGGCCTACATTTTCTGACAATCTCCATACAATCTATGCCAGAGGAGGCTGGTGTGGGGAGGACGGCGTATAATAATGGCTGGACTGGACTCAAGGTTTGATGTGTTTCAAACAATTCCATTGATTCCGTTCCAGCCATTACTATGAGCCTGTTTTCCCCATTTTAAAAAGTGCCACCAGCCACCATTGATCTGTACCTATTCTGTTCAGGACAACTTCAAATCATGGGCTCTTATCAGGGGCGGACTGGGACAAGAATTCAGCCCTGGCATTTTATCCACACCACTTTTGCGCCGCCAACTCAACTTTTTGTTTGCCTCCATGTCGTGCTGTCTATCTGTCTCAGCATCTTCTCCGCTGTCCCTCTGTGCTTCTTCTTGTTCGGTCTGTCTGCTTAAGCTGTTATAAAAGCCAAGCTAACGACTTTGGCTTTTTTTGCAAATGAGTGCTGTAATATGTCTTCCCCTGAATCAACACCTACCCTAAGTGTTAACTACTATTACAGGGCTCCAGACTAACCTTGTCCCCTATTGTCACTGGTCCCACTAACTTCTACAGTTGGTGGCAAGCGAGTAATCATCTTATAAAGACATTTACAGTGCTTTATTAAGAAGTATAATAGCTAGACTGAGGTATTCAAACTATTGTTTTATCTAACACGTCCAAGCTGGAATGCATGATTAAAGATATTTTTAGGTGATTGTCAAGAACTATGGGTTTAGAAGAAGACTATAGTAGCTATAGTTAACTGTCAAAATAGGATAATTCACTTTAATGTTTGACTAAATAATGGTTTCAGCCACCCAAAAAAATAGGACATTTTGGGTGAGGTGACAATGTAGAATGTGCTCTTTCTACCTCTACCCTTTTCGTTTTTTTTTTACCATTCATGATCTTGGCTGTCAGGTCTCTTTGCTGATGCCACGTTTGACTTTGAATGTGAGCTTGAGTGACCTCAGCTCAGCCGATCAAAATATTTTCTGTTGCACACTGATCAGACAAAGTCTCATTATTGATTAGTATATAACAGACATTTTACAAAAATCCACACCCCAAAATCTTAACAGGCCAATGGGCCACCAGCCATGTCACGTTTTTCATTGTTTTATTATTATATTATACAGTGCTGTCAAAGTATTCAGCCCCCTTGACTTTTCCAACATTTTGTCTTATCCTAAAATGCATTAAAGATCTACACATAATGAAAAAGCAAAAACAGCAAACTCAGAGACAGGATTGTGTTGAGACCCATATCTTGAGAAGGGTACCAAAAAATGTCTGCAGCATAGAAGGTCCCCAAGAACACAGTGGCCTCCATCATTCTTAATTAACAAAGTTTGGAACCACCAAGACTATTCCTAGAGCTGGCCACCTTGACAAACTGAGCAATGGGGAGAAGGGCCTTGGTCAGGGAGGTGACCAAGAACCCAATGGTCACTCTTGACAGAGCTCCAGAGTTCCTCTGTGGATATGGGAGAACCTTCCAGAAGGACAACCATCTCTGCAGCACTCCACCAATCAGGCCTTTAGGTTAGTGGCCAGACAGAATCCACTCATCAGTAAATGGAATATGACAGCCCTTTTGGAGATTCTCTGGTCTAACCAAGACTAACATCTTTGGCCTGAATGTCAATTGTTTACAGTAAAGCATGGTGGTGGCAGCATCATGCTGTGGGGATGTTTTTCAGCGGCAGGGACTGCGAGACTAGTCAGGATCGATGCAAAGATGAACGGAGCAAAGTACAGAGAAATCTTTGATAAAAACCTGCTTCAGAGTGCACAGGACCTCACACTGGTCCTATAAAAGTATCAATTTCAATAGAATGTCACTGTGACAACGGTTAACAGATGTAGCCATAAATTCACACTTGTTATCTACCTTGATTTCAGAGCACTGTCATCTGGGTCAAATCAAATGTTATTGATCACATGCACATGGTTAGCAGATGTTAATGTGAGTGAAGCGAAATGCTTGTTCTTCTAGCTCAAACAGTGTAGTAATATCTAACAAGTGATTTAACAATTCCCAAACAACTACCTAATACACACAAATCTAAAGGGGTGGATGAGAATATGTACATATAAGTATATGGATGAGCGATGGCCGAGCGGCATAGGCAAGGTGCAGTAGATGGTATAAAATACAGTATATACAGTGCCTTGCGAAAGTATTCGGCCCCCTTGAACTTTGCGACCTTTTGCCACATTTCAGGCTTCAAACATAAAGATATAAAACTGTATTTTTTTGTGAAGAATCAACAACAAGTGGGACACAATCATGAAGTGGAACGACATTTATTGGATATTTCAAACTTTTTTAACAAATCAAAAATGGAAAAATTGGGCGTGCAAAATTATTCAGCCCCTTTACTTTCAATGCAGCAAACTCTCTCCAGAAGTTCAATGAGGATCTCTGAATGATCCAATGTTGACCTAAATGACTAATGATGATAAATACAATCCACCTGTGTGTAATCAAGTCTCCGTATAAATGCACCTGCACTGTGATAGTCTCAGAGGTCCGTTAAAAGCGCAGAGAGCATCATGAAGAACAAGGAACACACCAGGCAGGTCCGAGATACTGTTATGAAGAAGTTTAAAGCCGGATTTGGATACAAAAATATTTCCCAAGCTTTAAACATCCCAAGGAGCACTGTGCAAGCGATAATATTGAAATGGAAGGAGTATCAGACCACTGCAAATCTACCAAGACCTGGCCGTCCCTCTAAACTTTCAGCTCATACAAGGAGAAGACTGATCTGAGATGCAGCCAAGAGGCCCATGATCACTCTGGATGAACTGCAGAGATCTACAGCTGAGGTGGGAGACTCTGTCCATAGGACAACAATCAGTCGTATATTGCACAAATCTGGCCTTTGTGGAAGAGTGGCAAGAAGAAAGCCATTTCTTAAAGATATCCTTAAAAAGTGTTGTTTAAAGTTTGCCACAAGCCACCTGGGAGACACACCAAACATGTGGAAGAAGGTGCTCTGGTCAGATGAAACCAAAATTGAACTTTTTGGCAACAATGCAAAACGTTATGTTTGGCGTAAAAGCAACACAGCTGAACACACCATCCCCACTGTCAAACATGGTGGTGGCAGCATCATGGTTTGGGCCTGCTTTTCTTCAGCAGGGACAGGGAAGATGGTTAAAATTGATGGGAAGATGGATGGAGCCAAATACAGGACCATTCTGGAAGAAAACCTGATGGAGTCTGCAAAAGACCTGAGACTGGGACGGAGATTTGTCTTCCAACAAGACAATGATCCAAAACATAAAGCAAAATCTACAATGGAATGGTTCAAAAATAAACATATCCAGGTGTTAGAATGGCCAAGTCAAAGTCCAGACCTGAATCCAATCGAGAATCTGTGGAAAGAACTGAAAACTGCTGTTCACAAATGCTCTCCATCCAACCTCACTGAGCTCGAGCTGTTTTGCAAGGAGGAATGGGAAAAAATTTCAGTCTCTCGATGTGCAAAACTGATAGAGACATACCCCAAGCGACTTACAGCTGTAATCGCAGCAAAAGGTGGCGCTACAAAGTATTAACTTAAGGGGGCTGAATAATTTTGCACACCCAATTTTTCAGTTTTTGATTTGTTAAAAAAGTTTGAAATATCCAATAAATGTCGTTCCGCTTCATGATTGTGTCCCACTTGTTGTTGATTCTTCACAAAAAAAGAAAGTTTTATATCTTTATGTTTGAAGCCTGAAATGTGGCAAAAGGTCGCAAAGTTCAAGGGGGCCGAATACTTTCGCAAGGCACTGTATATAATATATAGACTGCTCAAAAAAAAAAAAGGGAACACTTAAACAACACAATGTAACTCCAAGTCAATCACACTTCTGTGAAATCAAACTGTCCACTTAGGAAGCAACACTGATTGACAATAAATTTCACATGCTGTTGTGCAAATGGAATAGACAACAGGTGGAAATTATAGGCAATTAGCAAGACACCCCCAATAAAGGAGTGGTTCTGCAGGTGGGGACCACAGACCACTTCTCAGTTCCTATGCTTCCTGGCTGATGTTTTGGTCACTTTTGAATGCTGGCGCTGCTTTCACTCTAGTGGTAGCATGAGACGGAGTCTACAACCCACACAATTGGCTCAGGTAGTGCAGCTCATCCAGGATGGAACATCAATGCGAGCATCAATGCGAGCTGTGGCAAGAAGGTTTGCTGTGTCTGTCAGCGTAGTGTCCAGAGCATGGAGACGCTACCAGGAGACAGGCCGGTACATCAGGAGACGTGGAGGAGGCCGTAGGAGGGCAACAACCCAGCAGCAGGACCGCTACCTCCGCCTTTGTGCAAGGAGGAGCAGGAGGAGCACTGCCAGAGCCCTGCAAAATGACCTCCAGCAGGCCACAAATGTGCATGCGTCTGCTCAAACGGTCAGAAACAGACTCCATGAGGGGGGTATGACGTCCACAGCTTACAGCCCAACACCGTGCAGTATGTTTGGCATTTGCCAGAGAACACCAAGATTGGCAAATTCGCCACTGGTGGCCTGTGCTCTTCACAGATGAAAGCAGGTTCACACTGAGCACATGTGACAGACGTGAAAGTCTGGAGACGCCGTGGAGAACGTTCTGCTGCCTGCAACATCCTCCAGCATGACCGGTTTGGCGGTGGGTCAGTCATGGTGTGGGGTGGCATTTCTTTGGGGGGCCGCACAGCCCTCCATGTGCTCGCCAGAGGTAGCCTGACTGCCATTAGGTACCGAGATGAGATCCTCAGACCCCTTGTGAGACCATATGCTGGTGCGGTTGGCCCTGGGTTCCTCCTAATGCAAGACAATGCTAGACCTCATGTGGCTGGAGTGTGTCAGCAGTTCCTGCAAGAGGAAGGCATTGATGCTATGGACTGGCCCACCCGTTCCCCAGACCTGAATCCAATTGAGCACATCTGGGACATCATGTCTCGCTCCATCCACCACAGACTGTCCAGGAGTTGGCGGATGCTTTAGTCCAGGTCTGGGAGGAGATCCCTCAGGAGACCATCCGCCATCTCATCAGGAGCATGCCCAGGCGTTGTAGGGAGGTCATACAGGCACGTGGAGGACACACACACTACTGAGCCTCATTTTGACTTGTTTTAAGGACATTACATCAAAGTTGGATCAGCCTGCAGTGTGGTTTTCCACTTTAATTTTGAGTGTGACTCCAAATCCAGACCTCCATGGGTTGATACATTTGATTTCCATTGATAATTTTTGTGTGATTTTGTTGTCAGCACATTCAACTATGTAAAGAAAAAAGTATTTAATAAGAATATTTCATTCATTCAGATCTAGGATGTGTTATTTTAGTTTTTCCTTTTTTTGAGCAGTGTATATACTTTTCTGTAACGTAAAGCAATGCAGAAGCAATAATCATTGTAAATGATGATATAACACATCAAATTAATGTGAACATGAGGACACAAAGGAGAGATTCATTAAAAGATCATCTTTTAATACATTTTTAATGCTGAAGTTTTTTAATGCTGAAAAAATCTATGTATTGCAAATCCAATCTGGGCAAATGGCCTGTTGGACAAAAATAAAAAATTAGATAACATCCTTGCTACTTCAGTCATTTGCTATGTTAAAGTAAAATCTAATTTAATGATGAATGGATACAATTTGGAAGGATTTTCCAGAGTCATACCTCAGTAGGGTAGAGTGTCAGGTGGTACAACCATTGGTGCCATGAGGTCAAAGTGTGAAGGAGGGAGCAAGCCAGAGAGCTGCATATATACATAGAATATAGTGTTAATAACCAGTTCCTTACAGATCTGTCTTTGTCCTCAGGTAGATGAACCTCCTTCTTATTAACTCTTCCACTCCCAAAGACCCAGCTGCCGTCTGGCACTGAGGGTTGGCCTCGGAGTGTTCCGGCTTGGTAATGGACATCATAGCAGGATGCTCAACATATCTAAGTCGGACATCTGTAATAAGTGGAAGAAGTCAGGCCACTCTGATCATGTCACCACACAGAACAATTACTAGCTGACAGGTAGGAACGTCTCGCTCTGATACTCTGTTACAACCCAATCTTAACCTACACGCAGTCACAGGGATTACTGGGAGTTTACTCCAGTACTCTGCCATAGCATTGTTTTGGTTGCAAAATTAACAATTCCCTGCATTATTATGTGAGGGCTTACAAATGTGACCAATCGCCAAACTATTTCTGCATAAAATAGTCACATCATCACGCTATCACAATGGTAATTTCTTTACTAATTAGGTACGTTTAAGTGACCTCTTCTCTTGGAATAGAAATCCACAGGTGGAGTACACGCTCCACCATCCCATTTCCACAGTGGTGCCACCATGGGGATGATGGGAGGTGGTTGTGGATGATTGTTTCCATTCTTCACAGGGACACTGGCTGTGAGGAGGAACACCTCCCTGTGTGCAGGGACGCTGGACATTGGGACGATTCCCTTCCTCTGCGCAGTGACACTGGCCATGAGGATCAACTCCTTTTGTTCAGGGATGAGGCCTGATGCTCGGAGGATCTCCTTCCTCTGTACAGCAACATCAGCTGCTGTGATGATCTGCAGGTATAAAATAGAGCATATTCCATATTCCCTAAAAAATCAACCACTTGGAATCTATAGCATCATTGACACATAGTACACTGAGTGTATTAAACATTATTAAGAATCAAATCAAATTTATTTATATAGCCCTTCGTACATCAGCTGATATCTCAAAGTGCTGTACAGAAACCCAGCCTAAAACCCCAAACAGCAAGCAATGCAGGTGTAGAAGCACGGTGGCTAGGAAAAACTCCCTAGAAAGGCCAAAACCTAGGAAGAAACCTAGAGAGGAACCAGGATATGTGGGGTGGCCAGTCCTCTTCTGGCTGTGCCGGGTGGAGATTATAACAGAACATGGCCAAGATGTTCAAATGTTCATAAATGACCAGCATGGTCGAATAATAATAAGGCAGAACAGTTGAAACTGGAGCAGCAGCACAGCCAGGTGGACTGGGGACAGCAAGGAGTCATCATGTCAGGTAGTCCTGGGGCATGGTCCTAGGGCTCAGGTCGTCCGAGAGAGAGAAAGAGAGACGGAGAGAATTAGAGAACGCACACTTAGATTCACACAGGACACCAAATAGGACAGGAGAAGTACTCCAGATATAACAAACTGACCCTAGCCCCCCGACACATAAACTACTGCAGAATAAATACTGGAGGCTGAGACAGGAGGGGTCAGGAGACACTGTGGCCCACTCCGAGGACACCCCCGGACAGGGCCAAACAGGAAGGATATAACCCCACCCACTTTGCCAAAGCACAGCCCCCACACCACTAGAGGGATATCTTCAACCACCAACTTACCATCCTGAGACAAGGCTGAGTATAGCCCACAAAGACCTCCGCCACGGCACAACCCAAGGGGGGGGGGGGGGGGCCAACCCAGACAGAATGACCACATCAGTGACTCAACCCACTCAGGTGACGCACCCCCTCCAGGGACGGCATGAGAGAGCCCCAGTAAAGCCAGTGACTCAGCCCCTGTAATAGGGTTAGAGGCAGAGAATCCCAGTGGAAAGAGGGGAACCGGCCAGGCAAAGACAGCAAGGGCAGTTCGTTGCTCCAGAGCCTTTCCGTTCACCCTCCCACTCCTGGGCCAGACTACACTCAATCATATGACCCACTGAAGAGATGAGTCTTCAGTAGAGACTTAAAGGTTGAGACCGAGTTTGCGTCTCTGACATGGGTAGGCAGACCGTTCCATAAAAATGGAGCTCTATAGGAGAAAGCCCTGCCTCCAGCTGTTTGCTTAAAAATTCTAGGGACAATTAGGAGGCCTGCGTCTTGTGACCGTAGCGTACGTGTAGGTATGTACGGCAGGACCAAATCAGAGAGATAGGTAGGAGCAAGCCCATGTAATGCTTTGTAGGTTAGCAGTAAAACCTTGAAATCAGCCCTTGCTTTGACAGGAAGCCAGTGTAGAGAGGCTAGCACTGGAGTAATATGATCAAATTTTTGGTTCTAGTCAAGATTCTAGCAGCCGTATTTAGCACTAACTGAAGTTTATTTAGTGCTTTATCCGGGTAGCCGGAAAGTAGAGCATTGCAGTAGTCTAACCTAGAAGTGACAAAAGCATGGATTAATTTTTCTGCATCATTTTTGGACAGAAAGTTTCTGATTTTTGCAATGTTACGTAGATGGAAAAAAGCTGTCCTTGAAATGGTCTTGATATGTTCTTCAAAAGAGAGATCAGGGTCCAGAGTAACGCCGAGGTCCTTCACAGTTTTATTTGAGACTACTGTACAACCATTAAGATTAATTGTCAGATTCAACAGAAGATCTCTTTGTTTCTTGGGACCTAGAACAAGCATCTCTGTTTTGTCCGAGTTTAAAAGTAGAAAGTTTGCAGCCATCCACTTCCTTATGTCTGAAACACATTCTTCTAGCAAGGGCAATTTTGGGGCTTCACCATGTTTAATTGAGATGTACAGCTGAGTGTCATCCGCATAGCAGTGAAAGTTAACATTATGTTTTCGAATAACATCCCCAAGAGGTAAAATATATAGTGAAAACAATAGTGGTCCTAAAACGGAACCTTGAGGAACACCGAAATTTACAGTTGATTTGTCAGAGGACAAACCATTCACAGAGACAAACTGATATCTTTCCGACAGATAAGATCAGGCCAGAACTTGTCCGTGTAGACCAATTTGGGTTTCCAATCTCTCCAAAAGAATGTGGTGATCGATGGTATCAAAAGCAGCACTAAGGTCTAGGAGCACGAGGACAGATGCAGAGCCTCGGTCCGATGCCATTAAAATGTAATTTACCACCTTCACAAGTGCCGTCTCAGTGCTATGATGGGGTCTAAAACCAGACTGAAGCATTTCGTATACATTGTTTGCCTTCAGGAAGGCAGTGAGTTGTTGCGCAACAGCCTTTTCTAAAATTTTTGAGAGGAATGGAAGATTCGATATAGGCCGATAGTTTTTTATATTTTCTGGGTCAAGGTTTGGCTTTTTCAAGAGAGGCTTTATTACTGCCACTTTTAGTGAGTTTGGTACACATCCGGTGGATAGAGAGCCATTTATTATGTTCAACATAGGAGGGCCAAGCACAGGAAGCAGCTCTTTCAGTAGTTTAGTTGGAATAGGGTCCAGTATGCAGCTTGAAGGTTTAGAGGCCATGATTATTTTCATCATTGTGTCAAGAGATATAGTACTAAAACACTTGAGCGTCTCTCTTGATCCTAGGTCCTGGCAGAGTTGTGCAGACTCAGGACAACTGAGCTTTGAAGGAATACGCAGATTTAAAGAGGAGTCCGTAATTTGCTTTCTAATAATCATAATCTTTTCCTCAAAGAAGTTCATGAATTTATCACTGCTAAAGTGAAAGTCATCCTCTCTTGGGGAATGCTGCTTTTTAGTTAGCTTTGCGACAGTATCAAAAAGGAATTTCGG
Organism: Oncorhynchus mykiss; assembly: GCF_057628025.1. Taxonomy (NCBI): domain Eukaryota; kingdom Metazoa; phylum Chordata; class Actinopteri; order Salmoniformes; family Salmonidae; genus Oncorhynchus; species Oncorhynchus mykiss. Next base: position 37,262,881 of record NC_143036.1, read on the forward strand.
ATTGTTCTTATTTTCCTCAATTAAGTTAGAAAAATAGGATGATCGAGCAGCAGTAAGGGCTCTTCGGTACTGCACAGTACTGTCTTTCCAAGCTAGTCGGAAGACTTCCAGTTTGGTGTGGCGCCATTTCCGTTCCAATTTTCTGGAAGCTTGCTTCAGAGCTCGGGTATTTTCTGTGTACCAGGGAGCTAGTTTCTTATGAGAAATGTTTTTAGTTTTTAGGGGTGCAACTGCATCTAGGGTATTGCGCAAGGTTAAGTTGAGTTCCTCAGTTAGGTGGTTAACTGATTTTTGTCCTCTGGCGTCCTTGGGTAGACAGAGGGAATCTGGAAGGACATCAAGGAATCTTTGTGTTGTCTGTGAATTTATAGCACGACTTTTGATGATCTTTGGTTGGGGTCTGAGCAGATTATTTGTTGCAATTGCAAACGTAATAAAATGGTGGTCCGATAGTCCAGGATTATGAGGAAAAACATTAAGATCCACAACATTTATTCCATGGGACAAAACAAGGTCCAGCGTATGACTGTGACAGTGAGTGGGTCCAGAGACATGTTGGACAAAACCCACTGAGTCGATGATGGCTCCGAAAGCCTTTTGGAGTGGGTCTGTGGACTTTTCCATGTGAATATTAAAGTCACCAAAGATTAGAATATTATCCGCTATGACTACAAGGTCCGATAGGAATTCAGGGAACTCAGTGAGGAACGCTGTATATGGCCCAGGAGGCCTGTAAACAGTAGCTATAAAAAGTGATTGAGTAGGCTGCATAGATTTCATGACTAGAAGCTCAAAAGACGAAAACGTCATTTTTTTTTTTGTAAATTGAAATTTGCTATCGTAAATGTTAGCAACACCTCCGCCTTTGCGGGATGCACGGGGGATATGGTCACTAGTGTAGCCAGGAGGTGAGGCCTCATTTAACACAGTAAATTCATCAGGCTTAAGCCATGTTTCAGTCAGGCCAATCACATCAAGATTATGATCAGTGATTAGTTCATTGACTATAATTGCCTTTGAAGTAAGGGATCTAACATTAAGTAGCCCTATTTTGAGATGTGAGGTATCATGATCTCTTTCAATAATGACAGGAATGGAGGTGGTCTTTATCCTAGTGAGATTGCTAAGGCGAACACCGCCATGTTTAGTTTTGCCCAACCTAGGTCGAGGCACAGACACGGTCTCAATGGTGATAGCTGAGCTGACTACACTGACTGTGCTAGTGGCAGACTCCACTATGCTGGCAGGCTGGCTAACAGCCTGCTGCCTGGCCTGCACCCTATTTCATTGTGGAGCTAGAGGAGTTAGAGCCCTGTCTATGTTTGTAGATAAAATGAGAGCACCCCTCCAGCTAGGATGGAGTCCGTCACTCCTCAGCAGGTCAGGCTTGGTCCTGTTTGTGGGTGAGTCCCAGAAAGAGGGCCAATTATTTACAAATTCTATCTTTTGGGAGGGGCAGAAAACAATTTTCAACCAGCGATTGAGTTGTGAGACTCTGCTGTAGAGCTCATCACTCCCCCTAACTGGGAGGGGGCCAGAGACAATTACTCGATGCCGACACATCTTTCTAGCTGATTTACACGCAGAAGCTATGTTGCGCTTGGTGATCTCTGACTGTTTCATCCTAACATCGTTGGTGCCGACGTGGATAACAATATCTCTATACTCTCTACACTCGCCAGTTTTAGCTTTAGCCAGCACCATCTTCAGATTAGCCTTAACGTCGGTAGCCCTGCCCCCCGGTAAACAGTGTATGATCGCTGGATGATTCGTTTTAAGTCTAATACTGCGGGTAATGGAGTCGCCAATGACTAGAGTTTTCAATTTGTCAGAGCTAATGGTGGGAAGCTTCGGCGTCTCAGACCCCGTAACGAGAGGAGTAGAGACCAGAGAAGACTCGGCCTCTGACTCCGACCCGCTGCTTAATGGGGAAAACCGGTTGAAAGTTTCTGTCGGCTGAATGAGCGACACCGGTTGAGCGTTCCTACAGCATTTCCTTCCAGAAACCGTGAGAAAGTTGTCCGGCTGCGGGGACTGTGCCAGGGGATTTATACTACTATCTGTACTTACTGGTGGCACAGACGCGATTTCATCCTTTCCTACACTGAAATTACCCTTGCCTAGCGATTGCGTCTGAAGCTGGGCTTGTAGCACAGCTATCCTCGCCGTAAGGCGAGTACAGCGACTGCAATTAGAAGGCATCATGTTAATGTTACTACTTAGCTTCGGCTGTTGGAGATCCTGACGAACCGTGTCCAGATAAAGCGTCCGGAGGGAAAAAGTTGAGTAGGAAAAAACACAAATATAAACGGTAATTAAAAAGTAAAAACCGTAAATTTGTCAGGTAGCAAAACAGGTTGGCAACAAAACGCACAGCAACTCGAAAACAAGTCTGCAAGTCGTGACCGGAGCTTTCCGAAAACAAGAACACCTTCTCTTTCTGTGACACAGACTAATCAGGTGAAAGCTATAATCCCTTATTGATGTTAATTGTTAAAACTTCTTCTCAGTGTAGATGAAGGGGAGGAGACAGGTTAAAGATGGACTTTTAGACAATTGAGACATGGGTGAATGGGCAAGACCAAACATTTAAGTCCCTTTGAACAGAGTATGGTAGTAGGTGCCAGAAGCTGTTGGGTTTCAACAATGGTCCACCACCAAGGGGGGGACCTCAAAAGGAAGGTGTTCTTAATGTTTTGTTCACTCAGTGTAGATCATTCCCTAGCATATACTTTCATTTGTATGTGTACTGATACTGTAAATACACAAATTATATTAATGTTATCTACAATATATTATAATACCGTAAGCCTCCCTGCTGCAGGGGCATTTCCTCCTACACTTTTGAGCTGATTTTCTTCACTTTAGCAATATTTTGTATCTTTGTTCATTTTTACATTTATTGTGTTTGGAATGGCACTGCTACTACAGGAGATGATGCTATCATAAAGTATTTGATGTAAGTATGTAGGATAATTACACAATGCTCACTGACTGAACATTCAAAATTACCATAGCAATTATTGACGCATTCACATGTCATCGGAAACTTGGAACCTCAGAGTTAAAATGAATGTACGTTATTAGCGTAGAGCTTCCTACTGGTTGATTCTAATACTTCACAAGTGGGAAACTTTCCATGACGAGTTAGTCATTCCATGACGAGTTAGTGAGTCAGAAATGTCAAAATGTCCTAGTTCGACTTGAAGTGCCTTCTATGATGTAGGGCAGGTCAGTAACCAAATTATTTTACTGTGCCAAGTCGCACAGACTTTTATGGTCACACAAGTTGCCACCGGTGGATTCAAAATGAGTAGCCTAACAATTATTTACATGGCCCCAGGTACATTTGCAACCAAATAATTTTTCTGTGAGAAATCAATAATAGTTGCACTCATAGGGTAACAGTCAGCAATTGACAGTGAGCAATGAGCAAGATAAGCATAGACGGCAAGTTGACAATAGCTTATTATTAGTGTAAAGTCATTGTATTTCTATGGTTGCACTCCTCAAAGATTGAATTGCATTGAATTTAATTAATCAGATCCAATGATTTACTGCCCTTAGGGTGGGGTACCGCTAGTCATCATTATTATAATCACCATCTCAATCATTATCACCATACCATCATAGACTTATTCTTCTGTATCTGAGACTCATCTGACACTACCTTAGACATGGCAGTCTGCAACTCAATACACTGCCCCTGCATGGTGTTCAGCGTCCCCTGCATGTGGTTAATCGAATGCTTAACATCATTCAGCAGGATCTGAATCTCAAGTCTGCAAGAAATCAGGTGGTTCAACACACTGAGATGATGAGAGGCTTCATACCATGCCCATTGGACCATCTTTAGGATTCGTTCTCACTTAACACCAATCTAATTAGGAATGTAACTTTGTGCAGAAGATGTTACTGTAGTGTTATTTAGAAGAGAAAAAGTGTACTTTGTCAGGCGCCAAAAGGATGACGGCATGTCTCCCTGCTCCAGTGAGCTCTGCTGGCAGGTCAAGCTCACTGTTGGAGGAACGGGAGCCAAATTAGAGGAAAAATATCTATGGTAAGATAATGTAATACAATCTTTAAACCCATCAGAAGTATAGTACTTACCTCCATGAAAATATTGGTCCATGTTATTTATGGCTGCATTGTCCCAATGTTGACCACTAGTTCCAACTTGTGATGAGAAGGTCTTGATGAAACGATCAAGTCAACATTTTGCTAGACATTTCAGAGATAGCATTAGCAATTGTACACGAGAC